>NW_027649869.1:0-500000 GCF_965287045.1 Carcharhinus amblyrhynchos
TCTGTGTTTCTGTGCCTCAGAGTCTCAGTGTCTCTGTGTCTCAGTATCACAGTGGCTCTGTGTCTCAGTGTCTCAGAGTCTCAGTGTCTCTGTGTCTCAGTGACTCTGTGCCTCAGTGTCTCAGTGCCTCTGTGTCTCAGTGCCTCAGAGTCTCACTATCTCTGTGTCTCTCTGTCTCAGTGTCTCTGTGACTCAGTGTGTCAGTGTCTCTGTGCCTCAGTGACTCAGAGCCTCAGTTTCTCAGTGTCTCTGTGCCTCAGTGACTCAGAGTCTCAGTGTCTCAGTATCTCAGTGTCTCTGAGTCTCACTGTCTCAGTGTCTCAGTGTCTCAGAGTCTCAGTGTCTCTGTGTCTCAGTGTCTCAGTGTCTCAGTGTCTCAGTGCCTCTGTGTCTCAGTGTCTCAGTGTCTTTGTGTCTCTGTGCTTCAGTGTCTCAGTGTCTCTGTGTCTCAGTATCACAGTGTCTCCGTGTCTCCTTGTCTCTGTGCCTCAGTGTCTCACTGTATCAGTGCATCAGATTCTCAGAGTCTCTGTGTCTCAGTATGTCAGTGTCTCTGCGTCTTGGTGCCTCAGTGTCTCAGTGTCCCAGTGTCTCAGTGTCTCTGTGTCTCAGTGTCTCTCTGTCTCCGTGTCTCAGTGTCTCAGTGACTCAGTGTCTCTCTGTCTCTGTGCCTCAGTGTCTCTGAGTCTCAGTTACTCAGAGTCTCAGACTCTCTCTGTCTCTGTGTTTCTGCGCCTCAGTGTCTCTGTGTCTCAGTGTCTCAGAGTCTCAGATTCTCAGTGTCTCAGTGCCTCTGTGCCTCTGTGTCTCAGTGTCTCTGTGCCTCATTTTCTCAGTGTCTCAGAGTCTCAGTGTCCCAGTGTCTCAGTGTCTCTGTGTCTCAGTGTCTCTCTGTCTCCGTGTTTCTGTGTCTCAGTGTCTCAGTGTCTCAGTGTCTCTCTGTCTCTGTGCCTCAGTGTCTCTGAGTCTCAGTTACTCAGAGTCTCAGACTCTCTCTGTCTCTGTGTTTCTGTTCCTCAGTGTCTCTGTGTCTCAGTGTCACAGTGTCTCAGTGTCACTGTGTCTCAGTGTCTCAGTGTCTCAGTGTCTCTGTGTCTCAGTGTCTCAGTGTCTTTGTGTCTCTGTGCTTCAGTGTCTCAGTGTCTCTGTGTCTCAGTATCACAGTGTCTCCGTGTCTCCGTGTCTCTGTGCCTCAGTGTCTCACTGTATCAGTGCATCAGATTCTCAGAGTCTCTGTGTCTCAGTATGTCAGTGTCTCTGCGTCTTGGTGCCTCAGTGTCTCAGTGTCCCAGTGTCTCAGTGCCTCTGTGTCTCAGTGTCTCTCTGTCTCTGTGTTTCTGTGTCTCAGTGTCTCTGTGTCTCTCTGTCTCTGTGCCTCAGTGTCTCAGTGTCTCTGAGTCTCAGTTACTCAGAGTCTCAGACTCTCTCTGTCTCTGTGTTTCTGTGCCTCAGTGTCTCTGTGTCTCAGTGTCTCAGAGTCTCAGATTCTCAGTGTCTCAGTGTCTCTGTGCCTCAGTTTCTCAGTGTCTCAGAGTCTCAGTGTCTCTGTGTCTCAGTGTCTCAGTGTCTCTGTGCCTCAGTGTGTCAGTGTCTCTGTGCCTCAGTGTCTCAGATTCTCAGTGTCTCAGTGTCTCTGTGCCTCAGTGTCCCAGTGTCTCTGTGTCTCAGAGTCTCAGTGTCTCTGTGTCTCAGTGTCTCTGTGCCTCAGTGTCTCAGTGTATCAGTGCCTCTGTGTCTCAGTGCCTCAGAGTCTCACTATCTCTGTGTCTCTCTGCCTCAGTGTCTCAGATTCTCAGTGTCTCAGAGTCTCAGAGAATCAGTATCTCAGTGTCTCTGAGTCTCACTGTCTCAGTGTCTCAGTGTCTCAGAGTCTCAGTGTCTCTGTGTCTCAGTGTCACAGTGTCTCTGTGTCTCAGTGTCTCAGTGTCACTGTGTCTCAGTGTCTCAGTGTATCAGTGCCTCTGTGTCTCAGTGCCTCACAGTCTCACTATCTCTGTGTCTCTCTGTGTCAGTGTCTCTGTGCCTCAGTGTGTCAGTGTCTCTGTGCCTCAGTGTCTCAGTGTCTCTGTGCCTCAGTGTCCCAGTGTCTCAGTGTCTCTGTGTCTCAGTGTCTCAGTGTCTCTGTGTCTCAGTTTCTCCGAGTCTCAGTGTCTCTCTGTCTCTGTGTTTCTGTGCCTCAGAGTCTCAGTGTCTCTGTGTCTCAGTATCACAGTGTCTCTGTGTCTCAGTGTCTCAGAGTCTCAGTTTCTGATTGTCTCAGTGGCTCTGTGTCTCAGTGTCCCAGTGTCTCAGTGTCTCAGTGTCTCTGTGCCTCAGTGTCTCAGTGCCTCTGTGTCTCAGTGCCTCAGTGTCTCACTATCTCTGTGTCTCTCTGTATCAGTGTCTCTGTGCCTCAGTGTGTCAGTGTCTCTGTCCCTCAGTGACTCAGAGTCTCAGTTTCTCAGTGTCTCTGTGCCTCAGTGACTCAGAGTCTCACTGTCTCAGTATCTCAGTGTCTCTGAGTCTCACTGTCTCAGTGTCTCAGTGTCTCAGAGTCTCAGTGTCTCTGTGTCTCAGTGTCACAGTGTCTCTGCGTCTCAGTGTCTCAGTGTCTCAGTGTCTCTGTGTCTCAGTGTCTCAGTGTCTCAGTGTCTTTGTGTCTCTGTGCTTCAGTGTCTCAGTGTCTCTGTGTCTCAGTATCACAGTGTCTCCGTGTCTCCGTGTCTCTGTGCCTCAGTGTCTCACTGTATCAGTGCATCAGATTCTCAGAGTCTCTGTGTCTCAGTATGTCAGTGTCTCTGCGTCTTGGTGCCTCAGTGTCTCAGTGTCCCAGTGTCTCAGTGTCTCTCTGTCTCAGTGTCTCTCTGTCTCCGTGTTTCTGTGTCTCAGTGTCTCAGTGTCTCTCTGTCTCTGTGCCTCAGTGTCTCTGAGTCTCAGTTACTCAGAGTCTCAGACTCTCTCTGTCTCTGTGTTTCTGCGCCTCAGTGTCTCTGTGTCTCAGTGTCTCAGAGTCTCAGATTCTCAGTGTCTCAGTGCCTCTGTGCCTCAGTATCTCTGTGTCTCAGTGTCTCAGTGTCTCTGTGCCTCAGTGTGTCAGTGTCTCTGTGCCTCAGTGTCTCAGATTCTCAGTGTCACAGTGTCTCTGTGCCTCAGTGTCCCAGTGTCTCTGTGTCTCAGAGTCTCAGTGTCTCTGTGTCTCAGTGTCTCTGTGCCTCAGTGTCTCAGTGTATCAGTGCCTCTGTGTCTCAGTGCCTCAGAGTCTCACTCTCTCTGTGTCTCTCTGTCTCAGTGTCTCTGTGCCTCAGTGTGTCAGTGTCTCTGTGTCTCAGTGTCTCTGAGTCTCCAGATCTCAGTGTCTCTGTGCCTCAGTGTCTCAATGTCTCAGTGTCTCTGTGTCTCAGTGTCTCTGTGTCTCTTTGTCCCAGTGTCTCTGTGCCTCAGTGTCTCAGTGTATCTGTGTCTCTGTGCCTCAGTGTCTCAGTGTCTCAGAGTCTCAGAGTCTCAGTGTCTCTGTGTCTCTATGTCTCAGTGTCTCAGAGTCTCAGAGAATCAGTATCTCAGTGTCTCTGAGTCTCAGTGTCTCAGTGTCTCTGTGTCTCAGTGTCTCAGAGTCTCAGTATCTCAGTGTCTCAGTGTCTCAGTGGCTCTGTGCCTCAGTGTCCCAGTGTCTCTGTCTCAGATTCTCAGCGTCTCTGTGTCTCAGAGTTTCTGTATTTCTGTGCCTCCGTGTCTCTGAGCCTTAGTGTCTCTGTGTCTCAGTGTCTCTGTGCCTCAGTGTCTCAGTGTCTCTGTGTCTCTGTGTCTCAGTGTCTCAGTGTCTCAGAGTCTCAGTGTTTCTCTGTCTCTGTGTTTCTGTGCCTCTGTGTCTCAGTGTCTCTGTGTCTCAGTGTCTCAGAGTCTCAGATTCTCAGTGTCTCAGTGTCTCTGTGCCTCAGTGTCTCTGTGCCTCAGTTTCTCAGTGTCTCAGAGTCTCAGTGTCTCTGTGTCTCAGTGTCTCTGTGCCTCAGTGTCTCAGTGTATCAGTGCCTCTGTGTCTCAGTGCCTCACAGTCTCACTATCTCTGTGTCTCTCTGTCTCAGTGTCTCTGTGCCTCAGTGTGTCAGTGTCTCTGTGCCTCAGTGTCTCAGAGTCTCAGTGTCTCTGTGTCTCAGTGTCTCTGTGCCTCAGTGTCTCAGTGTATCAGTGCCTCTGTGTCTCAGTGCCTCACAGTCTCACTATCTCTGTGTCTCTCTGTCTCAGTGTCTCTGTGCCTCAGTGTGTCAGTGTCTCTGTGCCTCAGTGTCTCAGAGTCGCAGTTTCTCTGTGTCTCTGTGTCTCTGTGTCTCTGTGCCTCAGTGTCTCAGTGTCTCAGTATTTAAGAGTCTCAGTGTCTCAGTGTCTCTGTGCCTCAGTGTCCCAGTGTCTCAGTGTCTCTGTGTCTCAGTGTCTCTGTGTCTCTGTGCCTTAGTGTCTCTGAGCCTCAGTGTCTCTGTGTCTCAGTTTCTACGAGTCTCAGTGTCTCTCTGTCTCTGTGTTTCTGTGCCTCAGTGTCTCAGTGTCACTGTGTCTCAGTATCACAGTGTCTCTGAGTCTCAGTGTCTCAGAGTCTCAGATTCTCAGTGTCTCAGTGTTTCTGTGCCTCAGTGTCCCAGTGTCTCAGTGTCACAGAATCTCAGTGTCTCTGTGCCTCAGTGTCTCAGTGCCTCTGTGTCTCAGTGCCTCAGAGTCTCACTCTCTCTGTGTCTCTCTGTCTCAGTGTCTCTGTGCCTCAGTGTGTCAGTGTCTCTGTGTCTCAGTGTCTCTGAGTCTCCAGATCTCAGTGTCTCTGTGCCTCAGTGTCTCAATGTCTCAGTGTCTCTGTGTCTCAGTGTCTCTGTGTCTCTTTGTCCCAGTGTCTCTGTGCCTCAGTGTCTCAGTGTATCTGTGTCTCTGTGCCTCAGTGTCTCAGTGTCTCAGAGTCTCAGAGTCTCAGTGTCTCTGTGTCTCTATGTCTCAGTGTCCCTGTGTCTCAGTGCCTCAATGTCTCTGTGTCTCAGTATCTCAGATCTCAGTGACTCTGTGTCTCTGTATCTCAGTGTCTCATTGTCTCACCGTCTCAGTGTCTCTGTGTCTCAGTGCCTCAGACTCTCACTGCCTCAGAGTCTCTGTTTCTCTGTGCCTCAGTGTCTCTGTGACTCAATGTCTCAGAATTTCAGTGTCTCAATGTCTCAGTTTCTCAGTGTCTCTGTGTCTCTGTGCCTTAGTGTCTCAGTGTCTCAGAGTCTCAGTGTCTCTGTGTCTCAGTGTCTCTGTGCCTGAGTGTCTCAGCGCCTCAGTGTCTCAGTGTCTCAGAGTCTCAGTGTCTCTGTGTCTCAGTGTCTCTGTGCCTGAGTGTCTCAGCGCCTCAGTGTCTCAGAGTCTCAGTTTCTCTGTGTCTATGTGTCTCAGTGTCTCTGTGCCTCAGTGTCTCAGTGCCTCTATGTCTCAGTGTCTCTGTGTCTTTGTGCCTCAGTGTCTAAGTGTCTCAGTGTCTCAGTGTCTCAGACTCTCATTGTCTCAGTGTATCTGTGACTCAGTGTCTCAGTGTCTCAGTTTCTCTGATTCTCATTTCTCAGTGTCTCTTTGTCTCTTTGTCTCATTGTCTCTGTGCATCAGTGTCTCAGTGTCTCTGTGACTCTGTGTCTCAGATTCTCTGTGTCTCAGTGTCTCAGAGTTTCTGTGTCTCAGTGTCTCAGAGTCTCAGTGTCTCTGTGTCTCAGTGTCTCTGTGCCTCAGTGTCTCAGTGTCTCAGTGTCTCAGAGTCCCTGTGTCTCAGTGTCTCTGTTCCTCAGTGTCTCAGTGTCTCTGTGTCTCAGTGTCTCAGTGTCTCAGTGTCTCAGAGTCTCTGTGTCTCAGTATCTCAGAGTCTCAGTGTCTCTGTGTCTCAGTGTCTCTGTGCCTCAGTGTCTCAGTGTGTCAGTGTCTCAGAGTCTCTGCGTCTCAGAGTCTCTGTTCCTCAGTGTCTCAGTGTCTCTGTGTCTCAGTGTCTCTGTCTCTCAGGATCTCTCTGTCTCTGTGTCTCAGTGTCTCTGAGTCTCCAGATCTCAGTGTCTCAGTGTCTCAGTGTCTCAGTGTCTTTGTGCCTCAGTTTCTCTGTGACTCAGTGTCCCAGTGTCTCTGTGCCTCAGGGTCTCAGTGTCTCAGAGTCTCTGTGTCTCTGTGTCTATGTTTCTCTGTGTCTCTTTGTCTCAGAGTCCCTGTGCCTCAGTGTCTCGGTGCCTCAGTCTACCTGGGTCTCTGTGCCTCAGTGTCTCAGTGTTTCCGTGTCTCTTTGTCTCAGAGTCCCTGTGCCTCAGTGTCTCGGTGCCTCAGTGTACCTGGGTCTCTGTGCCTCAGTGTCTCAGAGTCTCAGTGTCTCAGAGTCTCAGTGTCTCAGTGTCTCTGTGTCTCTTTGTCTCAATGTCTCTGACTCTCAGTGTCTCAGTGTCTCTGAGTCTCAGTGTCTCAGTGTCTCAGTGTCTCAGTGTCTCTTTGTCTCAATGTCTCTGACTCTCAGTGTCTCAGTGTCTCTGAGTCTCAGAGTCTCTGAGTCTCAGTGTCTCTGTGTCTCAGTGTCTCTGTGCCTCAGTGTCTCAGTGTCTCAGCATCTTAGTGTCTCTGTGTCTCTGTGCCTCTGTGTCTCAGAGTCTCTGTGTCTCAGTGTCTCTGTTTCTCATTGTCTCAGTGTCTCTGTGCCTTAGCGCCTCACTGTACCTGGGTCTCTGTGCCTCAGTGTCTCAGAGTCTCAGTGTCTCAGAGCCTCAGTGTCTCAGTGTCTCAGTGTCTCTGTGTCTCAGTGTCTCTGTGTCTATTTGTCTCAATGTCTCTGACTCTCAGTGTCTCAGTGTCTCTGAGTCTCAGTGTCTCTGTGTCTCAGTGTCTCTGTGCCTCAGTGTCACAGTGTCTCAATGTCTCAGCATCTTAGTGTCTCTGTGTCTCTGTGCATCTGTGTCTCTGTGTCTCAGAGTCTCTGTGGCTCAGTTTCTCTGTGCCTCAGTGCCTCAGTGTCTCTGTGTCTCTGTGCCTCAGTGTCTCACTGTCTCTGTGCCTCAGTGACTCAGTGTCTCAGAGTCTCAGTGTCTCAGTGCCTCAGTGTCTCAGTGTCTCAGAGTCTCAGTGTCTCTGTGTTTCAGTGACTCTGTGCCTCAGTGTCTCTGTGTCTCAGCGCCTCTGTGTCTCAGAGCCTCAGAGTCTCACTATCTCTGTGTCTCTCTGTCTCAGTGTCTATGTGCGTCAGTGTCTCAGTGTCTCCGTGCCTCAGTGTCTCAGAGTCTCAGTGTCTCTGTGTCTCTGTGCCTCAGTGTCTCAGTGACACAGTGCCTCAGTGCCTCTGTGTCTCTGTGTCTCAGTGCCTCTGTGCCTCAGTGTGTCAGTGTATCAGTGTATCAGAGTCTCTGTGTCTCAGTATGTCAGTGTCTCTGTGTATCGGTGCCTCAGTGTCTCACTGTCCCAGTGTCTCAGTGTCTCTGTGTCTCAGTGTCTCTGTGTCTCAGTGTCTCAGTGTCTCAGTGTCTCAGAGTATCAGTATCTCAGTGTCTCTGTGCCTCAGTGTCTCAGTGTCTCAGAGTCTCAGTGTCTCTGTACCTCAGTTTCTCAGTGTCTGTGTGTCTCAGTATCACAGTGTCTCTTTGTCTCAGATTCTCAGTTTCTCTGTGTCTCAGAGTCGCAGTGTCTCTGTGTCTCTGTGTCTCAGTGTCTCAGTGTCTCTGTGTCTCAGTGTCTCAGTGTCTCTGTGTCTCAGTTTCTCCGAGTCTCAGTGTCTCTCTGTCTCTGTGTTTCTGTGCCTCAGAGTCTCAGTGTCTCTGTGTCACAGTATCACAGTGTCTCTGTGTCTCAGTGTCTCAGAGTCTCAGATTCTCAGTGTCTCAGTGTTTCTGTGCCTCAGTGTCCCAGTGTCACAGTGTCTCAGAGTCTCAGTGTCTCTGTGTCTCAGTGACTCTGTGCCTCAGTGTCTCAGTGCCTCTGTGCCTCAGTGACTCAGAGTCTCAGTGTCTCAGTGTCTCAGTGTCTCTGTGCCTCAGTGTCTCAGTGTCTCAGAGTATCAGTATCTCAGTGTCTCTGAGTCTCACTGTCTCAGTGTCTCAGTGTCTCAGTGTCTCAGAGTCTCAGTGTCTCTGTGTCTCAGTGTCACAGTGTCTCCTGGTCTCAGTGTCTCAGTGTCACTGTGTCTCAGTTTCTCAGTGTCTCAGTGTCTCAGTGTCTCTGTGTCTCAGTGTCTCTGTGTCTCTGTGCTTCAGTGTCTCCGTGTCTCTGTGTCTCAGATTCTCAGTGTCTCAGTGTCTCTGTGCCTCAGTGTCTCACTGTATCAGTGCATCAGATTCTCAGAGTCTCTGTGTCTCAGTATGTCAGTGTCTCTGTGTCTCGGTGCCTCAGTGTCTCAGTGTCCCAGTGTCTCAGTGTCTCTGTGTCTCAGTGTCTCAGTGTCTCTCTGTCTCCGTGTTTCTGTGTCTCAGTGTCTCAGTGTCTCTGTGCCTCAGTGTCTCTGTGTCTCAGTTACTCAGAGTCTCAGTGTCTCTCTGTCTCTGTGTTTCTGTGCCTCAGTGTCTCTGTGTCTCAGTATCATAGTGTCTCTGTATCTCACTGTCTCAGAGTCTCAGATTCTCAGTGTCTCAGTGTCTCTGTGCCTCAGTGTCTCTGTGCCTCAGTTTCTCAGTGTCTCAGAGTCTCAGTGTCTCAGTGTCTCTGTGTCTCAGTGTCTCTGTGCCTCTATGTCTCAGTGCCTCAGAGTCTCACTATCTCTGTGTCTCTTTATCTCAGTGCCTCTGTGCCTCAGTGTCTCAGCGTCTCTGTGCCTCAGTGTCTCAGATTATCAGTATCTCATTGTCTCTGAGTCTCAGTTTCTCAGTGTCTCTGTGTCTCAGTGTCTCAGTGTCACAGTGCCTGATTGCCTCTGTGTCTCTAAGTCTCAGTGTCTCTGTGCCTCAGTGTCTCAGTGTCTCTGTGTCTCAGTGTCTCAGAGTCTCAGATTCTCAGTGTCTCAGTGTCTCTGTGCCTCAGTGTCTCTGTGCCTCAGTTTCTCAGTGTCTCAGAGTCTCAGTGTCTCTGTGTCTCTATGTCTCAGTGTCCCTGTGTCTCAGTGCCTCAATGTCTCTGTGTCTCAGTATCTCAGATCTCAGTGACTCTGTGTCTCTGTATCTCAGTGTCTCATTGTCTCACCGTCTCAGTGTCTCTGTGTCTCAGTGCCTCAGACTCTCACTGCCTCAGAGTCTCTGTTTCTCTGTGCCTCAGTGTCTCTGTGTCTCAATGTCTCAGAATTTCAGTGTCTCAATGTCTCAGTTTCTCAGTGTCTCTGTGTCTCTGTGCCTTAGTGTCTCAGTGTCTCAGAGTCTCAGTGTCTCTGTGTCTCAGTGTCTCTGTGCCTGAGTGTCTCAGCGCCTCAGTGTCTCAGTGTCTCAGAGTCTCAGTGTCTCTGTGTCTCAGTGTCTCTGTGCCTGAGTGTCTCAGCGCCTCAGTGTCTCAGAGTCTCAGTTTCTCTGTGTCTATGTGTCTCAGTGTCTCTGTGCCTCAGTGTCTCAGTGCCTCTATGTCTCAGTGTCTCTGTGTCTTTGTGCCTCAGTGTCTAAGTGTCTCAGTGTCTCAGTGTCTCAGACTCTCATTGTCTCAGTGTACCTGTGACTCAGTGTCTCAGTTTCTCAGATTCTCATTTCTCACTGTCTCTTTGTCTCTTTGTCTCATTGTCTCTGTGCATCAGTGTCTCAGTGTCTCTGTGACTCTGTGTCTCAGATTCTCTGTGTCTCAGTGTCTCAGAGTTTCTGTGTCTCAGTGTCTCAGAGTCTCAGTGTCTCTGTGTCTCAGTGTCTCTGTGCCTCAGTGTCTCAGTGTCTCAGTGTCTCAGAGTCCCTGTGTCTCAGTGTCTCTGTTCCTCAGTGTCTCAGTGTCTCTGTGTCTCAGTGTCTCAGTGTCTCTGTGCATCAGTGTCTCAGTGTCTCTGTGACTCTGTGTCTCAGTTTCTCTGTGTCTCAGTGTCTCAGTGTCTCTGTGCATCAGTGTCTCAGTGTCTCTGTGACTCTGTGTCTCAGATTCTCAGTGTCTCAGTGTCTCAGAGTCTCTGTGTCTCAGTATCTCAGAGTCTCAGTGTCTCTGTGTCTCAGTGTCTCTGTGCCTCAGTGTCTCAGTGTGTCAGTGTCTCAGAGTCTCTGCGTCTCAGTGTCTCTGTTCCTCAGTATCTCAGTGTCTCTGTGTCTCAGTGTCTGTGTCTCTCAGGATCTCTCTGTCTCTGTGTCTCAGTGTCTCTGAGTCTCCAGATCTCAGTGTTTCTGTGTCTCAGTGTCTCTGTGTCTCAGTGTCTCTGTGTCGCCGTGTCTCAGTGTCTTTGTGCCTCAGTTTCTCTGTGACTCAGTGTCCCAGTGTCTCTGTGCCTCAGGGTCTCAGTGTCTCAGAGTCTCTGTGTCTCTGTGTCTATGTTTCTCTGTGTCTCTTTGTCTCAGTGTCTCTGTGCCTCTGTGCCTCAGTGTTTCCGTGTCTCAGTGTCTCAGAGTCCCAGTGTCTCTGTGTCTCTTTGTCTCAGAGTCCCTGTGCCTCAGTGTCTCGGTGCCTCAGTGTATCTGTGTCTCTGTGTCTCAGTGTCTCTGTGTCTCTTTGTCTCAGTGTCTCTGACTCTCAGTGTCTCAGTGTCTCTGAGTCTCAGTGTCTCTGTGTCTCAGTGTCTCTGTGTCTCTGTGTCTCAGTGTCCCAGTGTCTCTGTGCCTCAGGGTCTCAGTGTCTCAGAGTCTCTGTGTCTCTGTTTCTCTGTGTCTCTTTGTCTCAGTGTCTCTGTGCCTCAGTGTCTCAGTGTCTCTGTGCCTCTGTGCCTCAGTGTTTCCGTGTCTCAGTGTCTCAGAGTCCCTGTGCCTCAGTGTCTCGGTGCCTCAGTCTACCTGGGTCTCTGTGCCTCAGTGTCTCAGTGTTTCCGTGTCTCTTTGTCTCAGAGTCCCTGTGCCTCAGTGTCTCGGTGCCTCAGTCTACCTGGGTCTCTGTGCCTCAGTGTCTCAGAGTCTCAGTGTCTCAGAGTCTCAGTGTCTCAGTGTCTCTGTGTCTCTTTGTCTCAATGTCTCTGACTCTCAGTGTCTCTGTGTCTCTGAGTCTCAGTGTCTCAGTGTCTCAGTGTCTCAGTGTCTCTTTGTCTCAATGTCTCTGACTCTCAGTGTCTCAGTGTCTCTGAGTCTCAGAGTCTCTGAGTCTCAGTGTCTCTGTGTCTCAGTGTCTCTGTTCCTCAGTGTCTCAGTGTCTCAGCATCTTAGTGTCTCTGTGTCTCTGTGCCTCTGTGTTTCAGAGTCTCTGTGTCTCAGTGTCTCTGTTTCTCATTGTCTCAGTGTCTCTGTGCCTTAGCGCCTCACTGTACCTGGGTCTCTGTGCCTCAGTGTCTCAGAGTCTCAGTGTCTCAGAGCCTCAGTGTCTCAGTGTCTCAGTGTCTCTGTGTCTATTTGTCTCAATGTCTCTGACTCTCAGTGTCTCAGTGTCTCTGAGTCTCAGTGTCTCTGTGACTCAGTGTCTCTGTGCCTCAGTGTCACAGTGTCTCAATGTCTCAGCATCTTAGTGTCTCTGTGTCTCTGTGCATCTGTGTCTCTGTGTCTCAGAGTCTCTGTGGCTCAGTTTCTCTGTGCCTCAGTGCCTCAGTGTCTCTGTGTCTCTGTGCCTCAGTGTCTCAGTGTCTCTGTGCCTCAGTGACTCAGTGTCTCAGAGTCTCAGTGTCTCAGTGCCTCAGTGTCTCAGTGTCTCAGAGTCTCAGTGTCTCTGTGTTTCAGTGACTCTGTGCCTCAGTGTCTCTGTGTCTCAGCGCCTCTGTGTCTCAGTGCCTCAGAGTCTCACTATCTCTGTGTCTCTCTGTCTCAGTGTCTATGTGCGTCAGTGTCTCAGTGTCTCAGTGACACAGTGCATCAGTGCCTCTGTGTCTCTGTGTCTCAGTGCCTCTGTGCCTCAGTGTGCCAGTGTATCAGTGTATCAGAGTCCATGTGTCTCAGTTGTCAGTGTCTCTGTGTCTCGGTGCCTCAGTGTCTCACTGTCCCAGTGTCTCAGTGCCTCTTTGTCTCAGTGTCTCTGTGTCTCAGTGTCTCAGTGTCTCAGTGTCTCAGAGTATCAGTATCTCAGTGTCTCTGTGCCTCAGTGTCTCAGTGTCTCAGAGTCTCAGTGTCTCTGTGCCTCAGTTTCTCAGTGTCTGTGTGTCTCAGTATCACAGTGTCTCTTTGTCTCAGATTCTCAGTTTCTCTGTGTCTCAGAGTCGCAGTGTCTCTGTGTCTCAGTGTCTCAGTGTCTCTGTGTCTCAGTGTCTCAGTGTCTCTGTGTCTCAGTTTCTCCGAGTCTCAGAGTCTCTCTGTCTCTGTGTTTCTGTGCCTCAGTGTCTCAGTGTCTCTGTGTCTCAGCGCCTCTGTGTCTCAGAGCCTCAGAGTCTCACTATCTCTGTGTCTCTCTGTCTCAGTGTCTATGTGCGTCAGTGTCTCAGTGTCTCCGTGCCTCAGTGTCTCAGAGTCTCAGTGTCTCTGTGTCTCTGTGCCTCAGTGTCTCAGTGACACAGTGCCTCAGTGCCTCTGTGTCTCTGTGTCTCAGTGCCTCTGTGCCTCAGTGTGTCAGTGTATCAGTGTATCAGAGTCTCTGTGTCTCAGTATGTCAGTGTCTCTGTGTCTCGGTGCCTCAGTGTCTCACTGTCCCAGTGTCTCAGTGTCTCTGTGTCTCAGTGTCTCTGTGTCTCAGTGTCTCAGTGTCTCAGAGTATCAGTATCTCAGTGTCTCTGTGCCTCAGTGTCTCAGTGTCTCAGAGTCTCAGTGTCTCTGTACCTCAGTTTCTCAGTGTCTGTGTGTCTCAGTATCACAGTGTCTCTTTGTCTCAGATTCTCAGTTTCTCTGTGTCTCAGAGTCGCAGTGTCTCTGTGTCTCTGTGTCTCAGTGTCTCAGTGTCTCTGTGTCTCAGTGTCTCAGTGTCTCTGTGTCTCAGTTTCTCCGAGTCTCAGTGTCTCTCTGTCTCTGTGTTTCTGTGCCTCAGAGTCTCAGTGTCTCTGTGTCTCAGTATCACAGTGTCTCTGTGTCTCAGTGTCTCAGAGTCTCAGATTCTCAGTGTCTCAGTGTTTCTGTGCCTCAGTGTCCCAGTGTCACAGTGTCTCAGAGTCTCAGTGTCTCAGTGTCTCAGTGTCTCTGTGCCTCAGTGTCTCAGTGTCTCAGAGTATCAGTATCTCAGTGTCTCTGAGTCTCACTGTCTCAGTGTCTCAGTGTCTCAGAGTCTCAGTGTCTCTGTGTCTCAGTGTCACAGTGTCTCTGTGTCTCAGTGTCTCAGTGTCACTGTGTCTCAGTTTCTCAGTGTCTCAGTGTCTCTGTGTCTCAGTGTCTCTGTGTCTCTGTGCTTCAGTGTCTCCGTGTCTCTGTGTCTCAGATTCTCAGTGTCTCAGTGTCTCTGTGCCTCAGTGTCTCACTGTATCAGTGCATCAGATTCTCAGAGTCTCTGTGTCTCAGTATGTCAGTGTCTCTGTGTCTCGGTGCCTCAGTGTCTCAGTGTCCCAGTGTCTCAGTGTCTCTGTGTCTCAGTGTCTCAGTGTCTCTCTGTCTCCGTGTTTCTGTGTCTCAGTGTCTCAGTGTCTCTGTGCCTCAGTGTCTCTGTGTCTCAGTTACTCAGAGTCTCAGTGTCTCTCTGTCTCTGTGTTTCTGTGCCTCAGTGTCTCAGTGTCTCTGTGTCTCAGTATCATAGTGTCTCTGTATCTCACTGTCTCAGAGTCTCAGATTCTCAGTGTCTCAGTGTCTCTGTGCCTCAGTGTCTCTGTGCCTCAGTTTCTCAGTGTCTCAGAGTCTCAGTGTCTCAGTGTCTCTGTGTCTCAGTGTCTCTGTGCCTCTATGTCTCAGTGCCTCAGAGTCTCACTATCTCTGTGTCTCTTTATCTCAGTGCCTCTGTGCCTCAGTGTCTCAGCGTCTCTGTGCCTCAGTGTCTCAGATTATCAGTATCTCATTGTCTCTGAGTCTCAGTTTCTCAGTGTCTCTGTGTCTCAGTGTCTCAGTGTCACAGTGCCTGATTGCCTCTGTGTCTCTAAGTCTCAGTGTCTCTGTGCCGCAGTGTCCCAGTGTCTCAGTGTCTCAGACTCTCAGTGTCTCTGTGTTTCAGTGACTCTGTGCCTCAGTGTCTCAGCGCCTCTGTGCCTCAGTGCCTCGGAGTCTCACTATCTCTGTGTCTCTCTGTCTCAGTGTCTCTGAGCGTCAGTGTCTCAGTGTCTCCGTGCCTCAGTGTCTCCGAGTCTCAGTGTCTCTGTGTCTCTGTGCCTCAGTGTCTCAGTGACACAGTGCCTCAGTGCCTCTGTGTCTCTGTGTCTCAGTGTCTCTGTGCCTCAGTGTGTCAGTGTATCAGTGTATCAGAGTCTCTGTGTCTCAGTATGTCAGTGTCTCTGTGTCTCGGTGCCTCAGTGTCTCACTGTCCCAGTGTCTCACTGTCTCAGTGTCTCAGTGTCTCAGAGTCTCAGTGTCTCTGTGTCTCTGTGCCTCAGTTTCTCAGTGTCTGTGTGTCTCAGTATCACAGTGTCTCTTTGTCTTAGATTCCCAGTTTCTCTGTGTCTCAGAGTCGCAGTGTCTCTGTGTCTCTGTGCCTCAGTGTCTCAGTATTTAAGAGTCTCAGTGTCTCTGTGCCTCAGTGTCCCAGTGCCTCAGTGTCTCTGTGTCTCAGTATCTCTGTGTCTCTGTGCCTCAGTGTCTCTGAGCCTCAGTGTCTCTGTGTCTCAGTTTCTCCGAGTCTCAGTGTCTCTCTGTCTCTGTGTTTCTGTGCCTCAGTGTCTCAGTGTCACTGTGTCTCAGTATCACAGTGTCTCTGAGTCTCAGTGTCTCAGAGTCTCAGATTCTCAGTGTCTCAGTGTTTCTGTGCCTCAGTGTCCCAGTGTCTCAGTGTCACAGAATCTCAGTGTCTCTGTGCCTCAGTGTCTCAGTGCCTCTGTGTCTCAGTGTCTCTGTTCCTCGGTGTCTCAGTGTCTCTGTGTCTCAGTGTCTCTGCCTCTCAGGATCTCTCTGTCTCTGTGTCTCAGTGTCTCTGAGTCTCCAGATCTCAGTGTCTCTGTGTCTCAGTGTCTCTGTGTCTCAGTGTCTTTGTGCATCAGTGTCTCAGTGTCTCTGTGACTCTGTGTCTCAGACTCTCAGTGTCTCAGAGTCTCTGTGTCTCAGTATCTCAGAGTCTCAGTGTCTCTGTGTCTCAGTGTCTCTGTGCCTCAGTGTCTCAGTGTGTCAGTGTCTCAGAGTCTCAGTGTCTCAGTGCCTCAGTGTCACAGTGTCTCAGTGTCTCAGAGTCTCAGTGTCTCTGTGTTTCAGTGACTCTGTGTCTCTCTGTCTCAGTGTCTATGTGCATCAATGTCTCAGTGTCTCCGTGCCTCAGTGTCTCAGAGTCTCAGTGTCTGTGTGTCTCCGTGTCTCTGTGCCTCAATGTCTCAGTGACACAGTGCCTCAGTGCCTCTGTGTCTCTGTGTCTCAGTGCCTCTGTGCCTCAGTGTGTCAGTGTATCAGTGTATCAGAGTCTCTGTGTCTCAGTATGTCAGTGTCTCTGTGTCCCGGTGCCTCAGTGTCTCACTGTCCCAGTGTCTCAGTGTCTCTGTGTTTCAGTGTCTCAGTGTCTAAGTGTCTCAGAGTATCAGTATCTCAGTGTCTCTGTGCCTCAGTGTCTCAGAGTCTCTGTGTCTCTGTGCCTCAGTGTTTCTGTGTCTCTGTGCCTCAGTGTCTCTGAGCCTCAGTGTCTCTGTGTCTCAGTTTCTCCGAGTCTCAGTGTCTCTCTGTCTCTGTGTTTCTGTGCCTCAGTATCTCAGTGTCACTGTGTCTCAGTATCACAGTGTCTCTGAGTCTCAGTGTCTCAGAGTCTCAGATTCTCAGTATCTCAGTGTTTCTGTGCCTCAGTGTCTCAGTGTCTCAGAGTCTCAGTGTCTGTGTGTCTCTATTTCTCAGTGTCTCAGTGTCCCAGTGTCTCAGAGTCTCAGAGTCTCAGTGTCTCTGTGTCTCTATGTCTCAGTGTCCCTGTGTCTCAGTGCCTCAATGTCTCTGTGTCTCAGTATCTCAGATCTCAGTGCCTCTGTGTCTCTGTATCTCAGTGTCTCATTGTCTCACCGTCTCAGTGTCTCTGTGTCTCAGTGCCTCAGACTCTCACTGCCTCAGAGTCTCTGTTTCTCAGTGCCTCAGTGTCTCTGTGTCTCAATGTCTCAGAATTTCAGTGTCTCAATGTCTCAGTTTCTCAGTGTCTCTGTGTCTCTGTGCCTCAGTGTCTCAGTGTCTCAGTGTCTCTGTGTCTCAGTGTCCCTGTGCCTGAGTGTCTCAGCGCCTCAGTTTCTCAGTGCCTCAGAGTCTCAGTGTCTCTGTGTCTCAGTGTCTCTGTGCCTGAGTGTCTCAGCGCCTCAGTGTCTCAGAGTCTCAGTTTCTCTGTGTCTATGTTTCTCAGTGTCTCTGTGCCTCAGTGTCTCAGTGCCTCTATGTCTCAGTGTCTCTGTGTCTTTGTGCCTCAGTGTCTAAGTGTCTCAGTGTCTCAGAGTCTCATTGTCTCAGTGTATCTGTGACTCAGTGTCTCAGTGTCTCAGTTTCTCAGATTCTCATTTCTCATTTCTCAGTGTCTCTTTGTCTCTTTGTCTCATTGTCTCTGTGCATCAGTGTCTCAGTGTCTCTGTGACTCTGTGTCTCAGAGTTTCTGTGTCTCAGTGTCTCAGAGTCTCAGTGTCTCTGTGTCTCAGTGTCTCTGTGCCTCAGTGTCTCAGTGTGTCAGTGTCTCAGAGTCCCTGTGTCTCAGTGTCTCTGTTCCTCAGTGTCTCAGTGTCTCTGTGTCTCAGTGTCTCAGTGTCTCAGTGTCTCTGTGCATCAGTGTCTCAGTGTCTCTGTGACTCTGTGTCTCAGATTCTCAGTGTCTCAGTGTCTCAGAGTCCCTGTGTCTCAGTGTCTCTGTTCCTCAGTGTCTCAGTGTCTCTGTGTCTCAGTGTCTCAGTGTCTCAGTGTCTCTGTGCATCAGTGTCTCAGTGTCTCTGTGTCTCTGTGTCTCAGATTCTCAGTGTCTCAGTATCTCAGAGTCTCAGTGTCTCTGTGTCTCAGTGTCTCTGTGCCTCAGTGTCTCAGTGTGTCAGTGTCTCAGAGTCTCTGCGTCTCAGTGTCTCTGTTCCTCAGTATCTCAGTGTCTCTGTGTCTCAGTGTCTGTGTCTCTCAGGATCTCTCTGTCTCTGTGTCTCAGTGTCTCTGAGTCTCCAGATCTCAGTGTTTCTGTGTCTCAGTGTCTCTGTGTCTCAGTGTCTCTGTGTCTCAGTGTCTCTGTGTCGCCGTGTCTCAGTGTCTCAGTGTCTCAGTGTCTTTGTGCCTCAGTTTCTCTGTGACTCATTGTCTCAGTGTCTCTGTGCCTCAGGGTCTCAGTGTCTCAGAGTCTCTGTGTCTCTGTGTCTATGTTTCTCTGTGTCTCTTTGTCTCAGTGTCCCTGTGCCTCAGTGTCTCAGTGTCTCTGTGCCTCTGTGCCTCAGTGTTTCCGTGTCTCAGTGTCTCAGAGTCCCAGTGTCTCTGTGTCTCTTTGTCTCAGAGTCCCTGTGCCTCAGTGTCTCGGTGCCTCAGTCTACCTGGGTCTCTGTGCCTCAGTGTCTCAGAGTCTCAGTGTCTCAGAGTCTCAGTGTCTCAGTGTCTCAGTGTCTCTGTGTCTCTTTGTCTCAATGTCTCTGACTCTCAGTGTCTCAGTGTCTCTGAGTCTCAGTGTCTCTGTGTCTCAGTGTCTCTGTTTCTCATTGTCTCAGTGTCTCTGTGCCTCAGCGCCTCACTGTACATGGGTCTCTGTGCCTCAGTGTCTCAGAGTCTCAGTGTCTCAGAGTCTCAGTGTCTCAGTTTCTCTGTGTCTATTTGTCTCAATGTCTCTGACTCTCAGTGTCTCAGTGTCTCTGAGTCCCAGTGTCTCTGTGTCTCAGTGTCTCTGTGCCTCAGTGTCACAGTGTCTCAGTGTCTCAGCATCTTAGTGTCTCTGTGTCTCTGTGCCTCTGTGTCTCTGTGTCTCAGAGTCTCTGTGGCTCAGTTTCTCTGTGCCTCAGTGCCTCAGTGTCTCTGTGTCTCAGTGTCTCTGTTCCTCAGTGTCTCAGTGTCTCTGTGTCTCAGTGTCTCTATGTCTCAGTGTCTCTGTGCCTCAGTGTCTCAGTGTGTCAGTGTCTCAGAGTCTCTGCGTCTCAGTGTCTCTGTTCCTCAGTATCTCAGTGTCTCTGTGTCTCAGTGTCTGTGTCTCTCAGGATCTCTCTGTCTCTGTGTCTCAGTGTCTCTGAGTCTCCAGATCTCAGTGTTTCTGTGTCTCAGTGTCTCTGTGTCTCAGTGGCTCTGTGTCTCAGTGTCTCTGTGTCGCCGTGTCTCAGTGTCTCAGTGTCTCAGTGTCTTTGTGCCTCAGTTTCTCTGTGACTCATTGTCCCAGTGTCTCTGTGCCTCAGGGTCTCAGTGTCTGAGAGTCTCTGTGTCTCTGTGTCTATGTTTCTCTGTGTCTCTTTGTCTCAGTGTCTCTGTGCCTCTGTGCCTCAGTGTTTCCGTGTCTCAGTGTCTCAGAGTCCCAGTGTCTCTGTGTCTCTTTGTCTCAGAGTCCCTGTGCCTCAGTGTCTCGGTGCCTCAGTCTACCTGGGTCTCTGTGCCTCAGTGTCTCTGTGCCTCAGTGTCTCAGAGTCTCAGTGTCTCTGAGCCTCAGTGTCTCTGTGTCTCAGTTTCTCCGAGTCTCAGTGTCTCTGTGCCTCAGTGTCTCTGTGCCTCAGTATCTCAGTGTCACTGTGTCTCAGTATCACAGTGTCTCTGAGTCTCAGTGTCTCAGAGTCTCAGATTCTCAGTATCTCAGTGTTTCTGTGCCTCAGTGTCTCAGTGTCTCAGAGTCTCAGTGTCTGTGTGTCTCTATTTCTCAGTGTCTCAGTGTCCCAGTGTCTCAGAGTCTCAGAGTCTCAGTGTCTCTGTGTCTCTGTGTCTCAGTGTCCCTGTGTCTCAGTGCCTCAATGTCTCTGTGTCTCAGCGTCTCAGATCTCAGTGCCTCTGTGTCTCTGTATCTCAGTGTCTCAGTGTCTCAGAGTCACAGTGTCTCTGTGTCTCACTGTCTCTGTGTGTCTGTGCCTCGGTTTCTCAGTTTCTCAGTGTCTCAGTGTCTCGGTGTCTCAATGTCTCAGAGTCTCAGTGTCACTGTGCCTCCGTGTCTCAGTGTGTCGATGTCTCAGAGTCTCAGTACCTCTGTGCCTCTGTGCCTCAGTGTCTGTGTCTCAGTGTCTCAGTGTCTCAGAGCATCAGTGTCTCAGAGTCTCAATGTCTCTGTGTCTCTGTGTCTCAGTGTCTCAGTGTCTCTTTGTCTCAGTGTCTCATTGTCTCAGTGTCTCAGAGCCTCAGTGTCTCAGTGTCTCAGAGTCTCAGTGTCTCTGTGCCTCAGTGCCTCAGTGTCTCAGTGTCTCTTTGCATCAGTTTCTCACTGTCTCAGAGTCTCAGAGTCTCAGTGTCTCATTGTCTCTGTGCCTCAGTGTCTCAGAGTCTCAGTGTCTCTGTGCCTCAGTGTCTCAGTGTCTCAGAGTCTCAGTGTCAGTGTGCCTCAGTGTCTCAGTGTCTCTTTGCATCAGTTTCTCAGTGTCTCAGAGTCTCAGTGTCACAGTGTCTCTGCGCCTCAGTGTCTCAGTGTCTCTTTGTCTCAGTGTCTCATTGTCTTAGTGTCTCAGTGTCTCAGTGTCTCTGTGCCTCAATGTCTCAGTGTGTCTTTGTCTCAGTGTCTCATTGTCTCAGTGTCTCAGAGTCTTAGTGTCTCAGTGTCTCTGTGCCTCAGAGTCTCAGTGTCTCAGAGTCTCAGTGTCACAGTGTCTCTGCGCCTCAGTGTCTCAGTGTCTCTGTGTCTCAGTGTCTCATTGTCTCAGTGTCTCAGAGTCTCAGTGTCACTGTGTCTCTGTGTGTCTGTTTCTCAGTGTCTCCGTGTCTGAGTGTCTCTGTGTCTCAGTGTCTCAGTGACTCTGTGTCTCAGTGCCTCTGCGCCTCAGTGTCTCTGTGTGTCAGTGTCTCAGTGTCTCCGAGTCTCAGAGTCTCATTGTCTCAGTGTCTCAGAGTCTCAGTTTCTCAGTGTGTCTGTGCCTCATTGTTTCAGTTTCTCACGTTCTCAGTGTCTCAGTATCTCTGTGCCTCAGCGTCTCAGTGTCTCAGAGTCTCAGTGTCTTAGTGTCTCAGTGTCTCTGTGTTTCTTTGACTCAGTGTCTCTGTGCCTCGGTGTCTCAGTTTCTCAGTGTCTCAGTGTCTCAGTGTCTCGGTGTCTCAATGTCTCAGAGTCTCAGTGTCACTGTGCCTCTGTGTCTCAGTGTGTCGATGTCTCAGAGTCTCAGTCCCTCTGTGCCTCTGTGCCTCAGTGTCTGTGTCTCAGTGTCTCAGAGTATCAGTGTCTCTGTCTCTCATTGTCTCTGTGCCTCTGTGTCTCAGTGTCTCAGTGTCTCAGAGTCTCAATGTCTCTGTGTCTCTGTGTCTCAGTGTCTCTGTGTCTCAGCGTCTCTGTGTCTCAGTGTCTCTGTGTCTCAGCGTCTCTGTGTCTCAGCGTCTCAGAGTCTCAGAGTCTAAGTGATTCTGTGTCTCTGTGTCTCAGTGTCTCTGTTTCTCAGTGTCACTGTGCCTCAGTGTCACTGTGCCTCCATGCCTCAGTGTGTCAGTGTCTCTTTGCATCAGTTTCTCACTGTCTCAGAGTCTCAGAGTCTCAGTGTCTCATTGTCTCTGTGTCTCAGTGTCTCTGTGCCTCAGTGTCTCAGTGTCTCATTGTCTCAGTGTCTCAGAGACTCAGTATCTCAGTGTCTCAGTGTCTCTGTGCCTCAGTGTCTCAGTGTCTCAGAGTCTCAGAGTCTCAGTGTCAGTGTGCCTCAGTGTCTCAGTGTCTCTTTGCATCAGTTTCTCAGTGTCTCAGAGTCTCAGTGTCACAGTGTCTCTGCGCCTGTGTCTCAGTGTCTCTTTGTCTCAGTGTCTCATTGTCTTAGTTTCTCAGAGTCTCAGTGTCTCTGTGCCTCAGTGTCTCAGTGTGTCTTTGTCTCAGTGTCTCATTGTCTCAGTGTCTCAGAGTCTCAGTGTCTCAGTGTCTCAGTGTCTCAGTGTCTCTGTGCCTCAGAGTCTCAGTGTCTCAGAGTCTCAGTGTCACAGTGTCTCTGCGCCTCAGTGTCTCAGTGTCTCTGTGTCTCAGTGTCTCATTGTCTCAGTGTCTCAGAGTCTCAGTGTCACTGTGTCTCTGTGTGTCTGTTTCTCAGTGTCTCCGTGTCTGAGTGTCTCTGTGTCTCAGTGTCTCAGTGACTCTGTGTCTCAGTGCCTCTGCGCCTCAGTGTCTCTGTGTGTCAGTGTCTCAGTGTCTCCGAGTCTCAGAGTCTCATTGTCTCAGTGTCTCAGAGTCTCAGTTTCTCAGTGTGTCTGTGCCTCATTGTTTCAGTTTCTCACGTTCTCAGTGTCTCAGTATCTCTGTGCCTCAGCGTCTCAGTGTCTCAGAGTCTCAGTGTCACAGTGTCTCTGCGCCTCAGTGTCTCAGTGTCTCTGTGTCTCAGTGTCTCATTGTCTTAGTGTCTCAGAGTCTCAGTGTCTCTGTGCCTCAGTGTCTCAGTGTGTCTTTGTCTCAGTGTCTCATTGTCTCTGTGTCCCTGTGCCTCTGTGTCTCTGTGTCTCAGTGTCTCATTGTCTCAGTGTCTCAGTCTCTCAGTGTCTCAGAGTCTCAGTGTCGCTGTGCCTCAGTTTCTCTGTGTCTCTGAGTCTCAATGTCTCTGAGTCTCAGTGTCTCTGTGTCTCTTTGTCTCAGTGACTCTGTGCCTCAGTGTCTCATTGTCTCAGAGTCTCAGTGCCTCTGTGTCTCAGTTTCTCTGTGACTCAGTGTCTCAGTGTCTCTGTGCCTCAGTGTCTCAGTGTCTCAGTGTCTCTTTGTCTCTGGGCCTCAGTGTCTCAGAGTCTCAGTGTCTCTGTGTTTCTTTGTCTCAGTGTCTCTGTGCCCCAGTGTCTCAGTGTCTCTGTGCCTCAGTGTCTCAGTGTCTCAGAGTCTCCGTGTCTCTGTGTCTCTTGGTCTCAGTGTCTCTGTGCCTCAGTGTCTCAGTGTCTCTGCGTCTCTGTGCCTCAGTGTCTCAGAGTCTCAGAGTCTCAGTGTCTCTGTTTCTCAGTGTGTCTGTCTCTCAGTGTCTCTGTGCCTCAGTGTCTCAGTGTCTCAGAGTCTGAACGTCTCTGTGCCTCTGTGCCTCTGCGTCTCTGTGTCTAAGTGTCTCAGTGTCTCAGTGTCTCCGAGTTTCATTGTCTCAGTGTCTTAGAGTCTCAGTGACTCTGTGTCTCAGTGCCTCTGCGCCTCAGTGTCTCTGTGTCTCAGTGTCTCAGTGACTCCGAGTCTCAGAGTCTCAGTGTCTCAGTGTCTCTGTGTCTCAGAGTCTCATTGTCTCAGTGTCTCAGAGTCTCAGTTTCTCAGTGTCTCTGTGCCTCAGTGTCTCAGTGTCTCAGAGTCTCGATGTCTCAGTGTCTCAATGTCTCAGTGTCTCTGTGTCTCTTGGTCTCAGTGTCTAGGTGTCTCAATGTCTCTGTGTCTCAGTGTCTCAGATTCTCAGTGTCTCAGTGTCTCAGTGTCTCTGTGCCTCAGTGTCTCAGTGTCTCAGTGTCTCAGAGTCTCAGTGTCTCTGTGTCTCTGTGCCTCTGTGTCTCTGTGTCTAAGTGTCTCAGTGTCTCCGAGTTTCATTGTCTCAGTGTCTCAGAGTCTCAGTAACTCTGTGTCTCAGTGCCTCTGCGCCTCAGTGTCTCTGTGTCTCAGTGTGTCAGTGCCTCCGAGTCTCAGAGTCTCAGTGTCTCTGTGTCTCAGTGTCTCTGTGTCTCAGTGCCTCAGTGTCTCAGCGTCTCATTGTCTCTGTGTCCCTGTGCCTCTGTGTCTCTGTGTCTCAGTACCTCATTGTCTCAGTGTCTCAGAGTCTCAGTAACTCTGTGTCTCAGTGCCTCTGCGCCTCAGTGTCTCTGTGTCTCAGTGTCTCAGTGCCTCCGAGTCACAGAGTCTCAGTTTCTCAGTGTCTCTGTGTCTCTGTGTCTCAGAGTCTCAATGTCTCAGTGTCTCAGAGTCTCAGTGTCTCTGTGCCTCGGTGTCTCGGTGTCTCGGTGTCTCAGTGTCTCTGTGTCTCAGTGTCTCTGTGTATCTGTGTCCTGTCCCTCAGTGTCTCAGTGTCTCAGTGTCTCAGAGTCTCTGTGTCTCTTTGCCTCAGTGTCTCTGTGCCTCAGTGTCTCATTGCCTCTGTGCCTCAGTGTCTCAGTGTCTCAGAGTCTCAGTGTCTCCATGTCTCCGTGTCTCTTTGTCTCAGTGTCTCATTGCCTCGGTGTCTCAGTGTCTCATTGTCTCAGTGTCTCAGTGTCTCAGTGTCTCAGTGTCTCAGTGTCTCAGAGTCTCAGTGTCTCTGTGCCTCAGTGTCTCTGTGTCTCAATGTCTCTGAGACTCAGTGTCTCAGAGTCTCAGTGTCTCTGTGTCTCAGTGCCTCTGTGTCTCTGTGCCTCAGTGTCTCAGTGTCTCAGTGTCTCAGCGTCTCAGTGTCTCTGTGTCCCTGTGCCTCTGTGTCTCTGTGTCTCAGTGTCTCAGTGTCTCAGTGTCTCAGTGCCTCAGTGTCTCAGTGTCACAGTGTCTCAGTGTCTCAGTTTCTCAGTGTCTCTGTGCCTCACTGTTTCAGTGTCTCAGAGTCTCTGTGTCTCATTGTCTCTGTTTCTCAGTGTCACTGTGTCTCTGTGTCTCTGTATCTCAGTGTCTCTCTGTCTCAGTGTCTCTGTGTCTCAGTGTCTCAGTGTCTCAGAATCTCAGTGTCTCTGCGTCTCTGTGTCTCAGTGCCTCTGTGTCTCAGTGCCTCTGTGTCTCAGTGTCTCTCTGTCTCAGTGTCTCTGTGTCTCAGTGTCTCAGAATCTCAGTGTCTCTGTGTCTCTGTGTCTCTGTGTCTCTGTTCTCTGTGCCTCTGTGTCTCAATGTCTCTGAGTCTCAGTGTCTCAGAGTCTCAGTGTCTCTGTGCCTCTTTGTCTCAGTGTCTCTGTGCCTCAGTGTCTCAGTGTCTCATTGTCTCAGAGTCTCAGTGCCTCTGTGTCTCAGTTTCTCTGTGACTCAGTGTCTCAGTGTGTCTGTGCCTCAGTCCCTCAGTGTCTCTGTGTCTCTGGGCCTCAGTGTCTCAGTGTCTCAGAGTCTCAGTGTCTCTCTGTTTCTTTGTCTCAGTGTCTCTGTGCCTCAGTGTCTCAGTGTCTCAGAGTCTCCGTGTCTCTGTGTCTCTTGGTCTCAGTGTCTCTGTGCCTCAGTGTCTCAGTGTCTCTGTGTCTCTGTGCCTCAGTGTCTCAGAGTCTCAGTGTCTCTGTGTCTCTGTGTCTCAGTGTGTCTGTCTCTCAGTGTCTCTGTGCCTCAGTGTCTCAGTGTCTCAGAGTCTGAGCGTCTCTGTGTCTCTGTGCCTCTGTGTCTCTGTGTCTAAGTGTCTCAGTGTCTCAGTGTCTCCGAGTTTCATTGTCTCAGTGTCTTAGAGTCTCAGTGACTCTGCGTCTCAGTGCCTCTGCGCCTCAGTGTCTCAGTGTCTCAGTGTCTCAGTGTCTCCGAGTCTCAGAGTCTCAGTGTCTCAGTGTCTCTGTGTCTCAGAGTCTCATTGTCTCAGTGTCTCAGAGTCTCAGTTTCTCAGTGTCTCTGTGCCTCAGTGTCTCAGTGTCTCAGAGTCTCAGTGTCTCTGTGTCTCTGTGCCTCTGTGTCTCTGTGTCTAAGTGTCTCAGTGTCTCCAAGTTTCATTGTCTCAGTGTCTCAGAGTCTCAGTGCCCCTGCACCTCAGTGTCTCCGATTTCATTGTCTCAGTGTCTCAGAGTCTCAGTAACTCTGTGTCTCAGTGCCTCTGCGCCTCAGTGTCTCTGTGTCTCAGTGTGTCAGTGCCTCCGAGTCTCAGAGTCTCAGTGTCTCTGTGTCTCAGTGTCTCTGTGTCTCAGTGCCTCAGTGTCTCAGTGTCTCAGTGTCTCAGCGTCTCAGTGTCTCTGTGTCCCTGTGCCTCTGTGTCTCTGTGTTTCAGTACCTCATTGTCTCAGTGTCTCAGAGTCTCAGCAACTCTGTGTCTCAGTGCCTCTGCGCCTCAGTGTCTCTGTGTCTCAGTGTCTCAGTGCCTCCGAGTCACAGAGTCTCAGTTTCTCAGTGCCTCTGTGTCTCTGTGTCTCAGAGTCTCATTGTCTCAGTGTCTCAGAGTCTCAGTTTCTCAGTGACTCTGTGTATCTGTGTCTCAGTGTCTCTGTGTCTCAGTGTCTCAGAGTCTCAGTGTCTCTGTGCCTCGGTGTCTCGGTGTCTCAGTGTCTCAGTGTCTCTGTGTCTCAGTGTCTCAGTGTATCTGTGCCTCTGTGCCTCAGTGTCTCAGTGTCTCAGTGTCTCAGAGTCTCAGTACTCTGTGTCTCAGTGCCTCTGCGCCTCAGTGTCTCTGTGTCTCAGTGTCCCAGTGCCTCCGAGTCTCAGAGTCTCATTGTCTCAGTGTCTCGGAGTCTCAGTTTCTCAGTGTCTCTGTGTCTCTATGTCTCTGTGTCTCAGTGTCTCTCTGTCTCAGTGTCTCTGTGTCTCAGTGTCTCAGAATCTCAGTGTCTCTGCGTCTCTGTGTCTCAGTGCCTCTGTGTCTCAGTGTCTCTGTGTCTCAGTGTCTCAGTGTCTCTGTGTCTCTGTGTCTCTGTTCTCTGTGCCTCAGTGTCTCAGAGTCTCAGTGTCTCTGTGTCTCAGTTTCGCTGTGACTCAGTGTCTCAGTATCTCTGTGCCTCAGTGTCTCAGAGTCTCTGTGTCTCTGTGTCTCAGTGTCTCATTGCCTCTGTGCCTCAGTGTCTCAGAGTCTCAGTGTCTCTGTGTCTCTTTGCCTCAGTGTCTCTGTGCCTCAGTGTCTTAGTGTCTCATTGCCTCTGTGCCTCAGTGTCTCAGTGTCTCAGAGTCTCAGTGTCTCCGTGTCACTTTGTCTCAGTGTCTCTGTGCCTCAGTGTCTCAGTGTCTCAGAGTCTCAGTGTCTCTGTGCCTCAGTGTCTCTGTGTCTCAATGTCTCTGAGACTCAGTGTCTCAGAGTCTCAGTGTCTCTGTGTCTCAGTGCCTCTGTGTCTCTGTGCCTCAGTTTCTCAGTGTCTCAGCGTCTCAGTGTCTCTGTGTCCCTGTGCCTCTGTGTCTCTGTGTCTCAGTGTCTCATTGTCTCAGTGTCTCAGTGTCTCAGTGCCTCAGTGTCACAGTGTCTCAGTGTCTCTGTGTCTCAGTGTCTCAGTGTCTCTGTGCCTCACTGTTTCAGTGTCTCAGAGTCTCAGTGTCTCATTTTCTCTGTTTCTCAGTGTCACTGTGCCTCAGTGTCACTGTGCCTCCGTGCCTCAGTGTGTCAGTGTCTCTTTGCATCAGTTTCTCACTGTCTCAGAGTCTCAGAGTCTCAGTGTCTCAGTGTCTCTGTGCCTCAGTGTCTCAGTGTCTCAGAGTCTCAGTGTCTCTGTGCCTCAGTGTCACTGTGCCTCAGTGTCTCAGTGTCTCTTTGTCTCAGTGTCTCATTGTCTCAGTGTCTCAGAGTCTCAGTGTCTCTGTGTCTCTGTGTGTCTGTTTCTCAGTGTCTCTGTGTCTCAGTTTCTCTGTGTCTCAGTGACTCTGTTTCAGTGCCTCTGCGCCTCAGTGTCTCTGTGTGTCAGTGTCTCAGTGTCTCCGAGTCTCAGAGTCTCATTGTCTCAGTGTCTCAGAGTCTCAGTTTCTCAGTGTGTCTGTGCCTCATTGTTTCAGTTTCTCAGGTTCTCAGTATCTCATTGTCTCTGTGCCTCAGTGTCTCAGTGTCTCAGAGTCTCAGTGTCTCAGTATCTCAGTGTCTCAGAGCCTCAGTGTCTCTGTGTCTCAGTGTCTCTTTGTCTCTGTGTCTCAGTGTCTCAGTGTCTTATTGTCTCATTGTCTCAGTGTATCAGAGTTTCAGTGTCACTGTGTCTCTGTGTGTCTGTTTCTCAGTGTCCCTGTGTCTCAGTGTCTCTGTGCCTGAGTGTCTCAGTGTCTCTGTGTCTCTGTGTCTAAGTGTCTCAGTGTCTCAGTTTCTCAGTTCCTCTGTGTCTCAGTTTGTCTGTGACACAGTGTCTCAGTGTCTCTGTGTCTCAGTGTCTCAGTGTCTCAGAGTCGCAGTGTCTCTTTGTCTCAGTGTCTCTGTGCCTCAGTGTCTCAGTGTCTCTGTCTCAGAGTCTCAGTGTCTCTGTGTCTCTTTGTCTCAGTGTCTCTGTGTCTCTGTGTCTCATTGCCTTCGAGTCTCAATGTCTCAGGGTCTCTGTGTATCTGGGTCTCTGTGTCTCTGGGTCTCAGGGCTTCTCGGTCTCAGGGCCTCTGGGTCTCTGGGTCTCAGTGTCTCAATGTCTTAGGGTCTCTGGGTCTCAAGTTCTCTGTGTCTCAGTGTTTCAGGGTCTCAAAGTCTCAGGCTCTCTGTGTCTCTGGGTCTCAGTGGCTCAGTGTCTCACCATCTCTGAGTCTCTGGGACTCTGTGTCTCAGTGCCTCTGGAATCTCTGTGTCTCTGTGTCTCATGCTCTCTGGTTCTCTGGGTCTCAGGGTCCCTGTGTCTCTGTGTCTCTGGTTCTCAGGGTCTCTGTGTCTCAGTGTCTCAGTGTCTCAGTGTCTCACCGTCTCTGGGTCTCTGTATCTCAGTGTCTCAATGTGTCAGTGTCTCTGGGTCTCAGGGTCTCGGTGTCTCTGGGTCTCTGGGTCTTTGTGTCTCAGCGTCTCAACACCTCAGGGTCTCTGGGTCTCAGAGACCCAGAGATCCTGAGACCCAGAGACCCTGATACATTGAGACCCAGAGACCCTGAGACCCAGAGACCCTGAGACCCAGAGTCCCTGAAACATTGAGACACAGAGACACTAAGATATTGAGACACCGAGACACAGAGACCCTGAGACCCAGAGACCCTGATACATTGAGACACTGAGACACTGAGACCCACAGTCCTAGAGACATTGAGACACTGAGACACAGAGACCCACAGACACTGAGACCCTGAGACATTGAGACACTAAGACACAGAGACCCAGATACATTGAGACCCAGAGGCACTGAGACACTGAGACATTGAGACTCAGAGACCCAGAGGCCCTGAGACCCTGAGACACAGAGACCCAGAGACCCTGAGACCCTCAGACCTAGAGGCCCTGAGATACTGAGACCCTGAGACCCAACGGCCCTGAGACCCTGAGACACAGTGACCCAGAAGCCCTGAGATCCTGAGACAGTGAGGCCCTGAGGCACTGAGACACTGAGCCCCAGAGACCCAGAGAAGCTGAGTCATTGGGACACTAAGACACTGAGACACAGAAACCCAGAGACCCTGAGACATTTGGACACTTAGACCCTGAGACACTGAGGCCGAGAGACCCAGTGACCCTGAGACATTCTGACACTGAGATACTGAGTCCCAGAGACCCACAGACCCTGAGACATTGAGACCCAGAGTCCCAGTGACCCAGAGACCCTGAGACACTGAGACCGAAGGGACTCAGAGACCGTGAGACGCTGAGACCTTGAGTCCCAGAGACCCAGATATCCTTAAACCCTGAGACACAGAAGCCCAGAGACCCTGAGACACTGAGACCCAGAGAGGCAGAGACCCTGAGAAAATGAAACGCAGAGACCAAGAGACCCTGAGACCCAGAGATACTGAGACCCAAAGACCCAGAGACTCAGAGACCCCGAGACCACGAGACCCTGAGACACTGAGATCCAGAGACCCACAGACCCGCAGACGCAGAGACCCAGAGACCCTGAGACACTGAGACATTGAGACCCTGAGGCACTGAGACATTGTAAAATGAGACCTAGAGACACCGAGACCCATAGACCCTGAGACACTGTGACCAAGAGGCCCTGTGAACCTGTGACACAGTGACCCAGAGACCAAGAGACCCAGAAAACCAGAGATCCAGTGACACAGAGACACCAAGACCCTGAGACACAGAGACTCAGAGACCGAGAGACGCTGAGACCCTGAGACACAGAGACCTAGAGACCCTGAGACACTGAGACACAAGACACCCTTAGACCCATAGACCCTGAGACACTGAGACTTTGAGACACTGAGACCCTGAGAAGGTGAGACACTGAGACCCAGAGATCCAGAGACCAAGAGACCCTGAGAACCTGAGACCCAGGGACCCAGAGACACTGAGACACAGGGACCCAGAGACTCAGAGATCCTGAGATCTTGAGACACTGTGACACTGAGACCAAGAGACCTAGAGACACTGAGACAAATGAGACACTGAGACACATAGACCCAGTGACCCACAGACACTGAGACCCAGAGACCCAGAGACCAAGAGAGCCCGAAACCCTGAGACACTGAGACACTGAGACCCAGAGGCCAAGAGAGCCTGAAACCCTGAGACACTGAGACACTGAGACCCAGAGACACTGAGACACTGGGACACAGAGACCAAGAGACCCTGAAACCCTGAGACACTGAGGCACTGAGACCCAGAGACACTGAGACACTGGGACACAGAGACCCAGAGATCCTGAGACACTGAAACCCTGAGACACTGAGACACAGAGAGCAGAGACCCAGAGACCCAGGGACCTGGAGACACAGAGAAACTGAGACTTTGAGACACTGAAACCCAGAGACCCACAGACCCAGAGACCCTGAGACTCTGCGACACAGAGACCCAGAGACCCAGAGTCACAGAGACACTGAGACACAGGGACACAGAGACTCAGAGACCCTGAGACCTTGAGACACTGAGACACAGAGGCCCAGAGACCCAATGACCCTGAGACACTGAGACACATAGACCCCGTGACCCAGAGATCCTGAGACCCAGTGACCCAGAGACCTTGAGACACTGAGACAGTGAGACCCTGAGACATGAGACACTGAGACCCATAAATCCAGAGGACCTGAGACACTGAGAGACTGAGACTTGGAGACACTGAGGCCAAGAGACCCAGAGACTCTGTGTCACTGAGACACTGAGAAACAGGGACCCAGAGACTCAGAGGCCCTGAGACCTTGAGACAGTGAGACACTGAGACACAGACACCCAGAGACCCAATGACTCTGAGACATTAAGATACTGAGACACATAGACCCAGTGTCCCAGAGACCCTGAGACCCAGTGACCCAGAGACCGAGAGAACTTGAGACCCTGAGATACTGAGACCCTGAGACACTGAAACCCTGAGACACTGAGACACAGAGTCCAGAGACCAAGAGACCCATAGACCCTGAGACACTGAGGGACTGAGACTTTGAGACACTGAGACCCAGAGACCCAGAGCCATTGTGACACTGAGACCCAGAGACCCAGAGACCCAGAGACACTGAGACACTGAGGCACTCAGACACAGGGACCCAGAGACTCAGAGAACATGAGACACTGAGACCCAGTGACCCAGAGATTAAGAGACCCTGAGACCCGAAGACCCTGAGACACTCAGACCCAGAGACACTGAGACACGAGGGCACACACACCCAGAGAGCCTGAGACACTGAAACCCTTAGACATTGAGACCCAGAGACCCGGAGACACCGAGAGACTGAGACTTTGAGACAGTGAGACCCAGAGACCCACAGAAACAGAGACACTGATACACAGAGACACTGTGACCTTGCAACACTGAGACACAGAGACCCAGAGACCCAATGACCCTGACACAGTGAGACACTGAGACACATAGACCCAGTGACCCAGAAATCCAGAGACCCAGTGACCCAGAGACCCAGAGACCTTGAGACATTGAGACACTGAGACACTGAGACCCTGAGACACTGTGAGACTGAGACTTTGAGACACTGAGACCCAGAGACCCTGAGACACTGAGATCCTGAGACACTGAGACACTGAGACACTGTGACACTGAGATATAGTGACCCTGTGTCCCAGAGTCCCAGACACCCAGTGACCTTGAGACACTGAGACACTGAGACACTGAGACCCAGAGACCATGAGACACTGAGACCCAGAGACCAAGACACTCTGAGTCACTGAGATACAGAGACCCAGAGACACTGAGAAACTGAGACACTGAGACCCAGAGACCTTGAGACACTGAGACCCTGAGACACTGAGACCCAGAGCCCCTGAGACCCAGAGTCACTGAGACACTGAGAAACTGAGACCCTGAGACCCAGAGTCACTGAGACACTGAGACACAGAGACACAGGGACATTGAGACCATGAGAAACTGAGACCCAGAGACACTGAGACATTGAGACCCAGAGAAAAAGAGACCCTGAGAAACTGAAACACTGAGACCCATGGACACTGAGACCCTGAGACCCAGAAACCCTGAGACCCAGAGACACTGAGACACTAAGACGCAGAGCCCCAGAGACCCAGAGACTCTGAGACCCAGTTATCCAGAGACAATCTGACAATGAGACCCAGAGACCCTGAGACCCTGAGACACCGAGAACCAGAGACTCAGAGACCCTGAAACCCAGAGAAGCAGACACCCAGAGACCCTGAGATACTGAGACCCTGTGACACTGAGACCCTGAGACACTGAGAAACTGAGACACTGAGACCCAAAGACACAGAGACACTGTGACCCTGAGACCCTGAGACACCGAGACCCAGAGACCCAGAGACACTGAGACCCTGAGACACTTAGACATTGAGACAGTGAGACACAGAGACACTGTGACCCTGAGACACTGAGACACAGAGACCCCGAGACCCAGAGACACGGAGACACTGAGACCCAGAGACACTGGGACCCTGAGACACTGAGGACCTGAGACATGAGACACTGAGACCCTAAGACATTGAGACCCTGAGACCCTGACACCCTGAGACACTAAGACACTGCGGCACTGATACCCAGAGACTCTGAGACACTGAGACCCTGAGACCCAGAGACCCTGAGACCCAGAGAGGCTGAGACACTGAGACACTGAGACCCTCCGCCACTGAGACACTGCAAACCTGAAACCCTGAGAACCTGAGCCGCTGAGACACCGAGAGACTGAGACTCTGAGAACCTGAGACACTGAGACCCGGAGACACTGAAACACTGAGACCCAGGGACCCAGAGATGCAGATACCCTGTGACCATGGGACCCAGAGAAAATTAGACACTGACTCCCAGGGACCCTGAGACCCAGAGACCCTGAGACCCTGAGACACTGGGACACTGAGACATTGAAACACTGAGACCCTGAGAAACTGAGAGCTGAGACTCTGAGACACTGAGATCCAGAGACACAGAGACCCTGAGAAACTGAGACCCAGAGACCCAGAGAAACAGAGACCCTGAGATACAGGGACAGTGAGACCAACAGACCAAGAGACCCTGAGACCCAGAGACCCTGAGATACAGAGACACAGAGACCCAGAGACCCTCAGACGCTGAGACACTGAGACCCTGAGACACTGGGACATTGAGACACTGCAACCCTGAAACCCTCAGACCCTGAGACCCAGAGACCCAGTGAAACTGAGACCCTGAGACACTGAGACCCGGAGACCCTGAGACACTGAGACCCTGAAACACTGAGACAGTGAGAACTTGAGACACTGAGAGCTGAGACTCTGAGACCCTGAATCCCTGAGACACTGAGACACAGAGAGACTGAGAACATGAGACACTGAGACCCTGAGACACTGATACACTGAGACCCTGAGACCCTGAGAAACAGAGACCCTGAGACCAAGAGAACCTGAGACACTGAGACCCTGTGGCACTGAGACACTGAGACATTGAGACGCTGCAACCCTGAAACCCTGAGACCCTGACACCCTGATACACAGAGACCCTGAGGAAATGAGACCCTGAGACCCAGAGACTCTGAGAACCAGAGATCCAGAGACCCAGAGACCCCGAAACCCTGAGACACTGAGACCCTGAGACACTGAGCCACTGAGACCCTGAGACACTGAGACCCTGAAACACTGAGACACTGAGAAGCTGAGACCCTGAGACACTGAGACACAGAGACCCTGAGACCCAGAAACCCTGAAACACTGAGACCCTGAGACCCTGAGACACTGAGACACAGAGACCCAGAGAAACTGAGACCTAGAGACCCAGGGGCCCTAAGAAGCAGAGACCCTGAGACAAAGACAACCTGAGAACCTGAGGCACTGATACCCTGCGACAATGAGACCCTGAGACATTGAGACACTGCAACCCTGAAAACCTGAGACCCTGAGACCCAGAGACCCAGTGACTCTTAGACCCTGAGACACTGAGACACTGATACCCAGAGACCCTGAGACCCTGAGACCCTGAAACACAGAGACACTGAGACAGTGAGACACTGAGACCCTGAGACACTGAGACCCTGAGACACTGAGATCCTGAGACCCAGAGACCCTAAGAAAATGAGACACTGAGAACCTGAGACAATGACACACTGAGACCCTCCGACCCAGGGAACCAGAGACCTTCAGACACTGAGACCCTGAGACACTGAGACACTGAGACCCTGAGACACTGAGAGACTGTGACCATGAGCCCCTGAGACCCAGAGACACTGAGACCTTGAGAGACAGAGACCCTGAGACACTGAGACACTGAGGCACAGAGACCCTGAGACCCAAAGGACCAGAGACGCAGAGACCCGCAGACCCTGAGACACAGAGACCCTGAGACACCGAGACACTGGGACAGAGACCCTTAGACCCAAAGGACCAGAGACGCAGAGACCCGGAGACCCGGAGACCCTGAGACACAGAGACACCGAGACACTGGGACAGAGACATTGAGGCACAGAGACGTTGCGACCCTGAAACCCTGAGACCCTGAGACACTGAGACCCAGAGGCCCAGAGTCCCTGAGAGCCATAGACCCAGAGACCCTGAGGCACTGAGACCCAGAGTCACTGAGACCCAGACACGCAGTGACCCAGAGACCCTGAGACCCTGAGACCCTGAAACCATGACAAACTGAGACCCAGAAACCCTGAGACACTGAGACCGTGCGACACTGAGACACTGAGACCGTGCGACATTGAGACACTGAGACCCTGAGACCCAGAGACCCAGTGACACTGAGACCCTGAGACACTGAGATACGGAGACTCAGTGAGAAACTGAGATCTGAGGCAGTGAGACCCTGAGACCCTGAGACGCTGGGACCCTGAGACCCCGAGACCCTGAGACAATGAGACCCTGAGACACTGTGACACTGAGACACTGAGACCCTGAGACCCACAGACCCTGAGACACTGAGACACTGAGACCCTGAGACACTGAGACACAGAGACACTGAGGCACAGAGACACTGAGCCCAGAGACACAGAGACACTGAGACACAGAGGCACTGAGTCCCTGAGCCCCTGAGACACTGAAACTCTGAGTCCCTGACACTCTGAGACACTGAGAAACTGAGACCCTGAGGCACTGACACAATGTGACCATGAGACCCTGAGACACTGAGACACTGAAAACCCTGAAGCCGAGAGACCCTGAGAAAATGAGACACTGAGAACCTGAGATAATGACACACTGAGACACTGAGACCCTGGGACCCAGGGAACCAGAGACCCTGAGACACTGAGACCCTGAGACACTGAGAGACTGTGACACTGAGACACAGAGACCCAGAGGCCCTGAGACCCTAAGACACAGAGACCCTGAGACCCAGATGCCCTGAGGTCCTGAGGTCCTGAGGTCCTGAGACCCTGAGACATTGAGACCCTGAGACCCAGAGGCACTGACACCCTGAGACAGAGACCCAGAGACCCAGAGGCCCTGAGACCCTGAGACCCAGAGGTCCTGAGAACCTGCGACCATGAGACACTGAGACTCAGAGACCCAGAAGTCCTGAGACACTGAGACACCGAGACACTGAGACCCAGAGGCCCTGAGATCCTGAGACATTGAGACAATGAGACATTGAGACTCAGAGACCCAGAGGTCCTGAGAACCTGCGACCATGAGACACTGAGACTCAGAGACCCAGAAGTCCTGAGACACTGAGACACCGAGACACTGAGACCCAGAGGCCCTGAGATCCTGAGACATTGAGACAATGAGACATTGAGACTCAGAGACCAAGAGGCCCTGAGACCCTGAGACCCTGAGACACTGAGACATTGAGACTCAGAGACAAAGAGACTCAGAGGCCGTGAGACCCTGTGACAAACGGCCCTGAGACCCTGAGACACAGTGACCCTGAGGCCCTGAGACCCTGAGACAGTGCGGCCCTGAGACACTGAGACACAGAGACCCAGAGGCCCTGAGACCCTGAGACACAGAGACCCAGAGACCTGGAGACCCAGAGGCCCTGAGACACTGAGACCCAAAGGCCCTGAGACCATGAGACACTGAGACACTGAGACATTGAGACTCAGAAACCAAGAGAACCAGAGGCCGTGAGACCCTGAGACACAGACATAGAGACCCTGAGACCCAGAGGCCCTGAGACACTGAGACCCAGATGCCCTGAGACCCTGAGACACTGAGACATGGAGACTCAGAGACCGTGAGACCCAAAGACCCTGAGACCCTAAGACCCTGAGACACAGAGGCCCTGAGAACATGAGACACAGAGACCCAGAGGCCCTGAGACCCTGAGACACTGAGACAGACGGATCCAGAGGCGCTGAGACCCTGAGACACTGAGACACAGAGACCAGAGGCCCTGAGTCCCTGAGACACTGAGACATTGAGACTCAGAGGCACAGAGACCCAGAGGCCCTGAGACACTGAGACAGTGAGACACAGACACCCAGAGGCCCTGAGGCCCTGAGACCCTGAGACACAGAGACACAGAGGCCCTGAGACCCTGAGACACAGAGACCCTGAGACCCAGAGGCCCTGAGACCCTGAGACACAGAGACCCAGAGGCCCTGAGACCCGGAGACACAGAGACCCTGAGACCCAGAGTCCCTGAGACCCTGAGACACTGAGACATTGTGACTCAGAGACCCAGAGATCGAGAGGCCCTGAGACCCTGAGACACTGAGACACAGAGACCCAGAGGCCCTGAGACCCTGGGACCCTGAGACACTGAGACCCAGAGGCCTTGAGACCCTGAGACACTGAGACGCAGAGGCCCTGAGACCCTGAGACACTGAGACACTGACACCCAGAGGCCCTGAGTCCCTGGGACCCTGAGACACTGAGGCACTGAGACATTGAGACCCTGAGAACCAGAGGCCCTGAGACCCTGAGACACTGAAACATTGAGACTCAGAGACCCAGCGACCCAAAGGCCCTGAGACCCTGAGTCCCTGAGACACAGAGATCCTAAGACCCTGAGACCCTGAGACACTGAGACCCAGAGGCCCTGAGACCCTGAGACACAGAGACCCAGAGGCCCTGAGACCCTGAGACACTGAGACCCAGAGACCGAGAGGCCCTGAGACCCTGAGACCCTGAGACACAGTGACCCAAGGGCCCTGAGACCCTGAGACAGTGAGACAAAGAGACCCTGAGCCCCTGAGACCTAGAGGCACTGAGCCCATGAGACCCTGAGACATTGAGACTCAGAGACACAGAGGCCCTGAGACGCTGAGACACAGAGGCCCTGAGACCCTGAGACACTGAGACCCTTGGACCCAGAGGCCCTGAGATCCTGAGACACTGAGACCCATAGGCCCTGAGACCCTGAGACACTGAGACATTGAGACCCAGAGGCCCTGAGACCCTGAGACACTGAGACCCACAGGCCCTGAGACCCTGAGACACTGAGACCCTTGGACGCAGAGGCCCTGAGATCCTGAGACAGAAAGACCCAAAGGCCCTGAGTCACTGAGACACTGAGACCCTGAGACCAAGAGGCCCAGAGGCATTGAGACTCAGAGGCCCTGAGACCCTGAGACACTGAGACCCACAGGCTCTGAGACCCTGAGACACTGAGACATTGAGACTCAGAGACCCAGAGACAAGAGGCCCTGAGACCCTTAGACACTGAGACCCAGAGACCCAGAGGCCCTGAGATACAGAGACCCAGAAGCCCTGAGACCATGAGACATTGAGACATTGAGACTCAGAGACCCAGAGGCCCTGAGACCCTGAGACACAGAGACCCTGAGGGACTGAGGCCCTGAGACCATGAGACACTGAGACCCTGAAACCCAGAGGCCCTGAGACCCTGAGACAATGAGACACAGAGACCCAGAGGCCCTGAGACCCAGAGGCCCTGAGACATAGAGACCCAGATGCCCTGAGACCCTGAGACACAGAGACCCAGAGGCCCTGAGGCCCTGAGACCCTGAGACTCTGAGACACTGAGACCCTGAGTCCCTGAGACACTGAGGCACTGTGACTCAGAGATCCAGAGGCCCTGAGACCCAGAGACCCTGAGACACAGAGACCCAGAGGCCCTGAGACCCTGAGACCCAGAGACCCAGAGACCCAGAGGCCCTGAGACCCTGAGACACAGAGACCCAGAGACCCAGAGACCCTGAGACCTACAGGCACTGAGACCCTGAGACCCTGAGGCACTGAGACCCTGAGACCGAGAGGCCCTGAGACCCTGAGACCCTGAGTCCCTGAGAGCCTGAGACACTGAGAAACTGAGACCCAGAGACCCAGAGGCCCTGAGACCCTGAGACACAGAGACCCTGAGACATAGAGACCCAGAGACCCTGAGACCCTGAGACCGAGAGGCCCTGAGACCCTGAGAGACAGTGACCCAAAGGCCCTGAGACAGCGAGACACAGAGACCCAGAGGCCCTGAGACCCTGAGACCCTGGGACACTGAGATACTGAGACCCAGAGACCCTGAGACACAGAGACCCAGAGGCCCTGAGACCCTGAGACCCAGAGACCCAGAGGCCCTGAGACCCTAAGACACAGAGACCCAGAGACCCTGAGACCTATAGGCCCTGAGACCCTGAGGCACTGAGACCCTGAGACCGAGAGGCCCTGAGACCCTGAGACCCTGAGACACTGAGAAACTGAGACCCAGAGACCCAGAGGCCCTGAGACCCTGAGACACAGAGACCCAGGGGCCCTGAGACCCTGAGACCCAGAGACCCAGAGACACAGAGGCCCTGAGACATAGAGACCCAGAGACCCTGAGACCCTGAGACCGAGAGGCCCTGAGACCCTGAGAGACAGTGACCCAAAGGCCCTGAGACAGTGAGACACAGAGACCCAGAGGCCCTGAGACCCTGAGACCCTGGGACACTGAGATACTGAGACCCAGAGGCCCTGAGACCCTGGGACACTGAGACACTGAGACACAGAGACACAGAGACCCAGAGGCCCTGAGACACTGAGACCCTAAGACCCAGAGTCCCTGAGGCCGTGAGACCCTGAGACACTGAGACTCAGAGACACTGAGACCCAGAGGCACTGAGACTCTGAGACACTGAGACCCTGAGACCCAGAGGCCCTGAGACCCTGAGAGACTGAGAGACTGAGACACTGAGACACTGAGACCCTGAGACCAAGAGGCACTGAGACACAGAGACGCAGAGACCCTGAGTCCCTGATACACTGAGACCCTGAGACGTTGAGAGTCAGAGACCCAGACACCCTGAGACCCTGAGACACAGAGACCCAGAGGCCCTGAGACCCTGAGACACTGAGACCCTGAGACCCAGAGGCCCTGAGACCCTGACAACCTGAGACACTGAGACATTGAGACTCAGAGACCCAGAGGCCCTGAGACCCTGAGACACAGAGACCAGAGACACTGAGGGACAGAGACCCTGAGACCTAGAGGCCCTGAGACCCTGAGACCCTGAGACACTGTGACACTGTGACACTGTGACTCAGAGACCCAGAGGCCCTGAGACCCTGAGACCCTGAGACACAGAGACCCAGAGGCCCTGAGACCCTGAGACCCAGAGACCCAGAGACCCAGAGGCCCTGAGACCTTGAGACACAGAGACCCAGTGACCCAGAGACCCTGAGATCCTGAGACCTATAGGCCCTGAGACCCTGAGGCACTGAGACCCTGAGACCGAGAGGCCCTGAGACCCTGAGAGAGAGTGACCCAGAGGCCCTGACACAGTGAGACACAGAGACCCAGAGGCCCTGAGACCCTGAGACACTGAGACGCTGAGACCCTGAGACCCAGAGTCCCTAAGGTCGTGAGACCCTGAGACACAGAGACTCAGAGGCCCTGAGACCCTGCGACCCTGAGACACTGAGAAACTGAGACCCAGAGACCCAGAGGCCCTGAGATCCTGAGACACTGAGACACTGACACCCTGAGACCCTGAGACCCAGAGTCCCTGAGGTCGTGTGACCCTGAGACACAGAGACCCAGAGGCCTTGAGGGACTGAGACCCTGAGACACTGAGACCCTGAAACCCAGAGGCCCTGAGACCCTGAGACAATGAGACACAGAGGCCCAGAGGCCCTGAGACCCAGAGGCCCTGAGACCCTGAGACATAGAGACCCAGATGCCCTGAGACCCTGAGACCCTGAGACACAGAGACACAGAGACCCAGAGGCCCTGAGACCATGAGACCCTGAGACACTGAGACATTGAGAATCAGAAACCCAGAGACCCAGAGGGCATGAGACAGAGAGACCCAGAGGTCCTGAGAACCTGAGACACTGAGACACTGAGACTCAGAGACCCACCCAGAGGCCCTGAGACCCTGAGACAGTGAGACATGGAGACTCAGATACCCAGAGACCCAGAGATCCAGAGGCCCTGAGACCCAGAGACCCTGAGACACAGAGACCCAGAGGCCCTGAGACCCTGAGACCCAGAGACCCAGAGGCCCTGAGACCCTGAGACACAGAGACCCAGAGACCCAGAGACCTATAAGCCCTGAGACCCTGAGACCCTGAGGCACTGAGGACCTGAGACCGAGAGGCCCTGAGACCCTGAGACCCTGAGTCCCTGAGACCCTGAGACACTGAGAAACTGAGACCCAGAGACCCAGAGGCCCTGAGACCCTGAGACACAGAGACCCAGGGGCCCTGAGACCCTGAGACCCAGAGACCCAGAGACACAGAGGCCCTGAGACATAGAGACCCAGAGGCCTTGAGACCCTGAGACTCAGAGACACAGAGACCCAGAGGCCCTGAGACACTGAGACCCTAAGACCCAGAGTCCCTGAGGCCGTGAGACCCTGAGACACTGAGACTCAGAGACACTGAGACCTAAAGGCACTGAGACTCTGAGACACTGAGACCCAGAGACCCAGAGGCCCTGAGACCCTGAGAGACTGAGAGACTGAGACACTGAGACACTGAGACCAAGAGGCACTGAGACCCTGAGACACAGAGACGCAGAGACCCTGAGTCCCTGATACACTGAGACCCTGAGACGTTGAGAGTCAGAGACCCAGAGACCCTGAGACCCTGAGACACAGAGACCCAGAGGCCCTGAGACCCTGAGAACCTGAGACACTGAGACATTGAGACTCAGAGACCCAGAGGCCCTGAGACCCTGAGACACAGAGACCAGAGACCCTGAGGGACAGAAACCCTGAGACCTAGAGGCCCTGAGACCCTGAGACACTGAGACACTGTGACACTGTGACTCAGACACCCAGAGACCCAGAGGCCCTGAGACCCTGAGACCCTGAGACCCAGAGACCCAGAGGCCCTGAGACTTTGAGACACAGAGACCCAGTGACCCAGATACCCTGAGACCCTGAGACCTATAGGCCCTGAGACCCTGAGGCACTGAGACCCTGAGACCGAGAGGCCCTGAGACCCTGAGAGAGAGTGACCCAGAGGCCCTGACACAGTGAGACACAGAGACCCAGAGGCCCTGAGACCCTGAGACCCTGAGACACAGAGACCCAGAGGCCCTGAGACCCTGAGACACTGAGAAACTGAGACCCAGAGACCCAGAGGCCCTGAGACCCTGAGACACTGAGACCCTGAGACCCTGAGACCCAGAGTCCCTGAGGTCGTGAGACCCTGAGACACAGAGACCCAGAGGCCTTGAGGGACTGAGACCCTGAGACCCAAAGGCCCTGAGACCCTGAGACAATGAGACACAGAGACCCAGAGGCCCTGAGACCCAGAGGCCCTGAGACCCTGAGACATAGAGACCCAGATGCCCGAGACCCTGAGACACAGAGACACAGAGACCCAGAGGCCCTGAGACCATGAGACCCTGAGACACTGAGACATTGAGAATCAGAAACCCAGAGACCCAGAGGACATGAGACAGAGAGACCCAGAGGTCCTGAGACCCTGAGACCCAGAGACCCAAAGACCCAGAGGCCCTGAGACATAGAGACCCTGAGACCCTGAGACACAGAGACCCAGAGGCCCTGAGACCCTGAGACACTGAGAAACTGAGACCCAGAGACCCAGAGGCCCTGAGACCCTGAGACACTGAGACCCTGAGACCCTGAGACCCTGAGACCCAGAGTCCCTGCGGTCGTGAGACCCTGAGACACAGAGACCCAGAGGCCTTGAGGGACTGAGACCCTGAGACACTGAGACCCTGAAACCCAGAGGCCCTGAGACCCTGAGACAATGAGACACAGAGACCCAGAGGCCCTGAGACCCAGAGGCCCTGAGACCCTGAGACATAGAGACCCAGATGCCCTGAGACCCTGAGACCCTGAGACATAGAGACACAGAGACCCAGAGGCCCTGAGACCATGAGACCCTGAGACACTGAGACATTGAGAATCAGAAACCCAGAGACCCAGAGGACATGAGACAGAGAGACCCAGAGGTCCTGAGAACCTGAGACACTGAGACACTGAGACTCAGAGACCCACCCAGAGGCCCTGAGACCCTGAGACAGTGAGACATGGAGACTCAGATACCCAGAGACCCAGAGGCCCTGAGACCCTGAGACCCTGAGAAACTGAGACTCAGAGGCCCTGAGACCCTGAGACCCTGAGACACTGTGAATCAGAGACCCGGAGACCCAGAGGCCCTGAGACCCTGAGACCCTGAGACCCTGAGACACAGAGACCCAGAGGCCAGGAGACCCTGAGACCCAGAGACCCAGAGGCCCTGAGACCCTGAGACCCAGAGACCCAAAGACCCAGAGGCCCTGAGACCCTGAGACCCAGAGACCCAAAGACCATGAGACCTATAGGCCCTGAGACCCTGACACCCTGAGGCACTGAGACCGAGAGGCCCTGAGACCCTGAGAGACAGTGACCCAGAGGCCCTGAGACAGTGAGACACAGAGACCCAGAGGCCCTGAGACCCTGAGACCCTGAGACACTGAGAAACTGAGACCCAGAGACCCAGAGGCCCTGAGACCCTGGGACACTGAGACACTGAGACTCAGAGACACAGAGACCCAGAGGCCCTGAGACACTGAGACCTTGAGAGACTGAGACCCTGAGACACTTGGGAACAGAGACCCTGAGACCCAAAGGACCAGAGACGCAGAGACCCTGAGACCCGGAGACCCAGAGACACAGAGACGTTGCGACCCTGAAACCCTGAGACACTGAGACCCATAGACCCAGAGTCCCTGAGGCACTGAGACAGTGAGGCCCTGAGACACAGAGACCCAGAGGCCCTGAGACACAGAGACCCAGAGACCTGGAGAACCAGAGGCCCTGAGACCCTGAGACACTGAGACCCAGAGGCCCTGTGACCCTGAGACCCTGAGACACTAAGACCCATAGACCCAGAGTCCCTGAGGCACTGAGACAGTGAGTCCCTGAGACACAGAGACCCAGAGGCCCTGAGACACAGAGACCCAGAGACCTGGAGAACCAGAGGCCCTGAGACCCTGAGACACTGAGACCCAGAGGCCCTGTGACCCTGAGACCCTGAGACACTGAGACATTGAGACTCAGAATAAAGAGAACCAGGGGCCGTGAGACCCTGAGATACAGACACAGAGTCCCTGAGACCCAGAGGCCCTGAGACATTGAGACCCAGAGACCCAGAGGCCCTGAGGCCCTGAGACACTGAGACCCTGAGTCCCTGAGACCCTGAGACCCAGAGACATTGAGACTCAGAGACCCAGAGACCCAGAGACCCTGAGTCCCTGAGACAATGAGACCCAGAGGCCCTGAGACCCTGAGACCCAGAGACATTGAGACTCAGAGACCCAGAGACCCAGAGACCCTGAGTCCCTGAGACAATGAGACCCAGAGGCCCTGAGACCCTGAGACACTGAGACCCAGAGACCGAGAGACCCTGAGACCCTGAGACCCTGAGACCCAGAGGCCCTGAGACCCTGAGACGCTGAGACACTGAGACCCTGAGACCGAGAGGCCCTGAGACCATGAGACACAGTGACCCAAGGGCCCTGAGACCCTGAGACAGTGAGACACAGAGACCCTGAGACCCTAAGGCACAGAGACCCTGAGACCCAGAGGCACTGAGACCCTGAGACACAGACACCCGAGGCCCTGAGACCCTGGGACCCTGAGACACAGAGACACTGAGACACTGAGACTCAGAGACCCAGAGGCCCTGAGACCCTGAGACACTGAAACATTGAGACTCAGAGACCCAGCGACCCAAAGGCCATGTGACCCTGAGACCCTGAGACATTGAGACCCAGAGACCCAGAGGCCCTGAGATCCTGAGACACAGAGGCCCTGAGACCCTGAGACACTGAGACATTGAGACCCAGAGGCCCTGAGACCCTGAGAGACTGAGACACTGGGACTGAGAGACCCAGAGACCCAGAGGCCCTGAGACCCTGAGACACAGAGACCCAGAGGCCCTGAGACTCTGAGACACTGAGACCCTGAGACCCAGTGTCCCTGAGACCCTGAGACACAGAGACCCAGAGGCCCTGAGACCATGGGACACTGAGATCCAGAGACCCAGAGGCCCTGAGACCCTGAGGCACAGTGTCCCTGAGGCCCTGAGACCCTGAGACAGTGAGGCCCTGAGACACTGAGACACAGAGACCCAGAGTCCCTGTGACCCTGAGACCCTGAGACATTGAGACTCAGAGACCCAGAGACCCAGACACCCAGAGGCCCTGATACACTGAGACATTGAGACTCAGAGACCGTGAGACCCAGAGACCCTGAGAACCTGAGATCCTGAGACCCTGAGACACAGAGACCCAGAGGCCCTGAGACCCTGAGACCCTGAGACCCTGAGACACAGAGACCCAGAGGCCCTGAGACTCAGAGGCCCTGAGACCCTGAGAACCTGATTCACAGAGACCCAGAGTCCCTGAGACCCTGAGACACAGTGACCCAGAGGCCCTGAGACACTGAGACAGTGAGACACAGAGACCCTGAGACACTGAGACCCAGAGGCCCTGTGACCCTGAGACCCTGAGACCCTGGAACCTAAAGGTAGTGAGATCCTGGGACCCTGAGACACTGAGAACCTGAGACCCAGAAGCCCTGAGACCATGAGAGACAGTGACCCAGAGGCCCTGAGACAGTGAGACACAGAGACCCAGAGGCCCTGAGACCCTGAGACCCTGAGACACAGAGACCCAGAGACCACGAGACCCTGAGACCCTGAGACACTGAGACTCAGAGACACTGAGACTCAGAGACACAGAGACCCAGAGGCCCTGAGACCCTAAGACACTGAGACCCAGAGGCCCTGAGACCCAGAGGCCCTGACGCCGTGAGACCCTGAGACACTGAGACCCAGAGATCCACAGGCCCTGAGACACTGAGACCCCGAGGCCCTGAGAACCTGAGACACTGAGGCACTGAGACCCTGAGTCCCTGAGACACTGAGACCCTGAGGCATTGAGACCCTGAGACCGAGAGGCCCTGAGATCCTGAGACACAGAGACCCAGGGGCTCTGAGTCCCTGAGACACTGAGACATTAAGACACAGAGACCCAGAGGCCCTGAGACCCTGGGACACATAGACCCAGAGGCCCTGAGACCCTGAGACACTGAGACCCAGAGACCCAAAGGCCCTGAGACCCTGAGACACTGAGACCCTGAGACCCAGAGGCCCTGAGACCCTGAGACCCAGAGGCCCTGAGACCCTGAGACACAGAGACCCAGAGACAATGAGACCCTGAGACACAGAGGCCCTGAGAACCTGAGACACTGCAACACTGAGGCTCAGAGACCCAGAGGCTCTGAGACCCTGAGAACCAGAGACCCAGAGGCCCTGAGACCGTGAGACACAGAGACCCAGAGACCCAGAGACACTGAGACCCTGAGACCCTGAGACATATTGGCCCTGAGACCCTGAAACCCTGAGGCACTGAGACCCTGAGACCGAGAGGCCCTGAGACCCTGAGAGAAAGTGACCCAGAGGCCCTGAGACAGTGAGACACAGAGACCCAGAGGCCCTGAGACCCTGACACACAGAGACCCAGAGGCCCTGAGACACTGAGACAGTGAGACAGTGAGACACAGAGACGCAGAGGCCCTGAGACACTGAGACACAGAGACCCTGAGACCCTGAGAAATTGAGACACAGAGACCCAGACGCCCTGAGACCCTGAGACGTTGAGAGTCAGAGACCCAGAGACCCTGAGACACAGAGACCCAGAGGCCCTGAGACCCTGAGACACTGAGACCCTGAGACCCAGAGGCCCTGAGACCCTGAGAACCTGAGACACTGAGACATTGAGACTCAGAGACCCAGAGGCCCTGAGACCCTGAGACACAGAGACCAGAGACCCTGAGGGACAGAGACCCTGAGACCTAGAGGCCCTGAGACCCTGAGACCCTGAGACACTGAGACCCAGAGGCCCTGAGACCCTGAGACCCAGAGACCCAGAGGCCCTGAGACCTTGAGACACAGAGACCCAGTGACCCAGAGACCCTGAGACCCTGAGACCTATAGGCCCTGAGACCCTGAGGCACTGAGACCCTGAGACCGAGAGGCCCAGAGACCCTGAGAGAGAGTGACCCAGAGGCCCTGGCACAGTGAGACACAGAGACCCAGAGGCCCTGAGACCCTGCGACCCTGAGACACTGAGAAACTGAGACCCAGAGACCCAGAGTCCCTGAGACCCTGAGACACTGAGACTCAGAGACACAGAGATCCAGAGGCCCTGAGACACAGAGACACTGTGACTCAGAGACCCAGAGACCCAGAGGACATGAGACAGAGAAACCCAGAGGCCCTGAGACCCTGAGACACTGAGACATTGAGACTCAGAAACCCAGAGACCCAGAGGACATGAGACAGAGAGACCCAGAGGCCCTGAGAACCTGAGACACTGAGGCACTGAGACCCTGAGACCCTGAGGCATTGAGACCCTGAGACCGAGAGGCCCTGAGACCCTGAGAGACAGTGACCCAGAGGCCCTGAGACTGTGAGGCCCTGAGACCCTGAGACCCTGAGACACAGAGACCCAGAGGCCCTGAGACCCTGAGACACTGAGAAACTGAGACCCAGATACCCAGAGGCCCTGCGACCCTGAGACACTGAGATATAGAGACTCAGAGGCTCAGAGACACAAAGGCCCTGAGACCCTGAGGCAATGTGACCCTGAGACCCAGAGGCCCTGAGACCCTGAGACACGGCGACCCAGAGACCCTGAAGTCCTGAGACCCTGAGACAAGAGACCCAGAGACCCTGAGACACTGCCACACTGAGACCCTGAGTCCCTGAGACCCAGAGGCCGTGAGACCCTGAGATCCTGACACACAGAGACACAGAGGCCCTGAGACCCTGAGACCCAGAGACCCTGAGACACTGAGACCCAGAGGCCCTGAGACCCTGAGACACTGAGGCACAGAAACCCAGAGACCCTGAGACCCTGAGACACAGAGACCCTGAGTCCCTGAGACCCAGAGGCCCTGAGACACTGAGATTCACAGACCCTGAGACACTGAGACATTGAGACTCAGAGTCCCAGAGGCCCTGAGACCATGAGACCCTGATACACAGAGACCCTGAGACCCTGAGACACTGATACCCTGAAACACAGAGACACTGAGACAGTGAGACATTGAGACCCTGAGACACTGAGACCCTGAGACAGTGAGACACTGAGACACTGAGACCCTGAGACACGGAGACACTGAGACAGTGAGACACTGAGACCCTGAGACACTGAGAGACTGAGACACAGAGACACAGAGACACTGAGACCCTGAGACACTGAGAGACTGTGACCATGAGCCCCTGAGACCCAGAGACACTGAGACCTTGAGAGACTGAGACCCTGAGACACTGAGGCACAGAGACCCTGAGACCCAAAGGACCAGAGACGCAGAGACCCTGAGGCACAGGGACCCTGAGACCCAGAGACCCTGAGACCCTGAGACCATGAGACACTGAGACACTGAAACACTGAGACCCTGAGACACCGAGACACTGGGACAGAGACAATGAGGCACAGAGACGTTGCGACCCTGAAACCCTGAGACCCTGAGACACTGAGACCCAGAGACCCAGAGTCCCTGAGACACAGTGACACAGAGACCCTGAGACCCTGGGACCCAGAGACCCTGAGACACAGTGACACAGAGACCCTGAGACCCTCAGACACTGAGACACTGAGACCCTGGGACCCAGAGACCCTGAGACACAGTGACACAGAGACCCTGAGACCCTGAGACACTGAGACCCTCAGACACTGAGCCCTGAGACACTGAGACACTGAGACCCTGAGACCCTGAGACCCAGAGACCCTGAGACACAGTGACACAGAGACCCTGAGACCCTGGGACCCAGAGACCCTGAGACACAGTGACACAGAGACCCTGAGACCCTGGGACCCAGAGACCCTGAGACACAGTGACACAGAGACCCTGAGACCCTCAGACACTGAGACACTGAGACCCTGGGACCCAGAGACCCTGAGACACTGAGACCCTGAGACACTGCGACACTGAGGCACGGAGACCCTGAGACCCTGAGAAACTGAGACACTGAGACCCTGAGACACTGAGACACAGAGACACTTAGCCCGGAGACACAGAGACACTGAGACACAGAGGCACTGAGACACTGAGACATTGAGACAATGAGACCCTGAGACGCTGAGACACTGAGACCCTGAGACCCTGAGGCACTGAGACCCTGAGACCCACAGACCCAGAGTCACTGAGACACTGAGACACAGAAACCTTGAGACCCAGAGACAATGAGACCCAGAGACACTGAGAACCAATGACCCAGAGTCCCTGAGACACTGAGACCATGAGACCCTGAGACACTGAGACCATGAGACCCTGAGAAACTGAGACCCAGATACCCAGAGACACTGAGACCCAGAGACCCAGAGACCAAGAGACCCTGAGACCCAGATACAGAGACCCAGAGATCCAGAGACTCTGAGACACTGAGTCACTGAGAACCAGAGACCGAGAGACCCTGAGAACCTGAGACCCAGAGACCCAGAGACACTGATAACCTATGACCCAGACACCCTGAGACCCAGAGACCAGAGACCCTGAGGCACTGAGAGACTGAGGCACTGAGATCCTGGACACTGAGACGCAGAGAAACAGAGACCCTGAGACCCGAAGACCCAGAGGCCCAGAGACCCTGAGACACTGAGACCCTGAGACTCTGAGAACTAGAGACCCTGACTCCCAGAGACCCAGAGACCCTGAGAAACTGAGACACAGAGACACAGAGACCGAGAGACCCTGAGACCTAGAAACCCAGAGACCCAGAGACCCTGAGACATTGAGATCCAGAGACCATGAGACCCAGAGACCCAGAGACACTGAGACCCAGAGACCCAGAGACCCTGAGATACTGAGACACTGTGACACTGAGACACAGAGACCCTGAGACCCTGAGACCCTGAGACCCAGAGACCCAGTGACCCTGAGACCCTGAGACACTGAGACCATGAGACACTGATGCACAGAGACCCTGAGAACCTGAGACACCGAGACACCGAGACAATGAGACCCTGAGACACTGGGACACTGAGACCCAGAGGCCTTGAGACCCTGAAAAACTGAGACAATGTGACTATGAGACCCTGAGACCTTGAGACCCAGAGACCCTGAGACACTGAGTCACCAAGACACTGAGACACAGAGACTCAGAGACACTGAGACACTGAGACCCAGAGACCTCGAGACCTTGAGACCTAGAGATCCTGAGAAACTGAGACCCTGAGTCACTGAGACACAGAGACACTGAGAACCAGAAACTCAGAGACCCTCAGTCCCTGAGAAACTGAGACACTTTGGCATCGAGAAACTGAGACCCAGAGACAATGAGACCCAGAGACCCTGCGACGCTGAGACTCCATGACCCAGAGTCCCAGAAACACAGAGACCAGGGGACCTGGCGACCCTGACACAGTGACAAACTGAGACAATGAGACACGGACACCCAGAGACCCAGTGACGCAGAGGCCCAGAGACCCAGAGACCCTGAGGGACTGATACAATGAGACACAGTGACCCAGGGACACTGAGACACTGAGAGACTGAGACACAGAGACACAGAGACACTGAGACCCTGAGACACTGAGAGACTGTGACCATGAGCCCCTGAGACCCAGAGACACTGAGACCTTGAGAGACTGAGACCCTGAGACACTGAGGCACAGAGACCCTGAGACCCAAAGGACCAGAGACGCAGAGACCCTGAGGCACAGGGACCCTGAGACCCAGAGACCCTGAGACCCTGAGACCATGAGACACTGAGACACTGAAACACTGAGACCCTGAGACACCGAGACACTGGGACAGAGACAATGAGGCACAGAGACGTTGCGACCCTGAAACCCTGAGACCCTGAGACACTGAGACCCAGAGACCCAGAGTCCCTGAGACACAGTGACACAGAGACCCTGGGACCCAGAGACCCTGAGACACAGTGACACAGAGAAACTGAGACCCTGAGACGACCCTGAGACTCTGAGACCCAGAGACCCTGAGACCCAGAGACCCAGACACCCAGACACTCAGAGACCCTGAGACCCTGAGACACTGAGATACTGAGAAACTGGGACAATGAGACCAGAGACCCAAAGACCCTGAAACTCTGAGGCACTGAGGCCCAGAGACCCAGAGACACTGGTACCCTGAGACACTGAGACGGTGTGACCCAGAGACCCTGAGACACTGATACCCTGAGACACTGAGACACTGTGACCCAGAGACCCTGAGAAACTGAGACCCAGAGACCTAGAGTCCCTGAGAAACTGAGACCCAGAGTCCCAGAGGCCTTGATACCCAGATACCCAGAGACACTGAGACCCAGATACCCAGAGATCCTGAGACACTGAGAGCCAGGCACCCAGAGACTCAGAGATCCAGAGACAATGAGACACTTAGAACCAGAGACCCAGACACCCTGAGAAACTGAGACCCTGAGACACTGAGACCCTGAGACACTGAGACCCAGAGACCCTGAGACTCTGAGACCCTGAGACACTGAGACCCAGTGACCCAGAGTCCCAGAGACCCAGAGACCACGGGACCCAGAGACCCTGACACAGTGACACACTGAGACAGTGTGACACAGAGACCCAGAGACCCAGTGATGCAAAGTCGCAGAGACCGTGAGACACTGAGACCCTGAGACAATGAAAAACTGAGACTCAGAGACCCAGAGACGCTGTGACACTGAGACACAAAGACCCTGAGACCAGAGATCCTGAGACCCCGAGGCGCTATAACCCTGAGACACTGATACAATGAGATACCCAGACCCAGAGACCCAGACACCCTGAGAAACTGAAACCCTGGGACCCTGATACACTGAGACATTGAGACACTGAGACCCAGAGAACCTGAGACGCTGAGACACTGAGACTTTGAGACACTGAGACCCAGTGACCCAGAGCCCCAGAGACCCAAATACCATGGTACCCAGAGACCCTGACACAGTGACACACTGAGACAGTGTGACACAGAGACCCAGAGACCCAGTGATGCAAAGGTGCAGAGACCCCGAGACCGTGAGATACTGAGACCCTGAGATAATGAAAAACTGAGACCCTGAGACGCTGAGACACTGAGACCCTGAGACTCTGAGACCCAGTGACCCAGAGACCTAGAGACCCTGAGACATTGAGACACAGAGACCCTGAGACACAGAGACCATGAGACCCCGAGATGCTATGACCCTGAGACACTGATACAATGAGACACAGAGACCCAGAGACCCTGAGACCCTGAGAAACTGAGACCCTGAGACACTGAGACCCAGAGACCCTGAAACCCAGAGAACAAGACTCCCAGAGACCCTGAGACACTGAGAAACTGAGACCCAAAGACACAGAGACCCAGAGACCCGGAGACCCTGAGACCCTGAGACACATAGGCACTGAGACACTGAGACATTGAGACAATGAGACCCTGAGATGCTGAGACACTGAGAACCTGAGACCCTGAGGCACTGAGACCCTGAGACCCACAGACCCAGAGTCACTGAGACACAGAAACCTTGAGACCCAGAGACAATGAGACCCAGAGACACTGAGAACCAATGACCCAGAGTCCCTGAGACACTGAGACCATGAGACCCTGAGACACTGAGACCATGAGACCCTAAGAAACTGAGACCCAGATACCCAGAGACACTGAGACCCAGAGACCCAGAGACCAAGAGACCCTGAGACCCAGATACAGAGACCCAGAGATCCAGAGACTCTGAGACACTGAGTCACTGAGAACCAGAGACCGAGAGACCCTGAGAACCTGAGACCCAGAGACCCAGAGACACTGATAACCTATGACCCAGACACCCTGAGACCCAGAGACCAGAGACCCTGAGGCACTGAGAGACTGAGGCACTGAGATCCTGGACACTGAGACGCAGAGAAACAGAGACCCTGAGACCCGAAGACCCAGAGGCCCAGAGACCCTGAGACACTGAGACCCTGAGACTCTGAGAACTAGAGACCCTGACTCCCAGAGACCCAGAGACCCTGAGAAACTGAGACACAGAGACACAGAGACGGAGAGACCCAGAGACCTAGAAACCCAGAGACCCAGAGACCCTGAGACATTGAGATTCAGAGACCCTGAGACCCAGAGACCCAGAGACACTGAGACCCAGAGACCCAGAGACCCTGAGATACTGAGACACTGAGACACTGTGACACTGAGACACAGAGACCCTGAGACCCTAGACCCAGAGACCCAGTGACCCTGAGACCCTGAGACCATGAGACATTGATGCACAGAGACCCTGAGAACCTGAGACACCGAGACACCGAGACAATGAGACCCTGAGACACTGGGACACTGAGACCCAGAGGCCTTGAGACCATGAAAAACTGAGACAATGTGACCATGAGACCCTGAGACCTTGAGACCCAGAGACCCTGAGACACTGAGTCACCAAGACACTGAGACACAGAGACCCAGAGACACTGAGACACTGAGACCCAGAGACCTCGAGACCTTGAGACCTTGAGACCTAGAGATCCTGAGAAACTGAAACACTGAGACAGTGTGACACAGAGACCCAGAGACCCAGTGATGCAAATTCGCAGAGACCCAGAGACCGTGAGACACTGAGACCCTGAGACAATGAAAAACTGAGACTCAGAGACCCAGAGACGCTGTGACACTGAGACACAAAGACCCTGAGACCAGAGATCCTGAGACCCCGAGGCGCTATAACCCTGAGACACTGATACAATGAGATACCCAGACCCAGAGACCCAGACACCCTGAGAAACTGAGACCCTGAGACCCTGATACACTGAGACATTGAGACACTGAGACCCAGAGAACCTGAGACGCTGAGACACTGAGACTTTGAGACACTGAGACCCAGTGACCCAGAGCCCCAGAGACCCAAATACCATGGTACCCAGAGACCCTGACACAGTGACACACTGAGACAGTGTGACACAGAGACCCAGAGACCCAGTGATGCAAAGGTGCAGAGACCCCGAGACCGTGAGATACTGAGACCCTGAGATAATGAAAAACTGAGACCCTGAGACGCTGAGACACTGAGACCCTGAGACTCTGAGACCCAGTGACCCAGAGACCTAGAGACCCTGAGACATTGAGACACAGAGACCCTGAGACACAGAGACCATGAGACCCCGAGATGCTATGACCCTGAGACACTGATACAATGAGACACAGAGACCCAGAGACCCTGAGACCCTGAGAAACTGAGACCCTGAGACACTGAGACCCAGAGACCCTGAAACCCAGAGAACAAGACTCCCAGAGACCCTGAGACACTGAGAAACTGAGACCCAAAGACACAGAGACCCAGAGACCCGGAGACCCTGAGACCCTGAGACACATAGGCACTGAGACACTGAGACACTGAGACATTGAGACAATGAGACCCTGAGACGCTGAGACACTGAGACCCTGAGACCCTGAGTCACTGAGACCATGAGACTCTGAGACACTGAGACCAAGAGACCCAGAGACCCTGAGACTCTATATAGAACATAGAACATAGAACATTACAGCGCAGAACAGGCCCTTTGGCCCACGGTGTTGCGCCGACCAGTTAAAAAACAATGACCCACTAACCTAAACCAATCCCTTTCCACCCATAAACCTATCCACGGATCTCTTAAACGCCCCCAAACTAGGCGCATTTCCAACTGCAGCAGGCAGGGCATTCCAGTCCCTCACCACCCTCTGGGTAAAGAACCTACCCCTGACATCCGTCCTATAACTACCCCCCCTTAATTTAAAGCCATGCCCCCTCGTGCTAGCTTTCTCCATCCGAGGAAAAAGGCTATCACTATCCACCCTATCTAAACCTCTAATCATCTTATATGTTTCAATATAATTCACCCAGAGACCCTGAGACCCAGAGACCCTGAGACACTGAGACCCTGAGACACTGAGACCCTGAAACACTGAGACACTGAGACCCTGAGAAACTGAGAGCTGAGACTCTGAGACCTTGATTCCCTGAGACACTGAGACCCTGAGAAACTGTGAACCAGAGACCGTGAGTCCCTGAGACACTGAAACACTGAGACCCTAAGACACTGAGAGCCTGAGACACTGAGACACTGTGACACTGAGACCCAGTTACCCAGAGACAGAGAGAGTCTGAGACACAGAGACAGTGAGATCAACAGACCAAGACACCAGAGAACCAGACATCCAGAGACCCTGAGACCCTGAAACACTGAGACCCAGACATGCAGGGACCCAGAGATCCTGAGACCCTGAGTCGCTAAGACACTGAGACCCAGAGACACAGAGACCCAGAGACACAGAGAAACTGAGACCCTGAGACACAGAGACAGCGAGACCCACAGACCAAGAGACCCTGAGATACAGAGACACAGAGAACCAGAGACCCTGAGACACTGAGACACTGAGACTCTGAGACACTGCAACCCTGAAACCCTCAGACCCTGAGACCCAGAGCTCCAGAGACACTGAGACCCTGAGACACTGAGACACTGAGACCCAGAGACCCTGAGACACTGAGACACTGAGACCCAGAGACTCTGAGACACTGAAACACTGAGACCCTTAAGCACTGAGACACTGAGACCCTGAGACACTGAGAGCTGAGACTCTGAGACACAGAGAAACTGAGACCCTGAGACACTGAGACACTGATACATTGAGACCCTGAGACAATGATACACTGAGACCCAGAAACCCTGAGAACGAGCGATCCAGAGACCGAGAGACCCTGACACCCTGAGACACTGAGACACTGAGGCCCTGAGACACTGAGACCCTGAGACACAGAGGCACTGAGGCCCAGAGCCCCTGAGACACTGAAACTCTGAGTCCCGGAGACTCTGAGGCACTGAGAAACTGAGACCCTGAGACACTGAGATCCTGAGACCCAGAGACCCTGAGAAAATGAGACACTGAGACCCTGAGACCCTGAGACAATGACACACTGAGACACTGAGACCATGGGACCCAGGGAACCAGAGACCCGAAGACACTGAGACCCTGAGACACTGAGACCCTGAGACACTGAGAGACTGTGACCATGAGACCCTGAGACCCAGAGACACTGAGACCCTGAGAGACTGAGACCGTGAGACACTGAGACACTGATACACTGAGACCCAGAAACCCTGAGAACGAGAGATCCAGAGACCCTGAGACACTGAGACCCTGAGACACTGAGAAACTGAGACCCTGAGACACAGAGACCCAGACATGCAGTGACCCAGAGTCCCTGTGAACCTGAGACCCTGAGACACTGAGACACTGAGACACTGAGACCCTGAGACTCTGAGACCCTGAGAAACTGAGAAACTGAGAAACTGAGACCCTGAGAACAACAGAAACTGAGACCCTGAGAAACTAAGACACTGAGGCACTGAGACACTGAGACCCAGGCAACCAGAGATGCAGAGACCCTGAGACCCTGTGACCCTGAGACACTGAGACACTGAAACCCCCGGAAACTGAGACTCTGAGACACTGAGACCCAGAGACCCTGAGACACTGAGACACGGAGCCACTGAGACACTGAGACCCTGAAACACTGAAAAACTGAGACACTGAGAAGCTGAGACACTGAGGCACAGAGACCCTGAGACCCAGAGACCCAGAGAGCCTGAGACCCTGAGACACTGAGACCATGAGACCCTGAGACGCAGAGACCCAGACACGCAGTGACCCAGAGACCCTGAGAACCTGAGACTCTGAGACAATGTGACTATGAGACTCTGAGACACTGAAACTCTGAGACACTGAGACCCTGAGACACTGAGACATTGAGATCCAGAGACCCAGAAACCCAAAGGCCCTGAGACCCAAAGACCCATAGACGCAGAGACCCTGAGACCCAGAGACACTCAGACGCTGAGACTCTGTGACCCTGAGACACTGAGAGACTGAGACACTGAGACCCTGAGACACTGAGACACTGAGACACTGAGGAACTGAGACACAGACACCCAGACACCCAGAGATCCTGAGACCCAGAGACACTGAGACACAGAGACCCAGAGACCCTGAGATACCGTGACACTGAGACCCTGAGACTCTGGGTCTCTGGGTCGCTGGGTCTCAGTGTCTCAGGGTCTCAGTGTCTCAGTTTCTCAGTGTCTCAGTTTCTCAGTGTCTCAGGGTCTCAGATTCTCAGTATATCAGGGACTCAGTGTATGAGGGTATCGGTGTCTCAGTTTTTCAGTTTCTCAGTGTCTCAGGGTCACAGAGTCTCAGTATATCAGGGACTCAGTGTATGAGGGTGTCGGTGTCTCAGTTTTTCAGGCTCTCAGTGCCTCAGGGTCTTGGTGTCTCAGTGTCCCAGGGTCTCAGGGTTTCAGTGTCTCCGGGTCTCCGTGTTTCAGGGTGTCTGGGTCTCTTTGTCTCTGGGTCACAGTTTCACAGGGTCTCAGGGTCTCTGTGTCTCAGTGTCTCAGGGTCTCAGGGTCTCGCTGTCTCAGGGTTTCAGTGTCTCAGCGTCTCAGTGTCTCAATTTATCAGGGTCTCAGGGTCTCAGTGCCTCAGTGTCCCAGGGTCTCATGGTCATATTGTCTGAGTGCGTCAGGCTTTCAGTGTCTCAGGGACTCAGGGTCTCAGTTTCTCAGCACTCAGCGTCTCAGAGGCTCAGTGTTTCAGTGTATCAGGGCCTCAGTATCTCAGTGTCTCACGGTCTCAGTGTTTCAGGGTCACAGGGTCTCTGTGTCTCTGGGTCTGTGTGTCTCAGTGACTCAGAGTCTCCGGTTCTCAGTGTCTCCGTGTCTCAGGATCTCAGTGACTCATTGTCTCAGACCCTCAGACCCTCAGTGTCTCAGTGTCTCAGGGGCTCAGGATATCAGTGACTCAGGTCTCAGGGTCGCAGTGTCCCAGTGTCTCACTGTCTCAGTGTCTCAGGGTCTCAGTGCCTCAGGGTCTCTGGGTCTATGGCTCTCAGGGTCTCTGGGTCTCAGTGTCTCAGGGTCTCAGGGTTTCAGGGTCGCAATGTCTCAGTTTCTCAGGGTCTCAGGCTCTCTGGGTCTCTGGGTCTCTGGGTCTCAGTGTCTCAGACTGTCAGTGTCTCAGGGTCTCAGGGTTTCAGGGTCGCAGTGTCTCTGTGTCTCAGGGTCTCAGTGTCTTAGTGCCTCATTGTCTCAGGGTCGCAGTGTCTCTGTGTCTCAGGGTCTCTGTGTCTCAGTGTCTCAGGGTCTCAGGCTTTCTGAGTCTCTGTGTCACTGGGCCTCAGGGTCTCTGTGTCTCTGCGTCTCTGGGTCTCAGGGTATCTGTGCCTCAGTGTCTCAGGGTCTCAGCTTCTCAGTGTCTCAGTGTTTCAGGGTCTCTGGGTCTCAGGGTCTCTGCGTCTCTGGTACTCTGGTCTCAGGGTCTCTGTGCCTCAGTGTCTCAGGGTCTCAGGGTCTCTGGATCTCTCGGTCTCAGTGTCTCTGGGTCTCATGTTCTCATGGTCACAATCTCTCAGTGTCACAGGTTCTCAGTGTCTCAGGGTCTGGGTCTCAGTGTCTCCGTGTCTCAGGGTCTCAGTGTCTCAGTGTCTCAGTGTCTCAGGGTATCCGGGTCTCAGTGTCCCAGTGTCTCAGGGTCTCCGGGTCTCCGGGTCCCTGTGTCTCAGTGTCTCAGGGTCTCAGGGTCTCTGGTTGTCTGGGTCTCTGTGTCTCAGTTTCTCAGAGTCTCAGGGTTTCAGCGTCTCAGTGTGCCTGTGTCTCAGGGTCTCAGTTCTCCGGGTCTCTGGGTCTGTGGGTCTCTGGTTCTCTGGGTCTCAGGGTCTCTGGGTGTCAGTTTCTCCGGGTCTCTGGGTCGCCGGGTCTCAGTGTCTCAGTGTCTCAGGGTCTCAGGGTCTCTGGGTACCTGGGTCTCTTGGTCTCAGTGTCTCTGGGTCTCTGGGTCTCAGTTTCTCCGGGTCTCAGTGTCTCTGTCTCAGCGTCTCAGTGTCTCAGGGTCTCAGGGTGTCAGGGTCTCAGTGTCTCAAGGTCTGAGTGTCTGAGTGTCTAAGTGTCTGAGTGTCTCAAGGTCTCAGTGCCTCAGTGTCTCAGTGCCTGAGTGCATCAGTGTCTCAGGGTTTGGGTCTCTGGGTCTCAGTGTCTCAGGGTCTCAGGGTCTCTGGGTCTCAGTGTCTCAGGGTCTCTGGGTATGTGGGTCTCAGGGTCTCTGGGCCTGAGGGTCTCTGAGCCTCAGGGTCTCAGTGCCTCAGTGTCTCAGGGTCCATGGGTATCTGTGTCTCTGGGTCTCTGGGTGTCTTGTTCTCCGGGTCTCAGGGTCTCTGGGTTTCTGGGTCTCAGGGTCTCCGTGTCTCAGTGCTTAGTGTCTCAGGGTCTCAGTGTCTCTGGGTCTCTTGGTCTCAGTGCCTCAGGGTCTCAGGGTCTCTGGGTCGCTGTGTTTCAGGGTCTAATGGTCTCAGTTTCTCAGGTCTAAGGGTCTCATTGTCTCAGTGTCTCAGGGTCTCGGGGTCTTTGTGTTTCTGGGTTTCTGGATCTCAGTGTCTCAATGTCTCAGTGTGTCAGGGCCTCAGGGTCTCTGGGACTCAGTGCTTAGTGTCTCAGGGTGTCAGGGTGTCTGGGTCTCAGTGTCTCAATGTCTGTGTGTCTCAGTCTCTCAGTCTCTCAGGCTCTCAGTGTCTCTGTGCCTCATTTCTCAGTCTCTCAGGGTCTCAGTGTCTCACAGTCTCAGGGTCTCAGGGTCTCAGTGTCTCAGTGTCTCAGGGCCTCTGGGCCTCAGGGTCTCTGGGTCCATGGGTCTCAGGGTGTATTGGTCTCAGGGTCTCTGGGTCTAAGGGTCTCAGGTTCTCTGGATCTCTGGGTCTCTGGATCTCTGTGTCACACTGTCTCAGTGCCTCAGGGTCTCTGTGTCTCAGTGTCTCAGTTTTTCAGGTTCTCAAAGTCTCAGTGTCTCAGTGTCTCTGTGTCTCAGTCTCTCATCGTCTCAGGGTCACAGTGTCTCAGGGTATCAGGGTCTCTGGGTCTCAGGGTCTCTGGGTGTCAGGGTCTCAGTGTCTCAGGGTCCCAGTTTCTCTGGGCCTCATGGCCTTTGGGTTTCTGGGTCTCTGGATCTCAGTGTCTTAGTGTCTCAGGGTCTCAGGGTCTCTGTTCCTCAGTGCTTAGTGTCTCAGGGTCTCAGAGTCTCAGGGTCTCAGGGTGTCAGGGTTTCAGTGTCTCAAGGTCTGAGTGTCTCAGTGTCTCAAGGTCTGAGTGTTTCAGTGTCTCAGGGTTTCAGGGTTTCAGTGCCTCAGTGCATCAGTGTCTCAGTGTCTCAGTGTGTCAGTATCTCAGGGTATGGGTCTCTGGCTCTCTGGGTCTCAGTGTCTCAGGGCCTCTGGGTCTCCTGGTCTCTGTGTCTCAGGGTGCCCATGCCCCTGAGTCTCAGGGTCTCAGTGTCTCAGGGTCACAGGGTTTCAGTGTCTCAGTGTATCCGTGACTCAGAGTTTCAGGGTGTCTGGGTCTCAGTGCTTAGTGTCTCAGGATCTCAGGGACACAGTGTCTCAGGGTCTCAGGGTCTCTGGGTCACAGTGTCTCAGGGTCTCAGGGACTCAATGTCTCAGTGTCTCAGCGTCTCAGGATCACAGTGTCTCAACGTCTCAGTGCTTAGTGTCTCAGGGTCTCAGGGACTCTGTGTCTCTGTGTCTCAGTGTCTGAGTGCGTCAGTGCCTCAGGGTTTGGGTCTCTGGGTCTCAGTGTCTCAGGGTCTCAGTGTCTCTGGGTCTCAGTGTCTCAGGGTCTCAGTGTCTCAGTGTCTTAGTGTCTCAGGGTCTCAGGGTCTCAGTGTCTCAGAGTCTCAGGGCCTCTGGGTCTCTGGGTCTCTGGGTCTCAGTGTCTCAGTGTCTCAGTGTCTCAGAGTCTCAGAGTGTCAGTGTGTCAGTTCCTCAGGGTCTGGGTCTCAGGGTCTCTGGGACTCAGTGTTTCAGTCTCTCAGGGTCTCAGTGTCTCTGGGTTTCTGGGTCTCTTGGTCTCTGCGGCTAAGGGTCTCTGGGTCTCAGGGCCACAGGGCCTCAGGGTCTCAGGGTCACAGTGTCTCAGTGTCTCAGGGTCCCTGGGTTTCATGGCCTTTGGGTTTCTGGGTCTCTGGATCTCAGTGTCTTCGTGTCACAGGGTCTCAGGGTCCCTGTTCCTCAGTGCTTAGTGTCTCAGGGTCTCAGAGTCTCAGGGTCTCAGGGTGTCAGGGTTTCAGTGTCTCAAGGTCTGAGTGTCTCAGTGTCTCTGGGTCTCAGGGCCTCTAGGTCTCAGGGTCTCAGTGTCTCTGGGTCTCAGGGCCTCTAGGTCTCAGGGTCTCAGGGTCTCAGTGTCTCAGTGTCTCAGGGCCTCTGGGTCTCTGGGTCTCAGGGTTTCAGGGTTTCAGGGTTTCAGTGTCTCAGTGTCTCAGGGTCTGGGTCTCTGGGACTCCTGGTCTCTGTGTCTCAGGGTGCCCGTGTCTCTGAGTCTCAGGTTCTCACTGTCTCAGGATCACAGGGTTTCAGTGTCTCTGGGTCTCAGTGTCTCTGGGTCTCAGGGCCTCGAGGTCTCAGGGTCTCTGGGTCTCTGGGTCTCAGGGTCTCAGTGTCTCAGGGTCTCAGGGCCTCTGGGTCTCTGGGTCTCTGGGTCTCAGGGTTTCAGGGTTTCATGGTTTCAGTGTCTCAGTGTCTCAGTGTGTCAGTGTCTCAGGGTCTGGTTTTCTGGGACTCCTGGTCCCTGTGTCTCAGGGTGCCCGTGTCTCTGAGTCTCAGGGTCTCACTGTCTCAGGGTCACCGGGTTTCAGTGTCTCTGCGTCTCAGGGTCTCAGGGTTTCAGGGTCCCTGGGTCCCAGTGTCTCAGTGTCTCAGGGTCTCAGTGTCTCAGTGTCTCAGGGTCTCAGTGTCTCTGTGTCTCTCGGTCTCAGTGTCTCAGGATCTCAGGGTCTCAGTATCTCAGTATTTCAGGGTCTCAGTGACTCTGGGTCTCTGGGTCTCTTGGTCTCAGGGTCTCTGGGCCTCTGGGCCTCAGTGTCTCAGGGTCTCAGTGTCTCAGGGTGTCAGTTTCTCAGGGTATCCGGGTCTCAATGTCCCAGTGTCTCAGGGTCTCTGGCTCTCAGTGTCTCAGGGTCTCTGGGCCTGTGTGTCTCTGGGTCTCTGGGTTTGAGGGTCTCTGTGTCTCAGGGTCTCAGTGCCTCAGGGTCTCAGAGTCCATTGTTATCTGTGTCTCTGGGACTCTGGGTGTCTGTGTCTCAGGTTCTCTGGGCTTCTGGGTCTCAGGGATTCAATGTCTCAGTGTCTCAGGGTTTAGTGTCTCAAGGTCTCCGGGTCTCAGTGTCGCAGGAATCAGGGTCCCTGGGTCTCTGGGTCTCGGGGTCTTGGGGTCTCAGGGTCTCGGGGTCTCAGGGTCTCAGAGTCTCTGGGTGTCTGGGTCTCTGTGTCTCAGTGTCTCAGGTTCTCTGTGCCTCTGCGTCTCAGGGTCTCAGTGTCTCAGGGTCTCAGGGTGTCAGGGTCTCAGTGTCTCAAGGTCTCAGTGTCTGGTTATCTCAGTGTCTCAGTGTCTCAGGGTCTCAGTGTCTGTGTGTTTCAGGGTTTCAGTGTCTCAGGGTCTCAGTCTCTCACCTTCTCAGTGTCTCAGTGACTCAGGGTCTCGGTGCCTCAATGTGTCAATGTCTCAGTGTCTCAGGGCCTCAGGGTCTCAGGGTCTCAGTGTTCCTGTGTTTCAGGGTCTCAGTGAGTAAGGGTCTCAGTGTCTCAGGGGCTCAGTGTCTTGGTGTCTCAGAGTCTCTGTGTCTCAGTGTCTGAGGGTCTCAGTTTCTGAGGGTCTCTGGGGCTCTGGGTATCCGGCTCTCTGGGTCTCAGGGTCTCAGTGTCTCAGTGTCTCAGGGTCTCTGGGTTTCAGTGTCTCGGTGTCTCAGGGTCTCAGGGTCTCTGTGTCTCCAGATCTCAGTGTCTCAGGCTCTCAGGGTCTCAGGGTCTCGGGACTTCTGGGTCTCTGTGTGTCATTGTCTCAGGGTCTCTGGGCCTCTGGGTTTCTGGGTCTCAATTTCTCAGTGTCTCAGGGTCTCTGTGTCTCAGGGTCTCAGGGCCTCTGGATCTCTGGGTTTCTGAGTCTCAATGTCTCAGTGTCTCAGGGTCTCAGAGCCTCTCGGTCTCGGGGTCTCAGTGTCTCAGGGTCTCAGGGCCTCGGGGTCTCTGTGTCACTGAGTCTCAGTGTCTCAGGGTCTCAGGGCCTCTGGGTTTCTGGGTCTCAATTTCTCAGTGTCTCAGGGTCTCAGGGTCTCTGTGTCTGAGGGTCTCAGGGCCTCTGGGTCCCTGTGTCTCAGGGTCTCAGGGCCTCTGGGTCTCTGTGTCTCATTGTCTCAGGGTCTCAGGGCCTCTGGGATTCAGGGTCTCAGTGTCTCAGGGTCTCAGTCCCTCAAGGCCTCTTGGTCACTGTGTCTCAGGGTCTCACGGCCTCAGGGACTCTGGGTCTCAGGGTCTCAGGTTCTCAGGGCCTCTGGGTCTCAGTGTCTCAGGGTCTGGGTGTTTCAGGGTCTCAATTTCTCAGGGTCTCTGGGAAACTGGGTGTCCGGGTATCTGAATCTCAGGGTCTCAGTGTCACACTGTCTCAGGGTCTCTGGGGTTCTGGGTCTCAGGGTCTCCGTGTCTCAGAGTCTCTGGGTCTCAGTGCTTCGTATCTCAGGGTCTCAGGGACTGAATGTCTCAGGGTCTCAGTGTCTCAGTGTCGCAGGGACTCAGTGTCTCAATGTCTCAGTGCCTCCGTGTCTCAGGGTCTCAGTGTCTCAGAGTCTCAGTGTCTCAGTGTCTCAGGGACTCAGTGTCTCAATGTCTCAGTGCCTCAGTGTCTCAGGGTCTCAGTGTCTCAGGGTCTCAGTGTCTCAGTGTCGCAGGGACTCAGTGTCTCAATGTCTCAGTGCCTCAGTGTCTCAGGGTCTCAGTGTCTCAGGGTCTCAATGTCTCAGTGTCTCAGGGTCTCAGTGTCTCAGGGTCTCAGTGTCTCAGTGTCTCAGGGTCTCAGTGTCTCAGTGTCTCAGGGTCTCAGAGTCTCAGGGTCTCAGTGTCTCAGGGTCTCAGGGTCTCAGTGTCTCAGAGTCTCAGGGCCTGTGGGTCTCTGAGTCTCAGTGTCTCAGTGTCTCAGAGTGTCAGTGTGTCAATTCCTCAGGGTCTGGGTCTCAGGGTCTCTGGGACTCAGTGTTTCAGTCTCTCAGGGTCTCAGTGTCTCTGGGTTTCTGGGTCTCTAGGTCTCTGCGTCTAAGGGTCTCTGGGCCTCAGGGCCACAGGGCCTCAGGGTCTCAGTGTCACAGTGTCTCAGTGTCTCAGGGTCCCTGGGTCTCATGGCCTTTGGGTTTCTGGGTCTCTGGATCTCAGTGTCTTCGTGTCTCAGGGTCTCAGGGTCCCTGTTCCTCAGTGCTTAGTGTCTCAGGGTCTCAGAGTCTCAGGGCCTCTGGGTCTCAGGGTCTCAGTGTCTCTGGGTCTCTGGGTCTCAGGGTTTCAGGGTTTCAGGGTTTCAGTGTCTCAGTGTCTCAGTGTCTCAGGGTCTGGGTCTCTGGGACGACTGGTCTCTGTGTCTCATGGTGCCCGTGTCTCTGAGTCTCAGGGTCTCACTGTCTCAGGGTCACAGGGTTTCAGTGTCTCTGTGTTTCAGGGTTTCAGGGACCCTGGGTCCCTGTGTCTCAGTGTCTCAGGGTCTCTGGGTCACAGTGTCTCAGGGTCTCAGTGTCTCTGTGTCTCTCGGTCTCAGTGTCTCAGGATCTCAGGGTATCAGTATCTCAGTATTTCAGGGTCTCAGTGACTCTGGGTCTCTGGGTCTCTTGGTCTCAGGGTCTCTGGGCCTCTGGGCCTCAGTGTCTCAGGGTCTCAGTGTCTCAGGGTGTCAGTGTCTCAGGGTATCCGGGTCTCAATGTCCCAGTGTCTCAGGGTCTCTGGCTCTCAGTGTCTCAGGGTCTCTGGGCCTGTGTGTCTCTGGGTCTCTGGGTTTGAGGGTCTCTGTGTCTCAGGGTCTCAGTGCCTCAGGGTCTCAGAGTCCATGGTTATCTGGGTCTCTGGGACTCTGGGTGTCTGTGTCTCAGGTTCTCTGGGTTTCTGGGTCTCAGGGATTCAATGTCTCAGTGTCTCAGGGTTTAGTGTCTCAAGGTCTCCGGGTCTCAGTGTCGCAGGAATCAGGGTCCCTGGGTCTCTGGGTCTCGGGGTCTCGGGGTCTCAGGGTCTCGGGGTCTCAGAGTCTCTGGGTGTCTGGGTCTCTGTGTCTCAGTGTCTCAGGTTCTCTGTGCCTCTGCGTCTCAGGGTCTCAGTGTCTCAGGGTCTCAGGGTGTCAGGGTCTCAGTGTCTCAAGGTCTCAGTGTCTGGTTATCTCAGTGTCTCAGTGTCTCAGGGTCTCAGTGTCTCTGTGTTTCAGGGTTTCAGTGTCTCAGGGTCTCAGTCTCTCAGCTTCTCAGTGTCTCAGTGACTCAAGGTCTCGGTGCCTCAATGTGTCAATGTCTCAGTGTCTCAGGGCCTCAGGGTCTCAGGATCTCAGGGTCTCAGTGTTCCTGTGTTTCAGGGTCTCAGTGAGTAAGGGTCTCAGTGTCTCAGGGGCTCAGTGTCTTGGTGTCTCAGAGTCTCTGTGTCTCAGTGTCTGAGGGTCTCAGTTTCTCAGGGTCTCTGGGACTCTGGGTATCCGGCTCTCTGGGTCTCAGGGTCTCAGTGTCTCAATGTCTCAGGGTCTCAGTGTCTCAGGGTCTCAGTGTCTCAGGGTCTGAGTTTCTCAGGGTGGCTGGGTTTCTGGGTCTCAGGGTCTCAGAGTCTCAGAGTCTCATTGTCTCAGGGTCTCTGGGTTTCTGGGTGTCTGGGTCTCAGTTCCTCCGTGTCTCAGGGTCTCAGAGTCTCAGGGTCTCAGAGTCTCAGGGTCTCAGTGTTTCTATGTTTCAGCGTCTCAGCATCTCAGTGTCTCAGCCTCTCAGGGGCTCAGGGTCTCAGTGTCTCAGAGTCTCGGTGTCTTAGGATCTCAGTTTCCCAGAGTCTCTGGGAAACTGGGTCTCTGGGTCTCTGAGTCTCAGGGTCTCAGAGTCTCAGTGTCTCAGTGTCTCAGGGTCGCTGGGTTTCTGGGTGTCTGAGTCTCAGTGCCTCCGTGTCTCAGGGTCCCAGGTTCTCAGTGTCTCAGGGTGTCAGTGTCTCTGTGTCTCTGTGTTTCAGCGTGTCAGCGTCTCAGGGTCTCAGTGTCTCTGTGTTTCAGCGTGTCAGCATCTCAGTGTCTCAGGGTCTCAGTGCCTCAGTGTGTCGGTGCCTTTGGGTCTCAGTTTTTCAGGGTCTCTGGGAAACTGGGTCTCCGGGTCTCTGAGTCTCAGAGTCTCAGCGTCTCAGAGTCTCGGAGTCTCAGTGCTTAGTGTCTCAGCGTCTCAGGGACTAAGTGTCTCAGGGTCTCAGTATCACAGGGTCTCAGGGTCTGTGGGTTTCTGGGTGTCTAGGTCGCAGTGTCACCGTGTCTCACTGTCTCACTGTCTCACCCTCTCAGGGTCTCTGTGCTCGTGTCTCAGAGTCTCAGGGACTCAGTGTCTCAGGGTCTCAGGGTCTCAGTGTCTCAATGTCACAGTGCTTCATGTCTCAGGGTCTCAGAGACTCAGTGTCGCAGGGTCTCAGGGTGTCTGTGTCTCAGTGTCTCAGGGTCTCAGCATCTCAGTGAGTCAGGGTCTCAGTGTCTCAGCGTCACAGAGTCTCTGTGTCTCAGAGTCTTTCGGTCTCTGGGTCTCAGGGTCGCAGTGTCTCAGTGTCACAGGCTCTCAGGGTCTCTGGGTCTCAGCGTCTCTGGGTTTCTGGGTCTCTGGATCTCAGTGTCTCTGTGTCTCAGTGTCTCAGGGTCTCAGGGTCACTGGGCCTCAGTGCTTAGTGTCTCAGGGTGTCAGGGTGTCAGGGTCTCAGTGTCTCAAGTTCTGAGTGTCTCAGTGTCTCAGTGTCTCAGAGCCTCAGTGTCTCAGGGTCTGGGTCACAGGGTCTCAGTGTCTCCGTGTCTCAGCGATGTGGGCCTCAGGTCTCAGGGTCTCAGTGTCTAAAGGTTTCAGTGTCTCAGTGTCTCAGGGTCTAAAGTTCTCAGGGTCTCAGTGTCTCTGTGTCTCAGTGTCTCAGGGTCTCGGGGTCTCAGTGTCTCAGGGTATCCGGGTCTCAGTGTCTCAGGCTCTCAGGGTCTCAGTATCTCAGTATCTCAGGTTCTCAAGGTCTCTGAGTCTCGAGGTCTCAGGGTCTCCGGGTCTCAGTGTCTCAGTGTCCCAGTGCTTCATTTGTCAGGGTCTCAGGGACTCAGTGTCTCAGGGTCTCAGTATCTCAGGGTCTCTGTGTCTCAGTGTATCAGTGTCTCAGGGTCTCTGGGTCTCTGGGTCTCAGTGTCTCAGGGTCTCAGTATCTCAGCGTCCCAGGGCCCCAGTGTCTCAGGATCTCAGTGTCTCAATGTCTCAGTGCTTAGTGTCTCAGGGTCTCTGGGTTTCTGGGTCTCAGTGTCCCAGGGTCTCAGTATCTCAGCGTCTCAGGGGCTCAGTGTCTCAGTGTCTCGGTGTCTCAGGGTCTTAGTTTCTCAGGGTCTCTTGGAAGCTGGGTCTCCGGGTCTCTGAGTCTCAGGATCTCAGTGTCTCACTGTCTCAGGGTCTCTGGGTTTTTGGGTGTCTGGGTCTCAGTGTCTCCGTGTCTCAGGGTCTCAGGGTCTCTGGGTCTCAGTGCATAGTGTCTCAGGGTCTCAGGGACTCAATTTGTCAGTGTCTCAGTGTCAATGTCTCACGGTCTCAGGGTCAATGTCTCATGGTCTCAGTGCCTCAGGGTCTCAGTGTCTCAATGTCTCATTGCTTCGTGTCTCAGGGACTCAGTGTCGCAGTGTCTCTGGGTCTCTGTGTCTCTGGGTCTCAGGATCTCAGTGTCTCTACATTTCAGCATCTCAGGGTCTCAGTGAGTCAGGGTCTCAGTGTCTCAGGGTCTCAGTGTTTCAGTGTCTCGGTGTCTTCGGGTCTCAGTTTCCCAGGATCTCTTGGAATCTGGGTCTCCGGGTCTCTGAGTTTCAGCGCCTCAGTGTCTCAGGGTCTCAGGGTCTCTGGGTCTCAGTGCTTAGTGTCTCATGGACTCAGCGGCTCAATGTCTCAGGGTCTCGGTGTTTCAGGGGCTCAGTGTCTCAGAGTCTCAGGGTTTCAGTGTCACAGGATCTCAGTGTCTTAATGTCTCAGTGTTTAGTGCCTCAGGGTCTCAGGGTCTCTGGGTCTCAGTGTCTTAGTGTCTCAGGGTCTCAGTGTCTCTGAGTCTCAGAGTCTCAGTGCCTCAGGGTCTCAGCGACTCAATGTCTCAGTGTCTGTGTCTCAGGGTTTCAGTGTCTCAGGGTCTCTGGGCCTCTGTGTCTCAATGTCCAAGTGTTTCGTTTCTCAGCGTCTCAGTGTCTCAGTGTCTCAGTGTCTCAGGGCCTCTGGGTCTCAGTGCCTCAGGGTCTCAGTGTCTCAATGTCTCAGGGACTCAGTGTCTCAGTGTCTCAGGGCCTCTGGGTCTCAGTGTCTAAGGGTCTCAGTGTCTCAATGTCTCAGGGTCTCAGTGTCCCAGTGTCTCAGGATCTCTGTGTCTCAGGGCCTCAGGGCCTCTGGGTCTCAGGGTCTCAGTGTCTCAGTGTCTCAGGGCCTCTGGGTCTCAGTGTCTCAGGGTCTCAGTGTCTCAATGTCTCAGGGACTCAGTGTCCCAGTGTCTCAGGGTCTCGTGTCTCAGGGTCTCAGTGTCTCAATGTCTCAGTGCTTAGTGTCTCAGGGTCTCAGAGACTCAATGTCTCAGGGTCTAGGTGTCTCAGGGTCACAGTGCCTCAGTGTCTCAGGGTCCCTGGGTCTCTGTGTCTCAGCGTGTCAGTGTTTCAGGGTCTCAGTGTCTCAGGGTCTCAGTATTTCTGTGTTTCAGCGTCTCAGCGTCTCAGTGTCTCAGGGGCTCAGGGTCTCAGTGTCTCAGTGTCTCAAGGTCTCAGTGTCTCAGTGTCTCAGGGTCTCAGTATCTCTGTGTCTCAGGGTCTCAGTGTCACTGGGTCTCTGGGTCTCAGGGTCTCAGTGTCTCAGTGTCGCACGGTCTCAGTGTCTCAGGGTCTCTGGGTCTCAGTTTGTCATGGTTTCAGGGTCTCTGTGTCTCAGTGTCTCTGGGTCACTGCGTGTCTGGGTCTCAGTGACTCTGGGTCTCAGTGCCTCAGGGTCTCTGGGTCTATGGCTCTCAGGGACTCTGGGTCTCTGGGTCTCAGTGTCTCAGGCTCTCAGCGTTTCAGGGTCGCAACGTCTCTGTGCCTCAATGTCTCTGTCCCAGTGTCCCGGTGTCTCTGTGTCTCCGGGTCTCAGGGTCTCTGCGTCTCTGCGTCTCTGGTCCTTTGGGTCTCAGGGTCTCTGTGCCTCAGTGTCTCAGTCTCTCAGGGTCTCAGTCTCTCAAGGTCTCAGTGTCTCTGGGTCTCAGGGGCTCATGGTCACAGTCTCTCAGTGTCTCAGGGTCACAGTCTCTCAGTGTCTCAGTGTCTCAAGGTCTCTGGTTCCCTGGGTCAGAGGGTCTCAGTGTGTCATTGTCTCAGGTTCTCAGTGTCTCATTTTCTTAGGGTCTCTGGGTCTCAGGATCTCAGTGTCTAAGTGTCTCAGTGTCTCAGTGTCTCAGTGTGTCAGGGCCTCTGGGTCTCTGGGTCTCAGTGTCTCAGGGTCTCAGGGCGTCTGGGTCTCTGTGTGTCATTGTCTCAGGGCCTCTGCGTCTCAGGGTCTCAGGGTCTCAGGGTCTCAGGGTCTCAGGGCCTCTGGGTCTCTGAGTCTCAGTGTCTCAGTGTCTCAGGGTCTCAGGGCCTCTGGGTCTCTGTGTCTCAGTGTCTCAGGGTCTCAGGGCCTCTGGGTCTCTGTGTCTCAGGGTCTCAGGGCCTCTAGGTCTCTGTGTCTCAGGGTCTCAGGGTCTCTGGGCCTCTGGGTCTCTGAGTCTCAATGTCTCAGTGTCTCAGGGTCTAAGGGCCTCTGGGTCTCTGTGTCTCAGTGTCTCAGTGTCTTAGGGCGTCTTGGTCTCTGGGTCTCTGAACTCAATGTCTCAGGGTCTCAGGGTCTCTGGGTCTCTGGGTCTCAGTGTCTTAGGGCCTCTGGGTCTCTGGGTCTCTGAGTCTCAATGTATCAGTGTCACAGGGTCTCAGGGCCTCTGTGTCTCACTCAGTGTCTCAGGGCCTCTGGGTCTCAATGTCTCAGTATCTCAGGTTCTTATGGCCTCTGGGTCTCTGTGTCTCAGTGTCTCAGGGTCTCAGGTCCTCTGGGTCTCTGTGTCTCAGTGTCTCAGGGTCTCAGGGCCTCTGGGTCGCAGGGTCTCAGTGTCTCAGGGTCTCAGGGTCTCACGGCCTCTGGGTCTCAGGGTCTCAGTGTCTCAGGGTCTCAGGGACTCTGGGTCGCAGGGTCTCAGTGTCTCAGGGCCTCTGGGTCTCTGGGTCTCAGTGTCTCAGGGTCTCAGGGTCTCCGGGCCTCTGGGTCTCTGGGTCTCTGGGTCTCTGAGTCTCAATGTCTCAGTGTCTCACGTTCTCAGGGTCTCTGAGTCTCAGTGTCTCAGGGTCTCAGGGCCTCTGGGTCTCTGGGTCTCTGAGTCTCAATGTCTCAGTGTCTCAGGTTCTTAGGGTCTCAGGGCCTCTGGGTCTCAGGGTCTCAGCGTCTCAGGGTCTCAGGGCCTCCAGGTCTCCGTGTCTCAGGGTCTCAGGGCCTCAGGGCTTCTGGGTCTCTGGGTCACAGGGCCTCTGGGTCTCTGAGTCTCAATGTCTCAGTGTCTCAGTGACTCAGGGTCTCACTGTCTCAGGTTCTCAGGGCCTCTGGGTCTCAGGGACTCAGGGTATCAGTGTCTCAGAGTCTCAGGGTCTCTGGGTCGCAGTGTCTCAGTATCTCAGGGCCTCTGGGTATCAGGGTCTCAGTGTCTCAGGATCTCAGGGATTCTGGGTGTCTGTGTCTCAGTGTCTCAGTGTCTCAGGGTATCAGGGCCTCTGGGTCTCTGTGTCTCAGTGTCTCAGGACCTCTGGGTCTCAGGGTATCAGGGTCTCAGGGCCTCTGCGTCTCTGGGTCTCAATGTCTCAGTGTTTCAGTGTCTCAGAGTCTCAGGGCCTGTGGGTCCCTTGGCCTCTGAGTCTCAACGTCTCAGTGTCTCAGGGTCCCATGGTCTCAGGGCCTCTGAGTGTCTGTGTCTCAGTGTCTCAGGGTCTCAGGGCCTCTGGGTCTCTTTGTCTCAGGGTCTCAGGGTCTCAGGGCCTTTGGGTCTCTGGGTCTTAATGTCTCAATGTCTCAGTGTCTCAGGGTCTCAGGGTCTCAGTGTCTCAGGGTCTCAGGGTCTCTGGGCCTCTGGGTCTCTGAGTCTCAATGTCTCAGTGTCTGATGTCTCAGGGTCTCTAGGCGTCTGAGTCTCAGTGTCTCAGGGTCTCAGGGCCTCTGGGTCTCTGGGTCTTTGAGTCTCAATGTCTCAGTGCCTCAGGTTCTCAGGGTCTCAGGGCCTCTGGGCCTCTGGGTCTCTGTGTCTCAGGGCCTCTGGGTCTCAGGGTCTCAGGGTCTCTGGGTCTCTGTGTCTAAGGGTCTCAGGGCCTCAGGGTCTCTGGGTCTCTGTGTCTCAGGGTCTCAGGGCCTCTGGGTCTCTGTGTCTCAGGGGCTCTGTGTCTCAGGGTCTCAGGGCATCTGGGTCTCAGGGCCTCTGGGTCTCTGTGTCTCAGGGTCTCAGGGTCTCCGGGCTAAGTGTCTCAGTGTCTCAGTGTCTCAGTGTCTCAGTGTCTCAGGGTCTCAGTGTCTCAGGGTCTCGGGGTCTCTGGATCTCTGGTTCTCTGGGTCTCTTGGTCTGTGGGTCTCACTGTCTCTGTGTCTCAGGGTCTCTGTTTCTCTGGGTCTCTGGGTCTCAGTTCCTCAGGGTGTCTGGGTCTCTGTGTCTCAGGGTCTCAGTGTCTCAGAGTCTCAGGATCTCAGGATCTCTGGGTCACTGCGTGCCTGGGTCTTAGTGTCTCAGGGTCTCATGGTCTCTGGATGTCTGGTTCTCTGGGTCTCTTGGTCTGTTGATCTCACTGTCTCTGTGTCTCAGAGCCTCTGTGTCTCTGGGTAACTGGATCTCAGTGTCACAGTGTCTTAGGGTCTCAGTGTCTGAGGGTCTCTGGTTCCCTGGGTCCCAGTGTCTCAGTGTCTGAGCGTCTCAGGGTCTCTGTGTCGCTGTGTCTCAGGGTCTCTGGGTCTCAGGGTCGCAGTGTCTCAGTGGCTCAGGGCCTCAGTGTCTCAGGGGCTCAGGGCCTCAGTGTGTCAGTGCCTCAGTGTCTCAGGGCTCGGTGTCTCTGTGTCTCAGGGCTCAGTGTCTCAGTGCCTGAGGGTCTCTGCGTCTCTGTGGCTCAGTGTCTCAGGGTCTCTGGGTCTCAGGGTCCCAGTGTCTCAGGGTCTCAGGGTCTCAGTGTCGCAGTGTCTTAGTGTCTCAGGATCTCTGTGTCTCACTGCCTCAGGATCTCAGTTTCTCAGGGCCTCAGGGTCTCAGGGTCTCAGGGTCTCTGTGTCTCAGGGTCTCAGGGTCTCAGGGTCTCAGGGCCTCAGTGTCTCAGGGTCTCAGGGTCTCTGGGTCACTGCGTGTCTGGGTCTCAGTGACTCTGGGTCTCAGTGCCTCAGGGTCTCTGGGTCTATGGCTCTCAGGGACTCTGGGTCTCAGGGTCTCAGTGTCTCAGGCTCTCAGGGTTTAAGGGTCGCAACGTCTCTGTGCCTCAATGTCTCTGTCCCAGTGTCTGGGTCTCAGTGACTCTGGGTCTCAGTGCCTCAGGGTCTCTGGGTCTATGGCTCTCAGGGACTCTGGGCCTCTGGGTTTCTGGGTCTCAGTGTCTCAGGTTCTCAGGGCCTCTGGGTCTCTGGGTCTCTGGGTCTCTGAGTCTCAATGTCTCAGTGTCTCAGGTTCTCAGGGACTCTGGGTCTCAGCGTCTCAGGGTCTCAGTTTCTCAGTGTCTCAGGGTCTCAGTGTCTCCGGGCCTCTGGGTCTCTGGGTCTCTGAGTCTCAATGTCTCAGTGTCTCAGGTTCTCAGGGTCTCAGGTCCTCTGGGTCTCTGTGTCTCAGTGTCTCAGGGTCTCAGGGCCTCTGGGTCGCAGGGTCTCAGTGTCTCAGGGTCTCAGGGTCTCACGGCCTCTGGGTCTCAGGGTCTCAGTGTCTCAGGGTCTCAGGGACTCTGGGTCGCAGGGTCTCAGTGTCTCAGGGCCTCTGGGTCTCTGGGTCTCAGTGTCTCAGGGTCTCAGGGTCTCCGGGCCTCTGGGTCTCTGGGTCTCTGGGTCTCTGAGTCTCAATGTCTCAGTGTCTCACGTTCTCAGGGTCTCTGAGTCTCAGTGTCTCAGGGTCTCAGGGCCTCTGGGTCTCTGGGTCTCTGAGTCTCAATGTCTCAGTGTCTCAGGTTCTTAGGGTCTCAGGGCCTCTGGGTCTCAGGGTCTCAGCGTCTCAGGGTCTCAGGGCCTCCAGGTCTCCGTGTCTCAGGGTCTCAGGGCCTCAGGGCTTCTGGGTCTCTGGGTCACAGGGCCTCTGGGTCTCTGAGTCTCAATGTCTCAGTGTCTCAGTGACTCAGGGTCTCACTGTCTCAGGTTCTCAGGGCCTCTGGGTCTCAGGGACTCAGGGTATCAGTGTCTCAGAGTCTCAGGGTCTCTGGGTCGCAGTGTCTCAGTATCTCAGGGCCTCTGGGTATCAGGGTCTCAGTGTCTCAGGATCTCAGGGATTCTGGGTGTCTGTGTCTCAGTGTCTCAGTGTCTCAGGGTATCAGGGCCTCTGGGTCTCTGTGTCTCAGTGTCTCAGGACCTCTGGGTCTCAGGGTATCAGGGTCTCAGGGCCTCTGCGTCTCTGGGTCTCAATGTCTCAGTGTTTCAGTGTCTCAGAGTCTCAGGGCCTGTGGGTCCCTTGGCCTCTGAGTCTCAACGTCTCAGTGTCTCAGGGTCCCATGGTCTCAGGGCCTCTGAGTGTCTGTGTCTCAGTGTCTCAGGGTCTCAGGGCCTCTGGGTCTCTTTGTCTCAGGGTCTCAGGGTCTCAGGGCCTTTGGGTCTCTGGGTCTTAATGTCTCAATGTCTCAGTGTCTCAGGGTCTCAGGGTCTCAGTGTCTCAGGGTCTCAGGGTCTCTGGGCCTCTGGGTCTCTGAGTCTCAATGTCTCAGTGTCTGATGTCTCAGGGTCTCTAGGCGTCTGAGTCTCAGTGTCTCAGGGTCTCAGGGCCTCTGGGTCTCTGGGTCTTTGAGTCTCAATGTCTCAGTGCCTCAGGTTCTCAGGGTCTCAGGGCCTCTGGGCCTCTGGGTCTCTGTGTCTCAGGGCCTCTGGGTCTCAGGGTCTCAGGGTCTCTGGGTCTCTGTGTCTAAGGGTCTCAGGGCCTCAGGGTCTCTGGGTCTCTGTGTCTCAGGGTCTCAGGGCCTCTGGGTCTCTGTGTCTCAGGGGCTCTGTGTCTCAGGGTCTCAGGGCATCTGGGTCTCAGGGCCTCTGGGTCTCTGTGTCTCAGGGTCTCAGGGTCTCCGGGCTAAGTGTCTCAGTGTCTCAGTGTCTCAGTGTCTCAGTGTCTCAGGGTCTCAGTGTCTCAGGGTCTCGGGGTCTCTGGATCTCTGGTTCTCTGGGTCTCTTGGTCTGTGGGTCTCACTGTCTCTGTGTCTCAGGGTCTCTGTTTCTCTGGGTCTCTGGGTCTCAGTTCCTCAGGGTGTCTGGGTCTCTGTGTCTCAGGGTCTCAGTGTCTCAGAGTCTCAGGATCTCAGGATCTCTGGGTCACTGCGTGCCTGGGTCTTAGTGTCTCAGGGTCTCATGGTCTCTGGATGTCTGGTTCTCTGGGTCTCTTGGTCTGTTGATCTCACTGTCTCTGTGTCTCAGAGCCTCTGTGTCTCTGGGTAACTGGATCTCAGTGTCACAGTGTCTTAGGGTCTCAGTGTCTGAGGGTCTCTGGTTCCCTGGGTCCCAGTGTCTCAGTGTCTGAGCGTCTCAGGGTCTCTGTGTCGCTGTGTCTCAGGGTCTCTGGGTCTCAGGGTCGCAGTGTCTCAGTGGCTCAGGGCCTCAGTGTCTCAGGGGCTCAGGGCCTCAGTGTGTCAGTGCCTCAGTGTCTCAGGGCTCGGTGTCTCTGTGTCTCAGGGCTCAGTGTCTCAGTGCCTGAGGGTCTCTGCGTCTCTGTGGCTCAGTGTCTCAGGGTCTCTGGGTCTCAGGGTCCCAGTGTCTCAGGGTCTCAGGGTCTCAGTGTCGCAGTGTCTTAGTGTCTCAGGATCTCTGTGTCTCACTGCCTCAGGATCTCAGTTTCTCAGGGCCTCAGGGTCTCAGGGTCTCAGGGTCTCTGTGTCTCAGGGTCTCAGGGTCTCAGGGTCTCAGGGCCTCAGTGTCTCAGGGTCTCAGGGTCTCTGGGTCACTGCGTGTCTGGGTCTCAGTGACTCTGGGTCTCAGTGCCTCAGGGTCTCTGGGTCTATGGCTCTCAGGGACTCTGGGTCTCAGGGTCTCAGTGTCTCAGGCTCTCAGGGTTTAAGGGTCGCAACGTCTCTGTGCCTCAATGTCTCTGTCCCAGTGTCTGGGTCTCAGTGACTCTGGGTCTCAGTGCCTCAGGGTCTCTGGGTCTATGGCTCTCAGGGACTCTGGGCCTCTGGGTTTCTGGGTCTCAGTGTCTCAGGTTCTCAGGGCCTCTGGGTCTCTGGGTCTCTGGGTCTCTGAGTCTCAATGTCTCAGTGTCTCAGGTTCTCAGGGACTCTGGGTCTCAGCGTCTCAGGGTCTCAGTTTCTCAGTGTCTCAGGGTCTCAGTGTCTCCGGGCCTCTGGGTCTCTGGGTCTCTGAGTCTCAATGTCTCAGTGTCTCAGGTTCTCAGGGTCTCAGGGCCTCTGGGCCACTGAGTCTCTGTTTCTCAGGGTCTCAGGGCCTCTAGGTCTCAGGGTCTCAGCATCTCTGGGTCTCTGTGTCTCAGGGTCTCAAAGCCTCTGGGTCTCTGGGACTCAGTGTCTCAGGGTCTCAGGGACTCTGGGTCTCTGTGTCTCAGGGTCTCAGGGCCTCTGGGTCTCTGTGTCTCAGGGGCTCAGGGCCTCTGGGTCTCTGTGTCTCAGGGTCTCAGGGTCTCAGGGTCTCCGGGCCTCTGGGTCTCTGTGTCTCTGTGTCTCAATTTCTCAGTGTCTCAGTGCCTCAGGGCCTCTGGGTCTCTGGGTCTCAGTGTCTCAGTGTCTTAGGGCCTCTGGGTCTCTGGGTCTCTGAACTCAATGTCTCAGTATCTCAGGGTCTCAGGGTCTCTGGGTCTCTGGGTCTCGGTGTCTCAGGGTCTCAGGGTCTCAGGGCCTCTGGGTCTCTGTGTCTCAGGGTCTCAGGACCTCTGGGTGTCAGGGTCTCACTGTATCAGGGTCTCAGGGCCTCTGCGTCTCTGGGTCTCAATGTCTCAGTGTCTCAGGGTCTCAGGGCCTCTGGGTCTCAGGGTCTCTGAGTCTCAATGTCTCAGTGTCTCAGTGTCTCAGGGTCTCAGGGCCTCTGGGTCTCTGTGTCTCAGGATCTCAGGGTCACGGGGCCTTTGGGTCTCTGGGTCTCTGAGCCTCAGTGACTCAGTGTCTCTGGGTCTCAGGGTCTCAGGGCCTTTGTGTCTCAGTGTCTCAGGTCCTCTGTGTCTCTGTGTCTCTGAGTCTCAATGTCTCAGTGTCTCAGGGTCTCAGGGTCTCAGGGCCTCTGGGTCTCTGGGTCTCTGAGTCTCAATGTCTCAGTGTCTCAGTGACTCAGGGTCTCACTGTCTCAGGTTCTCAGGGCCTCTGGGTCTCAGGGACTCAGGGTACCAGTGTCTCAGAGTCTCAGGGTCTCTGAGTCGCAGTGTCCGAGTATCTCAGGGCCTCTGGGTATCAGGGTCTCAGTGTCTCAGGATCTCAGGGATTCTGGGTGTCTGTGTCTCAGTGTCTCAGTGTCTCAGGGTCTCAGGGCCTCTGGGTCTCTGTGTCTCAGTGTCTCAGGACCTCTGGGTCTCAGGGTATCAGGGTCTCAGGGCCTCTGCGTCTCTGGGTCTCAATGTCTCAGTGTTTCAGTGTCTCAGAGTCTCAGGGCCTGTGGGTCCCTTGGCCTCTGAGTCTCAATGTCTCAGTGTCTCAGGGTCCCATGGTCTCAGGGCCTCTGAGTGTCTGTGTCTCAGTGTCTCAGGGTCTCAGGGCCTCTGGGTCTCTTTGTCTCAGGGTCTCAGGGTCTCAGGGCCTTTGGGTCTCTGGGTCTTAATGTCTCAATGTCTCAGTGTCTCAGGGTCTCAGGGTCTCAGTGTCTCAGGGTCTCAGGGTCTCTGGGCCTCTGGGTCTCTGGGTCTCTGAGTCTCAATGTCTCAGTGTCTGATGTCTCAGGGTCTCTAGGCGTCTGAGTCTCAGTGTCTCAGGGTCTCAGGGCCTCTGGGTCTCTGGGTCTCTGAGTCTCAATGTCTCAGTGCCTCAGGTTCTCAGGGTCTCAGGGCCTCTGGGCCTCTGGGTCTCTGTGTCTCAGGGTCTCAGGGCCTTTGGGTCTCAGGGTCTCAGGGTCTCTGGGTCTCTGTGTCTCAGGGTCTCAGGGCCTCTGGGTCTCTGTGTCTCAGGGTCTCTGTGTCTCAGGGTCTCAGGGCATCTGGGTCTCTGTGTCTCAGGGTCTCAGGGCCACTGGGTCTCTGTGTCTCAGGGTCTCAGGGTCTCCGGGCTAAGTGTCTCAGTGTCTCTGTGTCTCAGTGTCTCAGTGTCTCAGTGTCGCAGTGTCTCAGTGTCTCAGGGTCTCAGTGTCTCAGGGTCTCGGGGTCTCTGGATCTCTGGTTCTCTGGGTCTCTTGGTCTGTGGGTCTCACTGTCTCTGTGTCTCAGGGTCTCTGTTTCTCTGGGTCTCTGGGTCTCAGTTCCTCATGGTGTCTGAGTCTCTGTGTCTCAGTGTCTCAGTGTCTCAGGGGCTCAGGGCCTCAGTGTCTCAGGGGCTCAGGGCCTCAGTGTCTCAGTGCCTCAGTGTCTCAGGGCTCGGTGTCTCTGTGTCTCAGGGCTCAGTGTCTCAGTGCCTGAGGGTCTCTGCGTCTCTGTGGCTCAGTGTCTCAGGGTCTCTGGGTCTCAGGGTCCCAGTGTCTCAGGGTCTCAGGGTCTCAGGGTCTCAGTGTCGCAGTGTCTTAGTGTCTCAGGATCTCTGTGTCTCACTGCCTCAGGATCTCAGTTTCTCAGGGCCTCAGGGTCTCAGGGTCTCAGGGTCTCAGGGCCTCAGGGTCTCTGTGTCTCAGGGTCTCAGGGCCTCAGTGTCTCAGGGTCTCAGGGTCTCAGTGTCTCAGGGTCTCTGTGTATCAGTGTCTCAGGGTCTCAGTGTCTTAGGGTCTCAGAGTCTCAGCTCTCAGTGTCTCAGAGTCTCAGGTCTCAGTGTCTCAGTGTCGCACGGTCTCAGTGTCTCAGGGTCTCTGGGTCTCAGTTTGTCAAGGTTTCAGGGTCTCAGTGTCTCAGGGTCTCAGGGTCTCTGGGTCACTGCGTGTCTGGGTCTCAGTGACTCTGGGTCTCAGTGCCTCAGGGTCTCTGGGTCTATGGCTCTCAGGGACTCTGGGTCTCTGGGTCTCAGTGTCTCAGGCTCTCAGGGTTTCAGGGTCGCAACGTCTCTGTGCCTCAATGTCTCTGTCCCAGTGTCTGGGTCTCAGTGACTCTGGGTCTCAGTGCCTCAGGGTCTCTGGGTCTATGGCTCTCAGGGACTCTGGGCCTCTGGGTCTCTGGGGCTCAGTGTCTCTGGGTCTCTGAGTCTCAATGTCTCAGTGTCTCAGGTTCTCAGGGACTCTGGGTCTCTGGGTCTCAGTGTCTCAGGGTCTCAGGGTTTCAGGGTCGCAACGTCTCTGTGCCTCAATGTCTCTGTCCCAGTGTCTCGGTGTCTCTGTGTCTCAGGGTCTCCGGGTCTCAGGGTCTCTGCATCTCTGGTCCTTTGGGTCTCTTGGTCTCTGTGCCTCAGTGTCTCAGTGTCTCAGGGTCTCAGCCTCTCAAGGTCTTAGTGTCTCTGGGTCTCAGGGGCTCATGGTCACAGTCTCTCAGTGTCTCAGGGTCTCAGTGTCTCAGTGTCTCAGGGTCTCAGTGTCTCAAGGTCTCTGGTTCCCTGGGTCGGAGGGTCTCACTGTGTCATTGACTCAGGTTCTCACTGTCTCATTTTCTTAGGGTCTCTGGGTCTCAGGATCTCAGTGCCTCAGTGTCTCAGGGTCTCACGGTTACATTGTCTCAGTGTCTCTTGGTCTCAGGGTCTCAGCTTCTCAGGGTCTCTGGGTCTCAGTTTCTCAGTGTCTCAGAGTCTCAGGGACTCAGGGTCTCAGCCTCTCAAGGTCTCAGTGTCTCTGGGTCTCATGGGCTCATGGTCACAGTCTCTCAGTGTCTCAGGGTCTCAGTGTCTCAGGGTCTCAGTGTCTGAAGGTCTCTGGTTCCCTGGGTCGGAGGGTCTCAGTGTGTCATTGTCTCAGGTTCTCAGTGTCTCATTTTCTTAGGGTCTCTGGGTCTCAGGATCTCAGTGCCTCAGTGTCTCAGGGTCTCACGGTTACATTGTCTCAGTGTCTCTTGGTCTCAGGGTCTCAGCTTCTCAGGGTCTCTGGGTCTCAGTTTCTCAGTGTCTCAGGGACTCAGAGTCTCAGTGTCACAGGGGCTCAGGGCCTCACTGCCTCTGTGTCTCAGGGTCTCAGTGTCTCAGGGCCTCAGTGTCTCCATGTCTCCGTATCTCAGGGTCTCAGTGTCTCACTGTCTCAGGGTCTCTGTGTCACAGGGTCTCAGGGTCTCAGGGCCTCTGGATCTCTGGGTCTCTGAGTCTCAATGTCTCAGTGTCTCAGGGTCTCAGGGCCTCTGGGCCTCAGGGTCTCTGTGTCTCAGGGTCTCAGGGTCTCAGGGCCTCAGGGCCTCTGAGTCTCAGGGTCTCAGTGTCTCAGGGCCTCTGGGTCTCAGGTTCTATGTGTCTCAGGGTCTCAGGGTCTCAGGGCCTCAGGGCCTCAGGGTCTCTGTGTCTCAGGGTCTCAGGGTCTCAGGGCCTCTGGGTCTCTGTGTCTCAGGGTCTCAGGGCCTCTGGGTCTCAGGGTCTCAGTGCCTCAGGGTCTCAGGGCCTCTGGGTCTCAGTGTCTCAGTGTCTCAGGGGTTCTGGGTCTCTGAGTCTCAGTGTCTCAGGGTCTCAGGGCCTCTGGGTCTCTGTGTCTCAGGGTCTCAGGGCCTCTGGGTCTCAGGGTCTCAGGGCCTCTGGATCTCTGGGCCTCTGAGTCTCAATGTCTCAGTGTCTCAGGGTCTCAGGGCCTCTGGGTCTCTGTGTCTCAGGGGCTCAGGTTCTCAGGGCCTCTGGATCTCTGTGTCTCAGGGTCTCAGTGTCTCAGGGTCTCAGGGCATCTGGGTGTCTTTGTCTCAGTGTCTCAGGGCCTCAGAGCCTCTGGGTCTCTGTGTCTCAGGGTCTCAGGACCTCTGCGTCTCAGGATCTCACTGTATCAGGGTCTCAGGGCCTCTGCGTCTCTGGGTCTCAATGTCTCAGTGTCTCAGTGTCTCAGGGCCTCTGTGTCTGAGTGTCTCAGGGTCTCAGGGCCTCTGGATCTCTGTGTCTCAGTGTCTCAGGACCTCTGGGTCTCAGGGTCTCAGTTTATCAGGGTCTCAGGGCCTCTGCGTCTCTGGGTCTCAATGTCTCAGTGTTTCAGTGTCTCAGAGTCTCAGGCCCTGTGGGTCTCTTGGCCTCTGAGTCTCAATGTCTCAGTGTCTCAGGGTCCCATGGTCTCAGGGCCTCTGAGTGTCTGTGTCACAGTTTCTCAGGGTCTCAGGTCCTCTGGGTCTCTTTGTCTCAGGGTCTCAGGGTCTCATGGCCTCTGGGTCTCTGGGTCTCTGAGTCTCAATGTCTCAGTGTCTGATGTCTCAGGGTCTCAAGGCGTCTGAGTCTCAGTGTCTCAGGGTCTACGGCCTCTGGGTCTATGTGTCTCAGGTTCTCAGGGTCTCAGGGCCTCTGGGTCTCTGGGTCTCTGAGCCTCAATGTCTCAGTGTCTCAGGTTCTCAGGGCCTCTGGGTCTCTGATTCTCAGTGTCTCAGTGTCTCATGGTCTCAGGGCCTCTGGGTCTCTGGGACTCTGTGTCTCAGGGTCTCAGGGCCTCTGGGTCTCAGTGTCTTAGTGTCTCAGGGTCTCAGGGCATCTTTTTCTCTGATTCTCAGTGTCTCAGTGTCTCATGGTCTCAGGGTCTCAGGGTATCTGGGTCTCCGTGTCTCAGGGTCTCAGGGCCTCTGGGTCTCTGATTCTCAGTGTCTTAGGGCCTCTGGGTCTCTGGGTCTCTGAGTCTCAGTGTCTCAGGGTCTCAGGGCCTCTGGGTCTCTGTGTCTCAGGGTCTCAGGGCCTCTGGGTCTCTGTGTCTCAGGGTCTCAGGGCCTCTGTGTCTCTGTGTCTCAGGGTCTCAGGGCCTCTGGGTCTCTGTGTCTCAGGGTCTCAGGGCCTCTGGGTCTCTGGGTCTCAGGGTCTCAGGGCCTCTGGGTCTCTGGGTCTCAGGGTCTCAGTGTCTCAGGGTCTCAGGACCTCTGGGTCTCAGGGTCTCAGGGTCTCTGGGTCTCTGTGTCTCAGGGTCTCTGGGTCTATGGTTCTCGGTGTCTCAGGGTCTCAGGGCCTCTGGGTCTCTGTGTCTCAGGGTCTCAGGGTCTTAGGGTCTCAGGGTCTCAGTGTCTCATGGTCTCAGGGTCTCTGGGTCTCACAGTCTCTGAGTCTCCATGTCTCAGTGTCGCAGGGTCTCAGGGCCTCTGGGTATCTGTGTCTCAGGGTCTCAGGGCCTCTGGGTCTCTGTGTCTCAGCGTCTCAGTGTCTCAGGGTCTCAGGGTCCCAGGTTCTCAGGCCATCTGGGTGTCTGCATCTCAGTGTCTCAGGGTATCAGGGCTTCTGGGTCACTGTGTCTCAGTGTCTCAGTGTCTCAGGGACTCAGGGCCTCTGGGTCTCTGAGTCTCAGTGTCTCAGGGTCACAGGGCCTCTGGGTCTCTGTGTCTCTGAGTCTCAATGTCTCAGTGTCCCTGGGTCTCAGAGCCTCTGGGTCTCTGAGTCTCAGTGTCTCTGGGTCTCAGGTTCTCAGGCCCTTTGGGTCTCTGTGTCTCTGAGTCTCAATGTCTCAGTGTCTCAGGGTCTCAGGGCCTCCGGGTCTCTGATTCTCAGTGTCTCAGGGTCTCAGGGCCTTTGGGTCTCTGTGTCTCAGGGTCTCAGGGCCTCTGGGTCTCAGGGTCTGAGTGTCTCAGGGTCTCAGGGTCTCTGGGTCTCTGTGTCTCAGGGTCTCAGGGCCTCTGGGTCTCTGGGTCTCTGTGTCTCAGGGTCTCAGGGCCTCTGGGTCTCTGGGTCTCTGAGTCTCAATGTCTCACGTTCTCAGTGTCACAGTGTCTCAGGGTCTCAGGCCCTCTGGGTCTCTGGGTCTCTGAGTCTCAATGTCTCACGTTCTCAGGGTCTCAGGGCCTCAGGGTCTCAGGGCCTCAGTGTCTCAGGGCCTCTGGGTCTCAGTGTCTCAGGGTCTGAGGGCCTCTGTTTCTCTGGTCTCTGAGTCTCAATGTCGCCGTGTCTCAGTGTCTCAGGGTCTCAGGGCCTCTTTGTCTCTGTGTCTCAGGGTCTCAGTGCCTCTGAGTCTCAGTGTCTCAGGGTCTGAGGGCCTCTGTGTCTCTGGGTCTCTGAGTCTCAATGTCTCAGTGTCTCAGGGTCTCGGGATCTCAGGGCCTCTGTGTCTCTGAGTCTCAGTGTCTCAATGTCTCAGGGTCTCAGGATCTCAGAGCCTCTGTGTCTCAGGGTCTCATGGCCTCTGGGTATCTGTGTCTCAGGTCTCAGTGTCTCAGGGTCTCAGGGTCTCAGGGCCTCTGGATCTCTGGGTCTCTGAGTCTCAATGTCTCTGTGTCTCAGTGTCTCAGGGCCTCTGCGTCTCAGGGTCTCAGGGCCTCAGGGCCTCTGGGTCTCTGTGTCTCTGAGTCTCAGTCTCTCAGGTTCTCAGGGCCTCTGGGTCTCTGGGTCTCAATTTCTCTGTGTCTCAGGGTCTCAGGGCCTCTGGGTCTCACTGTCTCAGGGCCTCTGGGTTACTGTCTCTCAGGGTCTCAGGGCCTCTAGGTCTCTGGGTCTCAGGGTCTCAGGGCCTCTGGGTTACTGTCTCTCAGGGCCTCTGGGAATCTGGGTCTCAGTGTCTCAGGGTCTCAGGGCCTCTGGGTCTCAGTGTCTCAGTGTGTCAGGTTCTCAGGGCCACTGGGTCTCTCTGTCTCATGTCCTCTGTGTCTCTGGGTCTCTGTGTCTCAGGGTCTCAGGGCATCTGTGACTCAGTGTCTCAGGGTCTCAGGGCCTTTGGGTCTCTGGGTTTCAGGGTCTCAGGGGCTCTGTGTCTCAGAGTCTCAGGGTCTCAGGGCCTCAGGGTCTCTGTGTCTCAGGGTCTCAGGGTCTCAGGGCCTCTGGGTCTCTGCGTCTTAGGGTCTCAGGGCCTCTGGGACTCTGAATCTCAGTGTCGCAGGGTCTCAGGGCCTCTGGGCCTCAGGGATTCAGGGTCTCTGTGTCTCCGGGTCTCTGGGTCTCTGTGTCTCAGGGTCTCAGGGCCTCTGGGTCTCTGGGTCATAGTGTCTCAGGGTTTCAGTGCCTCTGGGTCTCAGTGTCTCAGGGTCTCAGGGCCTCTGGGCCTCAGGGTCTCAGTGTCTCAGGGCCTCAGTGTCTCAGGGTCTCAGGGCCTCTGGGTCTCAGGGTCTCAGTGTCTCAGGGTCTCAGGGTCTCAGTGCCTCTGGGTCTCAGTGTCTCGGGGTCTCAGGGTCTCAGGGCCTCTGGGTCTCAGGGTCTCAGTGCCTCAGGGTCTCAGGGCCTCTGGGTCTCAGTGTCTCAGTGTCTCAGGGCCTCTGGGTCTCTGAGTCTCAGTGTCTCAGTGTCTCAGGGTCCCTGGGCCTCTGGGCCTCAGGGTCTCTGTGTCTCTGTGTCTCAGGGTCTCAGAGCATCTATGTCTCTGTGTCTCAGGGTCTCAGGGCCTCTGGGACTCTGAGTCTCAATGTCTCAGAGCCTCAGGGCCTCTGGGTCTCAGGGACTCAGGGTCACAGTGTCTCAGGGTCTCACGGCCTTTGGGACTTTGGGTCTCTGTGTCTCAGGGCCTCAGGGTCTCTGGGTCACTGTGTCTCAGGGCCTCTGGGCCTCTGGGTCTCTGGGTCACATTGTCTCAGGGAGTCAGGGCCTCTGGGTCTCAGGGTCTCAGGGTCGCTGGGTCTCTGTGTCTCAGGGACTCAGGGCCTTTGGTCTCTGTGTCTCTGAGTCTCAGTGTCTCAGGGTCTCAGGGTCTCTGTGTCTCTGTGTCTCAGGGTCTCAGGGTCTCAGGGCCTCTGGTTCTCTGTGTCTCAGGGTCTCAAGGTCTCAGGGTCTCAGGGCCTTTGGGTCTCTGAGTCTCAGTGTCTCAGGGTCTCAGGGCCTCTGGGTCTCTGCGTCTCTGAGTCTCAGTGTCTCAGTGTCTCAGGGTCTCAGTGCCTCCGGGTCTCTGATTCTCAGTGTCTCAGGGCCTCAGGGCCTTTGGGTCTCTGTGTCTCAGGTTCTCAGGGCCTCTGGGTCTCAGGGTCTCAGTGTCTCAGGGTCCCAGTGCCTCTGGGTCACAGGGTCTCAGGGTCTCTGGGTCTCTGTGTCTCAGGGCCTCAGGGCCTCTGGGTCGCTGTGTCTCAGGGTCACAGGGCCTCTGGGTCTCTGTATCTCTGAGTCTCAATGTCTCAGTGTCTCAGAGCCTCTGGGTCTCTGTGTCTCTGAGTCTCAGTGTCTCAGGGTCTCAGGGTCTCAGGCCCTCTGGGTCTCTGGGTCTCTGAGTCTCAATGTCTCAGTGTCTCACGTTCTCAGGGTCTCAGGGCCTCAGGGTCTCAGAGCCTCTGGGTCTCTGAGTCTCAATGTCTCTGTGTCTCTGAGTCTCAGTGTCTCAGTGTCTCAGGGCCTCAGAGCCTCTGGGTCTCTGTGTCTCAATTTCTCTGCGTCTCAGGGTCTCAGGGACTCTTTGTCTCACTGTCTCTGGGCCTCTGGGTTACTGTCTCTCAGGGTCTCAGGGCCTCTCTCTCTGGGTCTCAGTGGCTCAGTGTCTCAGGGCCTCTCGGTCTCTGGGCCTCAGTGTCACTGTGTATCAGGGTCTCAGGGCCTCTGGGCCTCAGGTTCTCTGTGTCTCCGTGTCTCAGGGTCTCAGGGCTTCAGGGCCTCTGGGTCTCAGGGTCTCAGTGTCTCAGGGCCTCAGGGTCTCAGGGTCAATGTGTCTCAGGGTCTCAGTGTCTCAGGGCCTCTGGGTCTCTGAGTCTCAGTGTCTCAGTGTCTCAGGGCCTCAGGGTCTCAGGGCCTCTGGGTCCCTGTGTCTCAGGGTCTCAGGGCCTCTGGGTCTCAGGGTCTCAGTGTCTCAGTATCTCAGGTTCTCAGGGCCTCTGGATCTCTGGGTCTCAGTGTCTTAGGGTCTCAGGGCCTCTGGGTCCCAGGGTCCCAGTGTCTCAGGGTCTCACGGCGTCAGGGCCTCAGGGTCTCAGGGCCTCTGAGTCTCAGTGTCTCAGGGTCTCAGGGCCTCTGGGTCTCAATTTGTCTGTGTCTCAGGGTCTCTGGGTCTCAGGGTCTCATGGTCTCTGAATCTCTGTGTCTCAGGGCCTCAGGGTCTCAGGGCCTCAGGGTCTCTGGGTCTCTGTGTCTCAGGGTCTCAGGGCCTCTGGGTCACTGTCTCTCATGGTCTCAGGGCTTCTGGGTCTCAGGTTCTCAGTGTCTCAGGGTCCCAGGGTCTCACTACCTTTAGGTTCCAGGGTCTCAGGGTCTCTGGGTCTCTATGTCTCAGGGTCTCAGGGCCTCTCGGTCTCTGAGTCTCAGTGTCTCAGTGTCTCAGGGTCTCAGGGCTTCTGCGTTTCAGGGTCTCAGTGTCTCAGGGTCTCAGGGCCTCTGGGTCTCTGTGTCTCAGTGTCTCAGGGTCTCAGGGCCTCTGGGTCTCTGTGTCTCATTGACTCAGGGCCTCTGGGTCTCTGTGTCTCAATGTCTCAGTGTCTCAGGGTCCCAGGGTCTCAGGGCCTCTGGGTGTCAGTGTCTCAGTGTATCAGGGTCTCAGGGCATCTGCGTCTCTGTGTCTCGGTCTCAAGGCCTCTGGGTCTCAGGGTCTCAGTGTCTCAGAGTCTCATGGCCTCTAGATCTCCGGGTCTCTGATTCTCAATGTCTCAGTGTTTCAGGGTCTCAGAGTCTCTTGGTCTCAGGGTCTCAGTGTTTCAGGGCCTCTGGGTCTCTGAGTCTCAATGTCTCGGTGTCTCATGGTCTCAGGGCTTCTGGGTCTCTGTGTCTCAGGGCCTCTGTGTCTCTGGGTCTCAGTGTCTAAGGGTCTCAGGGCCTGTGGGTTTCTGGGTCTCTGAGTCTCAATGTCTCAGTGTCTCAGGGTCTCAGGGTCTCAAGGCCTGTGGTTCTCAGTGTCTCAGGGCCTCTGGGTCTCTGTGTCTCAACGTCTCAGGGTCTCAGGGCCTCTGGGTCTCTGTGTCTCAGGGTCTCAGGGTCTCAGGGCATCTGGGTCTCTGTGTCTCAGGGTCTCAGGGCCTCTGGGTTTCTGGGTCTCTGAGTCTCAACGTCTCAGTGTCTCAGGGTCTCAGGGTCTCAGGGCCTGTGGGTCTCAGTGTCTCAGGGTCTCAGGGCTTCTGCGTTTCAGGGTCTCAGTGTCTCAGGGTCTCAGGGCCTCTGGGTCTCTGTGTCTCAGTGTCTCAGGGTCTCAGGGCCTCTGGGTCTCTGTGTCTCATTGACTCAGGGCCTCTGGGTCTCTGTGTCTCAGGGTCTCAGGGCCTCTGGGTCTCTGAGTCTCAATGTCTCAGTTTCTCAGTGTCTCAGTGTCTCAGTGTCTCAGGGTCTCAGGGCCTCTGGGTTTCAGGGTCTCAGTGTCTCAGGGTCTCAAGGTCTCAGTGTCTCAGGGCCTCAGGGCCTCTGAGTCTCAATGTCTCAGTGTCTCAGGGTATCAGGGCCTCTGTGTCTCAGTGTTTCAGGGCCTCTGGGTCTCAGAGTCTCAATGTCTCAGTGTCTCATGGTCTCAGGGCTTCTGGGTCTCTGTGTCTCAGGGCCTCTGGGTCTCTGGGTCTCAGTGTCTAAGGGTCTCAGGGCCTCTGGGTTTCTGGGTCTCTGAGTCTCAACGTCTCAGTGTCTCAGTGTCTCAGGGTCTCAGGGTCTCAGGGCCTGTGGGTCTCAGTGTCTCAGGGTCTCAGGGCCTCTGGGTCTCAGTGTCTCAGGGTCTCAGGGTCTCTGGATCTCAGTGTCTCAGGGCCTCTGGGTTTCTGGGTCTCTGAATCTCAATGTCTCAGTGTCTCAGGGTTTCAGGGCCTCTGGGTCTCAGTGTCTCAGGGTCTCAGGGCCTCTGGGTCTCTGGGTCTCTGAGTCCCAGTGTCTCAGTCTCTCAGGGTCTCAGGGCCTCTGGGTCTCTGGGTCTCAATGTCTCAATGTCTCAGGGTCTCAGGGCCTCTGTGTCTCAGGGTCTCAGGGCCTCTGGGTCTCTGGGTCTCAATGTCTCAGGGTCTCATGGGCTCAGTGCCACTAGGTCTCAGGGTCTCAGGGTCTCTGTGTCTCAGGGACTCAGGGTCTCAGGGCCTCTGGGTCTCTGGGTCTCTGAATCTCAATGTTTCAGTGTCTCAGGGTCTCAGGGCCTCTGGGTCTCTGGGTCTCTGAATCTCAATTTTTCAGTGTCTCAGGGTCTCAGGGCCTCTGGGTCTCTGAGTCTCAATGTCTCAGTGTCTCAGGGTCTCAGGGTCTCAGGGCCTCTGGATCTCTGGGTCTCTGAGTCTCAATGTCTCAGTGTCTCAGTGTCTCAGGGCCTCTGGGTCTCAGGGGCTCAGTGTCTCAGGGTCTCAGGGCCTCTGTGTATCAGGGTCTCTGTTTCTCAGGGCCTCTGGGTCTCTGTGTCTCAGTGTCTCAGGGTCTCAGGGCCTCTGGGTCTCTGGGTCTCAAAGTCTCAGTGCCTCAGGGTCTCAGGGACTCAGGGCCTCTGGTCTCTGTGTCTCAGTGTCTCAGGGTCTCAGGGCCTCTGGGTCTGTCTGTCTCAGGGTCTCAGGGCCTCTGTGTCTCTGAGTCTCAGTGTCTCAGGGTCTCAGGGTCTCTGGGTCTCTGTGTCTCAGGGTCTTCGGTGTTCAGTGTCTCATGGTCTCAGGGCCGTTGTGTCTCAGGGTCTCAGTGTCTCAGGGTCTCAGGGCCTCTAAGTCTCAGGGTCTCAGGGTCTCAAGGCCTGTGGTTCTCAGTGTCTCAGTGTCTCAGGGCCTCTGGGTCTCTGGGTCTCAACGTCTCAGTGTCTCATGCTCTCAGGGCTTCTGGGTCTCTGTGTCTCAGGGCCTCTGGGTCTCTGGGTCTCAGTGTCTCAGGGTCTCAGGGCTTCTGGGTTTCTGGGTCTCTGGGTCTCTGAGTCTCAATGTCTCAGTGTCTCAGGGTCTCAGGGCCTGTGGGTCTCAGTGTCTCAGCGTCTCAGGGCCTCTGGGTCTCTGGGTCTCTGAGTCCCAGTGTCTCAGTCTCTCAGGGTCTCAGGGCCTCTGGGTCTCTGGGTCTCAATGTCTCAATGTCTCAGGGTCTCAGGGCCTCTGGGTCTCTGGGTCTCAATGTCTCAGGGTCTCATGGGCTCCGTGCCTCTAGGTCTCAGTGTCTCAGTGTCTCTGTATCTCCGTGCCTCTGTGTCCCCGTGTCTCAGAGTCTCAGTGTCTCTGTGTCTCCGTGTCTCAGAGTCTCAGTGTCTCAGTGTCTCTGTGCCTCAGTGTCTCAGTGTCTCACAGTCTCAGTGTTTCTGTGCCTCTGTGTCTCTGTGTCTAAGTGTCTCAGTGTCTCAGTGTCTCCGAGTTTCATTGTCTCAGTGTCTCAGAGTCTCAGTGTCCCTGTGTCTCAGTGTCTCAGTGCCTCTGCGCCTCAGTGTCTCCGAGTTTCATTGTCTCAGTGTGTCAGAGACTCAATAACTCTGAGTCTCAGAGTCTCAATGTCTCTGTGTCTCAGTGTCTCAGTGTCTCTGTGTCTCTGTGCCTCAGTGTCTCAGAGTCTCAGTGTCTCAGTGTGTCTGTGTCTCAGTGTGTCTGTGTCTCAGTGTCTCAGAGTCTCAGTGTCTCTGTGTCTCTTGGTCTCAGTGTCTCTGTGCCTCAGTGTCTCAGTGTCTCAGAGTCTCTGTGTCTCAGTGTCTCAGTGTCTCCGAGTCTCAGTGTCTCAGGGTCTCAGGGACTCTGGGTCTCTCTTTCTCAGGGTCTCTGTGTCTCAGGTTCTCAGGGCCTCTGGGTCTCTGGGTCTCTGAGTCTCAATGTCTCAGTGCCCCTGGGTCTCTGTGTCTCAGGGCCTCTGGGTCTCTGTGTTCTAGTTTCTCAGGGTCTCAGGTTCTCAGGGTCTCAGGGCCTCTGGGTCTCAGTGTCTCAGAGTCTCAGTGTCTCAGTGTCTCTGTGCCTCAGTGTCTCAGTGTCTCAGTGTCTCTGTGTCTCTTTGACTCAGTGACTCTGTGCCTCAGTGTCTCAGTGTCTCAGTGTCTCTGTGTCTATGGGCCTCAGTGTCTCAGTGTCTCAGAGTCTCAGTGTCTCAGTGTCTCTGTGCCTCAGTGTCTCAGTGTCTCAGAGTCTCCGTATCTCTCTGTCTCTTGGTCTCAGTGTCTCTGAGCCTCAGTGTCTCAGTGTCTCTGTGTCTCTGTGCCTCAGTGTCTCAGTATCTCAGTGTCTCAATGTCTCAGTGTTTCAGAGTCTCAGTGTCTCTGTGTCTCAATGTCTCAGTGTCTCTGTGTCTCTTGATCTCAGTGTCTCCGAGTCTCAGTGTCTCAGTGTCTCAGTGTCTCTGTATCTCCGTGCCTCTGTGTCTCCGTGTCTCAGAGTCTCAGTGTCTCAGTGTCTCAGTGTCTCTGTGTCTCCGTGTCTCAGAGTCTCAGTGTCTCAGTGTCTCAGTGTCTCTGTGTCTCTGTGCCTCAGTGTCTCAGAGTCTCAGTGTCTCAGTGTGTCTGTGTCTCAGTGTGTCTGTGTCTCAGTGTCTCAGAGTCTCAGTGTCTCTGTGTCTCTTGGTCTCAGTGTCTCTGTGCCTCAGTGTCTCAGTATCTCAGTGTCTCAGTGTCTCAGAGTCTCTGTGTCTCAGTGTCTCAGTGTCTCAGAGTATCAGTGTCTCAGGGTCTCTTTGTCTCAGGGTCTCAGGGCCTCTGGGTCTCTGTGTCTCAGGGCCTCTGTGTCTCAGGGCCTCAGGGCCTCTGGGTCTCTGGGCCTCAGTGTCTCAGGGTCTCAGGGACTCTGGGTCTCTCTTTCTCAGGGTCTCTGTGTCTCAGGTTCTCAGGGCCTCTGTGTCTCTGGGTCTCTGAGTCTCAATGTCTCAGTGCCTCTGGTTCTCTGTGTCTCAGGGCCTCTGGGTCTCTGTGTTCTAGTTTCTCAGGGTCTCAGGTTCTCAGGGCCTCTGGGTCTCAGGTTCTCAGGGTCTCAGGGCCTCTGGGTCTCAGGGTCTCAGTGTCTCAGGGTCTCAGGGTCTCAGTGTCTCAGTGTCTCAGGGCCTCAGGGTCTCAGTGTCTCAGGGTCACAGGGTCTCCGGGCCACTGGGTCTCTGGGTCTCTGAGTCTCAGTGTCTCAGGGGCTCAGGGCCTCTGGGTCTCTGGGTCTCTGTGTCTCAATTTCTCAGTGTCTCAGGTTCTCAGGGTCTCAGGGCCTCTGGGTCTCAGGGTCTCAGGGCCTCCAGGTCTCAGTGTCTCAGGGTCTCAGGGCCTCAGGGCTTCTGGGTCTCTGGGTCTCAGGGCCTCTGTGTCTCTGAGTCTCAATGTCTAATTGTCTCGATGTCTCAGTGTCTCAGGGTCTCAGGGCATCTGGACCTCTGTGTCTCATGTCCTCCTGGTCTCTGGGACTCTGAGGCTCAATGTCTCAGTCTCTCAGGGCTTCTGGGTCTCTGTGTCTCAGGGTCTCAGTGTCTCAGGGCCGCTGCGTCTCAGGGTCTCAGTGTCTCAGGGCCTCTGTGTCTCAGGGTCTCAGTGTCTCAGGATCTCAGGGTCTCTGGGTCTCTGTGTCTCAGGGTTCAGGGCCTCTGGGTCTCTGGGGCTCAGTGTCTCAGGGTCTCAGGGTCTCTGGGCCTCTGGGTCTCTGAGTCTCAGTGTCTCAGTGTCTCAGGGTCTCAGGGCCTCTGGGTCTCTGTGTCTTAGGGTCTCAGGGCCTCTGGGTCTCTGGGACTCAGTGTCTTAGGGTCTCAGGGACTCTGGGCCTCTGTGTCTCAGGGTCTCAGGGCCTCTGGGTCTCAGTGTCTCAGGGTCTCAGGGCCTCTGGGTCTCTGTGTCTCAGGGTCTCAGGGCCTCTGGGTCTCTGGGACTCAGTGTCTCTGGGACTCTGGGTCTCTGTGTCTCAGGGTCTCTGTGTCTCAGGGTCTCAGGGCCTCTGGGTCTCTGTGTCTCAGGGTCTCAGGGCCTCTGGGTCTCAATGTCTCAGTGTCTCAGGTTCTCATTGCCTCTGGGTCTCTGTGTCACAGTGTCTCAGGGTCTCAGGGCCTCTGGGTCTCAGGGTCTCAGTGTCTCAGGGTCTCAGGGTCTCACGGCCTCTGGGTCTCAGGGTCTCAGTGTCTCAGGGCCTCTGGGTCTCAGTGTCTCAGGGTCTCAGGGCCTCAGTGCTTCTGAGTCTCTGGGTCACAGGGCCTCTGTGTCTCTGAGTCTCAATGTCTAAGTGTCTCAGTGTCTCAGGGTCTCAGGGCATCTGGATCTCTGTGTCTCATGTCCTCCTGGTCTCTGGGACTCTGAGGCTCAATTTCTCAGTGTCTCAGGGTCTCAGGGCTTCTGGGTCTCTGTGTCTCAGATTCTCAGTGTCTCAGGGACTCTGCGTCTCAGGGTCTCAGTGTCTCAGGGCCTCTGGGTCTCAGGGTCTCAGTGTCTCAGGATCTCAGGGTCTCTGGGTCTCTGTGTCTCAGGGTTCAGGGCCTTTGGGTCTCTGGGGCTCAGTGTCTCAGGGTCTCAGGGTCTCAGGGCCTCTGGGTCTCTGAGTCTCAGTGTCTCAGGGTCTCAGGGTCTCAGGGCCTCTGGGTCTCTGTGTCTCAGCGTCTCAGGGTCTCAGGGCCTCTGGGTCGCTGTGTCTCAGGGCCTCTGGGTCTCAATGTCTCAGTGTCTCAGGTTCTCATGGCCTCTGGGTCTCTGTGTCTCAGTGTCTCAGGGACTCTGGATCTCTGTGTCTCATGTCCTCCTGGTCTCTGGGACTCTGAGGCTCAATGTCTCAGTGTCTCAGGGTCTCAGGGCTTCTGGGTCTCAGGGTCTCAGTGTCTCAGGGTCTCAGGGCGTCTGGGTCTCAGGGTCTCAGGGTCTCAGGTCCTCTGGGTCTCTGAGTCTCAGTGTCTCAGGGTCTCAGGGAGTCTGGGTCTCTGTGTCTCAGTGTCTCAGGGCCTCTGCGTCTCAGGGTCTCAGTGTCTCAGGGTCTCAGTGTCTCAGGGCCTCTGGGTCTCTGTGTCTCAGGGTCTCAGGGTCTCAGGGCCTCTGGGTCTCTGTGTCTCAGTCTCTCAGGGTCTCTGGGCCTCTGGGTCTCTGTGTCTCAGGGTCTCAGGGCCTCTGGGTCTCTGAGTCTCAATGTCTCAGGGTCTTAGGGCTTCTGGGTCTCTGAACTCAATATCTCAGTATCTCAGGGCCTCAGGGTCTCTGGGTCTCTGGGTCTCAGTGTCTCATTGTCTTAGGGCGTCTGGGTCTCTGGGTCTCTGCGTCTCAATGTCTCAGTGTCACAGGGTCTCAGGGCCTCTGTGTCTCACTCAGTGTCTTAGGGCCTCTGAGTCTCAGTGTCTCAGGGTCTCAGGGTCTCACGGCCTCTGGGTCTCAGGGTCTCAGTGTCTCAGCGTCTCTGGGTCTCTGGGTCTCTGGGTCTCAGTGTCTCAGGGCCTCTGGGTCTCTGGGTCTCAGTGTCTCAGGGTCTCTGGGTCTCTGTGTCTCAGGGTCTCAGGGTCTCAGGGCCTCTGGGTCTCTGTGTCTCAGGGTCTCAGTGCCTCTGGGTATCAGTGTCTCAGGTTCTCAGGGTCTCAGGGCCTCTGGGTCTCAGGGTCTCAGTGTCTCAGGGTCTCAGGGTCTCTGGGTCTCTGTGTCTCAGGGTCTCAGGGCCTCTGGGTCTCTGGGACTCAGTGTCTCAGGGTCTCAGGGCCTCTGGGTCTCTGTGTCTCAGGGAATCTGTGTCTCAGGGTCTCAGGGCCTCTGGGTCTCTGTGTCTAAGGGTCTCAGGGCCTCTGAGTCTCAATGTCTCAGTGTCACAGGTTCTCATGGCCTCGGGGTCTCTGTGTCTCAGTGTCTCAGTGCCTCAGTGCCTCTGGGTCTCAGTGTCTCAGGGTCTCTGGGCCTCTGGGTCTCTGGGTCTCTGTGTCTCAGGGTCTCAGGGTCTCAGTGTCTCTGGGTCTCAGGGTCTCACGGCCTCTGGGTCTCAGGGTCTCAGGTTCTCAGGGTCTCAGGGTCTCTGGGTCTCAGAGTCTCAGGGTCTCAGGGACTCAGGGTTTCAGGGTCTCAGTGTCTCAGGGCCTCTGGGTCTCTGGGTCTCATGGCCTCTGGGTCACAATGTCTCCGGGCCTCTGGGTCTCTGGGTCTCAGGGCCTCCGGGCCTCTGGGTCTCAGTGTCTCAGGGACTCTGGGCCTCTGGGTCTCTGGGTCTCTGTGTCTCCGGGACTCAGGGCCTCTGGGCCTCTGTGTCTCAGGGTCTCAGGGCCTTTGGGTCTCAGTGTCTCAGGTTCTCAGGGTCTCAGGGACTCTGGGTCTCTGTGTCTCAGGGTCTCAGTGTCTCAGGGTCTCAGGGCCTCTGGGTCTCTGGGTCTCTGAGTCTCAATTTCTCAGTGTCTCAGGTTCTCAGGGTCTCAGGGCCTCTGGGTCTCAGGGTCTCAGTGTCTCAGGGTCTCAGGGCCTCCAGGTCTCAGTGTCTCAGGGTCTCAGGGCCTCAGGGCCTCAGGGCTTCTTCGTCTCTGGGTCACAGGGCCTCTGGGTCTCTGTGTCTCAATGTCTCAGCGTCTCAGGGTCTCAAGGTCTCAGGGCCTCTGTGTCTCTGAGTCTCAATGTCTAAGTGTCTCAGTTTCTCAGTGTCTCAGGGTCTCAGGGCATCTGGATCTCTGTGTCTCATGTCCTCCTGGTCTCTGGGACTCTGAGGCTCAATGTCTCAGTGTCTCAGGGTCTCAGGGCTTCTGGGTCTCAGTGTCTCAGGGTCTCAGGGCGCCTGGGTCTCTGTGTCTCAGTGTCTCAGGGCCTCTGCGTCTCAGGGTCTCAGTGTCTCAGGGTCTCAGGGCGTCTGGGTCTCAGGGTCTCAGGGTCTCAGGTCCTCTGCGTCTCAGGGTCTCAGTGTCTCAGGGTCTCAGTGTCTCAGGGCCTCTGGGTCTCTGTGTCTCAGGGTCTCAGGGTCTCAGGGCCTCTGGGTCTCTGTGTCTCAGTCTCTCAGGGTCTCTGGGCCTCTGGGTCTCTGTGTCTCAGGGTCTCAGGGCCTCTGGGTCTCTGAGTCTCAATGTCTCAGGGTCTTAGGGCTTCTGGGTCTCTGAAATCAATATCTCAGTATCTCAGGGCCTCAGGGTCTCAGGGTCTCAGTGTCTCAGTGTCTTTGGGCGTCTGGGTCTCTGGGTCTCTGAGTCTCAATGTCTCAGTGTCGCAGGGTCTCAGGGCCTCTGTGTCTCACTCAGTGTCTTAGGGCCTCTGAGTCTAGGTGTCTCAGGGTCTCAGGGTCTCACGGCCTCTGGGTCTCAGGGTCTCAGTGTCTCAGCGTCTCTGGGTCTCTGGGTCTCTGTGTCTCAGGGTCTCAGGGCCTCTGGGTCTCTGTGTCTCAGGGTCTCAGGGCCTCTGGGTCTCAGTGTCTCAGGTTCTCATGGCCTCTGGGTCTCAGTGTCTCAGGGTCTCAGGGCCTCTGGGTCTCAGGGTCTCAGTGTCTCAGGGTCTCAGGGTCTCACGGCCTCTGGGTCTCAGGGTCTCAGTGTCTCAGGGTCTCAGGGTCTCTGGGTCTCAGTGTCTCAGGGTCTCAGGGTCTCTGGGTCTCTGTGTCTCAGAGTCTCAGGGCCTCTGGGTCTCTGGGTCTCAGTGTCTCAGGGTCTCTGGGCCTCTGGGTCTCTGGGTCTCTGTGTCTCAGGGTCTCAGGGCCTCTGGGTCTCTGTGTCTCAGAGTCTCAGTGCCTCTGGGTATCAGTGTCTCAGGTTCTCAGGCTCTCAGGGCCTCTGGGTCTCAGGGTCTCAGTGTCTCAGGGTCTCAGGGTCTCTGGGTCTCTGTGTCTCAGGGTCTAGGGCCTCTGGGTCTCTGGGACTCAGTGTCTCAGGGTCTCAGGGCCTCTGGGTTTCTGTGTCTCAGGGAATCTGTGTCTCAGGGTCTCAGGGCCTCTGGGTCTCTGTGTCACAGGGTCTCAGGGCCTCTGAGTCTCAATGTCTCAGTGTCACAGGTTCTCATGGCCTCGGGGTCTCAGTGTCTCAGTGTCTCAGTGCCTCTGGGTCTCAGTGTCTCAGGGTCTCTGGGCCTCTGGGTCTCTGGGTCTCTGTGTCTCAGGGTCTCAGGGTCTCAGTGTCTCTGGGTCTCAGGGTCTCACGGCCTCTGGGTCTCAGGGTCTCAGGTTCTCAGGGTCTCAGGGTCTCTGGGTCTCAGAGTCTCAGGGTCTCAGGGACACAGGGTTTCAGGGTCTCAGTGTCTCAGGGCCTCTGGGTCTCTGGGTCTCATGGCCTCTGGGTCACAATGTCTCCGGGCCTCTGGGTCTCTGGGTCTCTGGGTCTCAGGGCCTCTGGGCCTCTGGGTCTCAGTGTCTCAGGGACTCTGGGCCTCTGGGTCTCTGGGTCTCTGTGTCTCCGGGACTCAGGGCCTCTGGGTCTCTGTGTCTCAGTGTCTCAGGGCCTCTGGGTCTCAGTGTCTCAGGTTCTCAGGGTCTCAGGGTCTCTGGGTCTCTGTGTCTCAGGGTCTCAGGGACTCTGGGTCTCTGTGTCTCAGGGTCTCAGTGTCTCAGGGTCTCAGGGCCTGTGGGTCTCTGGGTCTCTGAGTCTCAATTTCTCAGTGTCTCAGGTTCTCAGGGTCTCAGGGCCTCTGGGTCTCAGGGTCTCAGTGTCTCAGGGTCTCAGGGCCTCCAGGTCTCAGTGTCTCCGGGTCTCAGGGCCTCAGGGCTTCTTCGTCTCTGGGTCACAGGGCCTCTGGGTCTCTGTGTCTCAATGTCTCAGCGTCTCAGGGTCTCAAGGTCTCAGGGCCTCTGTGTCTCTGAGTCTCAATGTCTAAGTGTCTCAGTTTCTCAGTGTCTCAGGGTCTCAGGGCATCTGGATCTCTGTGTCTCATGTCCTCCTGGTCTCTGGGACTCTGAGGCTCAATGTCTCAGTGTCTCAGGGTCTCAGGGCTTCTGGGTCTCAGTGTCTCAGGGTCTCAGGGTCTCAGGGCGCCTGGGTCTCTGTGTCTCAGGGCCTCTGCGTCTCAGGGTCTCAGTGTCTCAGGGTCTCAGGGCGTCTGGGTCTCAGGGTCTCAGGGTCTCAGGTCCTCTGGGTCTCTGAGTCTCAGTGTCTCAGGGTCTCAGGGTCTCAGGGAGTCTGGGTCTCTGTGTCTCAGTCTCTCAGGACCTCTGCGTCTCAGGGTCTCAGTGTCTCAGAGTCTCAGTGTCTCAGGGCCTCTGGGTCTCTGTGTCTCAGTGTCTCAGGGTCTCAGGGCCTCTGGGTCTCTGTGTCTCAGTCTCTCAGGGTCTCTGGGCCTCTGGGTCTCTGTGTCTCAGGTTCTCAGGGCCTCTGGGTCTCTGAGTCTCAATGTCTCAGGGTCTTAGGGCTTCTGGGTCTCTGAACTCAATATCTCAGTATCTCAGGGCCTCAGGGTCTCTGGGTCTCTGGGTCTCAGTGTCTCAGTGTCATAGGGCGTCTGGGTCTCTGGGTCTCTGAGTCTCAATGTCTCAGTGTCACAGGGTCTCAGGGCCTCTTTGTCTCACTCAGTGTCTTAGGGCTTCTGAGTCTCAGTGTCTCAGGGTCTCAGGGTCTCACGGCCACTGGGTCTCAGGGTCTCAGTGTCTCAGCGTCTCTGGGTCTCTGGGTCTCTGGGTCTCTGTGTCTCAGTGTCTCAGGGCCTCTGGGTCTCTGGGTCTCAGTGTCTCAGGGTCTCTGGGTCTCTGTGTCTCTGTGTCTCAGGGTCTCAGGGCCTCTGGGCCTCTGGGTGTCAGTGTCTCAGGGTCTCTTGGCCTCTGGGCCTCTGTGTCTCAGGGTCTCAGGGCCTCTGGGTCTCTGTGTCTCAGGGTCTCATGGCCTCTGGGACTCAGTGTCTCAGGTTCTCAGGGTCTCAGGGCTTCTGGGTCACTGTGTCTCAGGGTCTCATGGCCTCTGGGTCTCTGTGTCTCAGGGTCTCATGGCCTCTGGGTCTCAGTGTCTCAGGTTTTCAGGGTCTCAGGGTCTCTGGGTCTCAGGGTCTCACGGCCTCTGGGTCTCAGGGTCTCAGTGTCTCAGCGTCTCTGGGTCTCTGGGTCTCTGTGTCTCAGGGTCTCAGGGCCTCTGGGTCTCTGTGTCTCAGGGTCTCAGGGCCTCTGGGTCTCAGTGTCTCAGGTTCTCATGGCCTCTGGGTCTCAGTGTCTCAGGGTCTCAGGGCCTCTGGGTCTCAGGGTCTCAGTGTCTCAGGGTCTCAGGGTCTCACGGCCTCTGGGTCTCAGTGTCTCAGGGTCTCAGGGTCTCAGGGACTTTGGGTCACAGGGTCTCAGTGTCTCAGGGCCTCTGGGTCTCTGGGTCTCTGGGTCTCAGTGTCTCAGGGTCACAGGGTCTCTGGGCCTCTGGGTGTCTGGGTCTCTGGGTCTCTGAGTCTCAGTGTCTCAGGGTCTCAGGGCCTCTGGGTCTCTGGGTCTCTGAGTCTCAATTTCTCAGTGTCTCAGGTTCTCAGGGTCTCAGGGCCTCTGGGTCTCAGGGTCTCAGTGTCTCAGGGTCTCAGGGCCTCCAGGTCTCAGTGTCTCAGGGTCTCAGGGTCTCAGGGCGTCTGGGTCTCTGTGTCTCAGTGTCTCAGGGCCTTTGTCTCTCAGGGTCTCAGTGTCTCAGGGCCTCGGGGTCTCAGGGTCTCAGTGTCTCAGGGTCTCAGTGTCTCTGGGTCTCTGTGTCTCAGGTTTCAGGGCCTCTGGGTCTCTGGGGCTCAGTGTCTCAGGGTTTCAGGGTCTCAGGGCCTCTGGGTCTCTGAGTCTCAGTGTCTCAGTGTCTCAGGGTCTCAGGGCCTCTGGGTCTCTATGTCTCAGCGTCTCAGGGTCTCAGGGCCTCTGGGTCGCTGTGTCTCAGGGCCTCTGGGTCTCTGTGTCTCAGTGTCTCAGGGTATCAGGGCCTATGGGTCTCAATGTCTCACTGTCTCAGGTTCTCATGGCCTCTGGGTCTCAGTGTCTCAGGGTCTCAGGGTCTCTGGGTCTTTGTGTCTCAGGGTCTCAGGGTCTCTGTGCCTCAGGGTTTCTGTGTCTCAGGGTCTCAGGGCCTCTGGGTCTCTGGGCCTCAGTGTCTCAGGGTCTCAGGGACTCTGGGTCTCTGTTTCTCAGGGCCTCTGGGTCTCAGGGCCTCTGGGTCTCTGGGTCTCTGTGTCTCAATGTCTCAGTGCCTCTGGGTCTCTGAGTCCCGGGGTCTCAGGGTCTCAGGTTCTCAGGGCCTCTGGGTCTCAGGTTCTCAAGGTCTCAGGGCCTCTGGGTCTCAGGGTCTCAGTGTCTCAGGGTCTCAGGGTCTCTGGGTCTCTGGGACTCAGTGTCTCAGGGTCTCAGGGACTCTGGGTCTCTGTGTCTCAGGGTCTCAGGGCCTCTGGGTCTGTGTCTCAGGGCCTCTGGGTCTCTGTGTCTCAGTGTCTCAGGGCCTCTGGGTCGCAGGGTCTCAGTGTCTCAGGGTCTCAGGATCTCTGGGTCTCTGTGTCTCAGGGTCTCTGTGTCTCAGGGTCTCAGGGCCTCTGGGCCTCTGGGTGTCAGTGTCTCAGGGTCTCTTGGCCTTTGGGTCTCTGTGTCTCAGGGTCTCAGGGCCTCTGGGTCTCTGTGTCTCAGGGTCTCAGGGTCTCAGGGTCTCAGGGTCTCTGTGTCTCAGGGTCTCAGGGACTCTGGGTCTCTGTGTCTCAGGGTCTGTGTGTCTCAGGGTCTCAGGGTCTCAGGGTCTCTGTGTCTCAGGGTCTCATGGCCTCTGGGACTCAGTGTCTCAGGGTCTCAGGGACTCTGGGTCTCTGTGTCTCAGGGTCTCTGTGTATCAGGGTCTCAGTGCCTCTGGGTCTCTGTGTCTCAGGGTCTCAGGGCCTCTGGGTCTCTGTGTCTCAGGGTCTCAGAGCCTCTGGGTCTCAATGTCTCAGTGTCTCAGGTTCTCATGGCCTCTGGGTCTCTGTGTCTCAGTGTCTCAGTGTCTCAGGGCCTCTGGGTCTCAGTGTCTCAGGGTCACAGGGTCTCCGGGCCATTGGGTCTCTGGGTCTCTGAGTCTCAATGTCTCAGTGTCTCAGGGCCTCTGGGTCTCTGGGTCTCTGAGTCTCAATGTCCCAGTGTCTCAGGTTCTCAGGGTCACAGGGCCTCTGGGTCTCTGTGTCTCAATGTCTCAGCGTCTCAGGGTCTCCAGGTCTCAGGGCCTCTGTGTCTCTGAGTCTCAATGTCTAAGTGTCTCAGTTTCTCAGTGTCTCAGGGTCTCAGGGCATCTGGATCTCTGTGTTTCATGTCCTCCTGGTCTCTGGGACTCTGAGGCTCAATGTCTCAGTGTCTCAGGGTCTGAGGGCTTCTGGGTCTCAGGGTCTCAGGGCCTCTGGGTCTCTGAGTCTCAGTGTCTCAGGGTCTCAGTGTCTCTGGGTCTCTGTGTCTCAGGGTCTCAGGGCCTCTGGGTCTCTGTGTCTCAGGGTCTCAGGGTCTCTGGGCCTCTGGGTCTCTGAGTCTCAATGTCTCAGTGTCTCAGTGTCTTAGGGCCTCTGGGTCTCTGAATCTCAATGTCTCAGTGTCACAGGGTCTCAGGGCCTCTGTGCCTCACTCAGTGTCTTAGGGCCTCTGAGTCTCAGTGTCTCAGGGTCTCAGGGTCTCACGGCCTCTGGGTCTCAGGGTCTCAGTGTCTCAGGGTCTCTGGGTCTCAGTGTCTCAGTGTCTCAGGGCCTCTGGGTCTCTGGGTCTCAGTGTCTCAGGGTCTCTGGGTCTCTGTGTCTCAGGGTCTCAGGGCCTCTGGGTCTCTGTGTCTCAGGGTCTCATGGCCTCTGGGTCTCAGTGTCTCAGGTTCTCAGGGTCTCAGGGCCTCTGGGTCTCTGTGTCTCAGGGTCTCAGGGCCTCTGGGTCTCTGGGGCTCAGTGTCTCAGGGTCTCAGGGACTCTGGGTCTCAGTGTCTCAGGTTTTCAGGGTCTCAGGGTCTCTGGGTCTCAGGGTCTCACGGCCTCTGGGTCTCAGGGTCTCAGTGTCTCAGCGTCTCTGGGTCTCTGGGTCTCTGTGTCTCAGGGTCTCAGGGCCTCTGGGTCTCTGTGTCTCAGGGTCTCAGGGCCTCTGGGTCTCAGTGTCTCAGGGTCTCTGGGTCTCTGTGTCTCAGGGTCTCAGGGCCTCTGGGTCTCTGTGTCTCAGGGTCTCATGGCCTCTGGGTCTCAGTGTCTCAGGTTCTCAGGGTCTCAGGGCCTCTGGGTCTCTGTGTCTCAGGGTCTCAGGGCCTCTGGGTCTCTGGGGCTCAGTGTCTCAGGGTCTCAGGGACTCTGGGTCTCAGTGTCTCAGGTTTTCAGGGTCTCAGGGTCTCTGGGTCTCAGGGTCTCACGGCCTCTGGGTCTCAGGGTCTCAGTGTCTCAGCGTCTCTGGGTCTCTGGGTCTCTGTGTCTCAGGGTCTCAGGGCCTCTGGGTCTCTGTGTCTCAGGGTCTCAGGGCCTCTGGGTCTCAGTGTCTCAGGTTCTCATGGCCTCTGGGTCTCAGTGTCTCAGGGTCTCAGGGCCTCTGGGTCTCAGGGTCTCAGTGTCTCAGGGTCTCAGGGTCTCACGGCCTCTGGGTCTCAGTGTCTCAGGGTCTCAGGGACTTTGGGTCACAGGGTCTCAGTGTCTCAGGGCCTCTGGGTCTCTGGGTCTCTGGGTCTCAGTGTCTCAGGGTCACAGGGTCTCTGGGCCTCTGGGTGTCTGGGTCTCTGGGTCTCTGAGTCTCAGTGTCTCAGGGTCTCAGGGCCTCTGGGTCTCTGGGTCTCTGAGTCTCAATTTCTCAGTGTCTCAGGTTCTCAGGGTCTCAGGGCCTCTGGGTCTCAGGGTCTCAGTGTCTCAGGGTCTCAGGGCCTCCAGGTCTCAGTGTCTCAGGGTCTCAGGGTCTCAGGGCGTCTGGGTCTCTGTGTCTCAGTGTCTCAGGGCCTCTGCGTCTCAGGGTCTCAGTGTCTCAGGGTCTCAGTGTCTCAGGGCGTCTGGGTCTCAGGGTCTCAGGGTCTCAGGGCCTCTGGGTCTCTGAGTCTCTGTGTCTCAGGGTCTCAGGGCCTCTGGGTCTCTGTGTCTCAGGTTCTCAGGGTCTCAGGGCCTCTGGGTCTCAGGGTCTCAGTGTCTCAGGGTCTCAGGGTCTCTGGGTCTCTGTGTCTCAGGGTCTCAGGGCCTCTGGGTCTCTGGGACTCAGTGTCTCATTGTCTCAGGGCCTCTGGGTTTCTGTGTCTCAGGGAATCTGTGTCTCAGGGTCTCAGGGCCTCTGTGTCTCAGGGTCTCAGGGCCTCTGGGTCTCTGGGACTCAGTGTCTCAGGGTCTCAGGGCCTCTGGGTTTTTGTGTCTCAGGGAATCTGTGTCACAGGTTCTCATGGCCTCGGGGTCTCTGTGTCTCAGTGTCTCAGTGCCTCAGTGCATCTGGGTCTCAGGGTCTCAGTGTCTCAGGGTCTCAGGGTCTCACGGCCTCTGGGTCTCAGGGTCACAGTGTCTCAGGGTCTCAGGGTCGCTGGGTCTCAGAGTCTCAGGGTCTCAGGGACTCAGGGCCTCTGGGTCTCTGGGTTTCATGGCCTCTGGGTCACAATGTCTCCGGGCCTCTGGGTCTCAGGGCCTCTGGGCCTCTGGGTCTCAGTGTCTCAGGGTCTCTGGGCCTCTGGGTCTCTGGGTCTCTGTGTCTCCGGGTCTCAGGGCCTCTGGGTCTCAGTGTCTCAGGTTCTCAGGGTCTCAGGGTCTCTGGGTCTCTGTGTCTCAGGGTCTCAGGGACTCTGGGTCTCTGTGTCTCAGGGTCTCTGTGTCTCAGGGTCTCAGGGCCTCTGGGTCTCTGTGTCTCAGGGTCTCATGGCCTCTGGGTCTCTGGGACTCAGTGTCTCAGGGTCTCAGGGCTTCTGGGTCTCAGTGTCTCAGGGTCTCAGAGTCTCAGGGCGTCTGGATCTCAGTGTCTCAGGGTCTCAGGGTCTCAGGGCGTCTGGGTCTCTGTGTCTCAGTGTCTCAGGGCCTCTCCGTCTCAGGGTCTCAGTGTCTCAGGGTCTCAGTGTCTCAGGGCCTCTGGGTCTCTGAGTCTCAGTGTCTCAGTGTCTCAGGGCCTCTGGGTCTCTGTGTCTCAGGGTCTCAGGGTATCAGGGCCTCTGGGTCTCTGTGTCTCAGTCTCTCAGGGTCTCTGGGCCTCTGGGTCTCTGTGTCTCAGGGTCTCAGGGCCTCTGGGTCTCTGAGTCTCAATATCTCAGGGTCTTAGGGCTTCTGGGTCTCTGGGTCTCTGAACTCAATATCTCAGTATCTCAGGACCTCAGGGTCTCTGGGTCTCTGGGTCTCAGTGTCTCATTGTCTTAGGGCCTCTGGGTCTCTGGGCCTCTGAGTCTCAATGTCTCAGTGTCACAGGGTCTCTGAGTCTCAGTGTCTCAATGTCTGAGGGTCTCAGGGTCTCAGGGCCTCTGGGTCTCTGATTCTCAGTGTCTCAGTGTCTCAGGGTCTCAGGGCCTCTGGATCTCTGGGTCTCTGAGTCTCAATGTCTCAGTGTCTCAGGGTTTCATGGCCTCTGGGCCTCAGGGTCTCTGTGTATCAGTGTCTCAGGGCCTCAGGGCCTCTGCGTCTCAGGGTCTCAGGGCCTCAGGGCCTCAGGGCCTCTGGGTCCCAGGGTCTCAGGGTCTCAGGGCCTCTGGGTCTCTGTGTCTCTGAGTCTCAGTGTCTCAGTGTCTCAGGGTCTCAGGGCATCTGGATCTCTGTGTCTCATGTCCTCCTGGTCTCTGGGACTCTGAGGCTCAATGTCTCAGTTTCTCAGGGTCTCAGGGTCTCAGGGCGTCTGGGTCTCTGTGTCTCAGTGTCTCAGGGCCTCTGCGTCTCAGGGTCTCAGTGTCTCAGGGTCTCAGTGTCTCAGGGCCTCTGGGTCTCTGAGTCTCTGTGTCTCAGGGTCTCAGGGCCTCTGGGTCTCTGTGTCTCAGGTTCTCAGGGTCTCAGGGCCTCTGGTTCTCTGTGTCTCAGGTTCTCAGGGTCTCAGGGCCTCTGGGTCTCAGGGTCTCAGTGTCTCAGGGTCTCAGGGTCTCTGGGTCTCTGTGTCTCAGGGTCTCAGGGCCTCTGGGTCTCTGGGACTCAGTGTCTCAGGGTCTCAGGGCCTCTGGGTTTCTGTGTCTCAGGGAATCTGTGTCTCAGGGTCTCAGGGCCTCTGGGTCTCTGTGTCTCAGGGTCTCAGGGCCTTTTGGGTCTCTGGGACTCAGTGTCTCAGGGTCTCAGGGCCTCTGGGTCTCTGTGTCTCAGGGTCTCAGGGCCTTTTGGGTCTCTGGGACTCAGTGTCTCAGGGTCTCAGGGCCTCTGGGTTTCTGTGTCTCAGTGTCTCATTGTCTTAGGGCCTCTGGGTCTCTGGGTCTCTGAGTCTCAATGTCTCAGTGTCACAGGGTCTCAGGGCCTCTGTGTCTCACTCAGTGTCTTAGGGCCTCTGAGTCTCAGTGTCTCAGGGTCTCAGGGTCTCACGGCCCCTGGGTCTCAGGGTCTCAGTGTCTCAGGGTCTATGGGTCTCTGGGTCTCAGTGTCTCAGTGTCTCAGTGTCACTGTGTCTCAGTGTCTCTACATCTCAGTGTCTCTGTGCCACAGTGTCTCTGCGTCTCAGTGTCTCAAAGACTCAGTTTCTCTGTGTCTCTGTGTCTCAGTGTCTCTGTGCCTCTGCGTCTTAGTGTCTCTGTGTCTCAGTGTCTCAGAGTCTCTGTGTCTCTGTGCCTCAGTGTCTCAGTGTCTCAGAGCCTCAGTGTCTCTGTGTCTCAGTGTCTCATTGCCTCTGTGCCTCAGTGTCTCAGTGTCTCAGAGTCTCAGTGTCTCAGTGTCTCTGTGTCTCTTTGCCTCAGTGTCTCTGTGCCTCAGTGTCTCAGTGTCTCATTGCCTCTGTGCCTCAGTGTCTCAGTGTCTCAGTGTCTCAGAGTCTCAGTGTCACTGTGTCTCTTTGTCTCAGTGTCTCTGTGCCTCAGTGTCTCAGTGTCTCATTGTCTCAGTGTCTCAGTGTCTCAGAGTCTCAGTGTCTCTGTGCCTCAGTGTCTCTGTGTCTCAATGTCTCTGAGTCTCAGTGTCTCAGAGTCTCAGTGTCTCAGTGCCTCTGTGTCTCAGTGCCTCAGTGTCTCAGTGTCTCAGCGTCTCTGTGTCCCTGTGCCTCTGTGCCTCTGTGTCTCTGTGTCTCAGTGTCTCATTGTCTCAGTGTCTCAGTTTCTCAGTGTCTCTTTGCCTCACTGTTTCAGTGTCTCAGAGTCTCAGTGTCTCATTGTCTCTGTTTCTCAGTGTCACTGTGCCTCAGTGTCACTGTGCCTCCGTGCCTCAGTGTGTCAGTGTCTCTTTGCATCAGTTTCTCACTGTCTCAGAGTCTCAGAGTCTCAGTGTCTCAGTGTCTCTGTGCCTCAGTGTCTCAGTGTCTCAGATTCTCAGTGTCTCTGTGCCTCATTGTCACTGTGCCTCAGTGTCTCAGTGTCTCTGTGCGTCAGTGTCTCAGAGTCTCAGTGTCTCTGTGCCTCAGTGTCTCAGTGTCTCAGAGTCTCAGTGTCACTGTGCCTCAGTGTCTCAGTGTCTCTTCGCATCAGTTTCTCAGTATCTCAGAGTCTCAGTGTCACAGTGTCTCTGCGCCTCAGTGTCTCAGTGTCTCTGTGCCTCAGTGTCTCAGTGTCTCAGTGTCTCTTTGTCTCAGTGTCTCATTGTCTCAGTGTCTCAGAGCCTCAGTGTCTCAGTGTCTCAGTGTCTCAGTGTCTCAGAGTCTCAGTGTCTCTGTGCCTCAGTGCCTCAGTGTCTCAGTGTCTCTTTGCATCAGTTTCTCACTGTCTCAGAGTCTCAGAGTCTCAGTGTCTCATTGTCTCTGTGCCTCAGTGTCTCAGAGTCTCAGTGTCTCTGTGCCTCAGTGTCTCAGTGTCTCAGAGTCTCAGTGTCAGTGTGCCTCAGTGTCTCAGTGTCTCTTTGCATCAGTTTCTCAGTGTCTCAGAGTCTCAGTGTCACAGTGTCTCTGCGCCTCAGTGTCTCAGTGTCTCTTTGTCTCAGTGTCTCATTGTCTTAGTGTCTCAGTGTCTCAGTGTCTCTGTGCCTCAATGTCTCAGTGTGTCTTTGTCTCAGTGTCTCATTGTCTCAGTGTCTCAGAGTCTTAGTGTCTCAGTGTCTCTGTGCCTCAGAGTCTCAGTGTCTCAGAGTCTCAGTGTCACAGTGTCTCTGCGCCTCAGTGTCTCAGTGTCTCTGTGTCTCAGTGTCTCATTGTCTCAGTGTCTCAGAGTCTCAGTGTCACTGTGTCTCTGTGTGTCTGTTTCTCAGTGTCTCCGTGTCTGAGTGTCTCTGTGTCTCAGTGTCTAAGTGACTCTGTGTCTCAGTGCCTCTGCGCCTCAGTGTCTCTGTGTGTCAGTGTCTCAGTGTCTCCGAGTCTCAGAGTCTCATTGTCTCAGTGTCTCAGAGTCTCAGTTTCTCAGTGTGTCTGTGCCTCATTGTTTCAGTTTCTCACGTTCTCAGTGTCTCAGTATCTCTGTGCCTCAGCGTCTCAGTGTCTCAGAGTCTCAGTGTCTTAGTGTCTCAGTGTCTCTGTGTTTCTTTGACTCAGTGTCTCTGTGCCTCGGTGTCTCAGTTTCTCAGTGTCTCAGTGTCTCGGTGTCTCAATGTCTCAGAGTCTCAGTGTCACTGTGCCTCTGTGTCTCAGTGTGTCGATGTCTCAGAGTCTCAGTCCCTCTGTGCCTCTGTGCCTCAGTGTCTGTGTCTCAGTGTCTCAGAGTATCAGTGTCTCTGTCTCTCATTGTCTCTGTGCCTCAGTGTCTCAGTGTCTCAGTGTCTCAGAGTCTCAATGTCTCTGTGTCTCTGTGTCTCAGTGTCTCTGTGTCTCAGTGTCTCTGTGTCTCAGCGTCTCTGTGTCTCAGCGTCTCAGAGTCTCAGAGTCTAAGTGATTCTGTGTCTCTGTGTCTCAGTGCCTCAGCTTCTCATCGTCTCAGTGCTTCTGTGTCTCAGTGTCTCAGTGTCTCTGTTTCTCAGTGTCACTGTGCCTCAGTGTCACTGTGCCTCCATGCCTCAGTGTGTCAGTGTCTCTTTGCATCAGTTTCTCACTGTCTCAGAGTCTCAGAGTCTCAGTGTCTCATTGTCTCTGTGTCTCAGTGTCTCTGTGCCTCAGTGTCTCAGTGTCTCATTATCTCAGTGTCTCAGAGACTCAGTATCTCAGTGTCTCAGTGTCTCTGTGCCTCAGTGTCTCAGTGTCTCAGAGTCTCAGAGTCTCAGTGTCAGTGTGCCTCAGTGTCTCAGTGTCTCTTTGCATCAGTTTCTCAGTGTCTCAGAGTCTCAGTGTCACAGTGTCTCTGCGCCTGTGTCTCAGTGTCTCTTTGTCTCAGTGTCTCATTGTCTTAGTTTCTCAGAGTCTCAGTGTCTCTGTGCCTCAGTGTCTCAGTGTGTCTTTGTCTCAGTGTCTCATTGTCTCAGTGTCTCAGTGTCTCAGTGTCTCAGTGCCTCTGTGCCTCAGAGTCTCAGTGTCTCAGAGTCTCAGTGTCACAGTGTCTCTGCGCCTCAGTGTCTCAGTGTCTCTGTGTCTCAGTGTCTCATTGTCTCAGTGTCTCAGAGTCTCAGTGTCACTGTGTCTCTGTGTGTCTGTTTCTCAGTGTCTCCGTGTCTGAGTGTCTCTGTGTCTCAGTGTCTCAGTGACTCTGTGTCTCAGTGCCTCTGCGCCTCAGTGTCTCTGTGTGTCAGTGTCTCAGTGTCTCCGAGTCTCAGAGTCTCATTGTCTCAGTGTCTCAGAGTCTCAGTTTCTCAGTGTGTCTGTGCCTCATTGTTTCAGTTTCTCACGTTCTCAGTGTCTCAGTATCTCTGTGCCTCAGCGTCTCAGTGTCTCAGAGTCTCAGTGTCACAGTGTCTCTGCGCCTCAGTGTCTCAGTGTCTCTGTGTCTCAGTGTCTCATTGTCTTAGTGTCTCAGAGTCTCAGTGTCTCTGTGCCTCAGTGTCTCAGTGTGTCTTTGTCTCAGTGTCTCATTGTCTCTGTGTCCCTGTGCCTCTGTGTCTCTGTGTCTCAGTGTCTCATTGTCTCAGTGTCTCAGTCTCTCAGTGTCTCAGAGTCTCAGTGTCGCTGTGCCTCAGTTTCTCTGTGTCTCTGAGTCTCAATGTCTCTGAGTCTCAGTGTCTCTGTGTCTCTTTGTCTCAGTGACTCTGTGCCTCAGTGTCTCATTGTCTCAGAGTCTCAGTGCCTCTGTGTCTCAGTTTCTCTGTGACTCAGTGTCTCAGTGTCTCTGTGCCTCAGTGTCTCAGTGTCTCAGTGTCTCTGGGCCTCAGTGTCTCAGAGTCTCAGTGTCTCTGTGTTTCTTTGTCTCAGTGTCTCTGTGCCTCAGTGTCTCAGTGTCTCTGTGCCTCAGTGTCTCAGTGTCTCAGAGTCTCCGTGTCTCTGTGTCTCTTGGTCTCAGTGTCTCTGTGCCTCAGTGTCTCAGTGTCTCTGCGTCTCTGTGCCTCAGTGTCTCAGAGTCTCAGAGTCTCAGTGTCTCTGTTTCTCAGTGTGTCTGTCTCTCAGTGTCTCTGTGCCTCAGTGTCTCAGTGTCTCAGAGTCTGAACGTCTCTGTGCCTCTGTGCCTCTGCGTCTCTGTGTCTAAGTGTCTCAGTGTCTCAGTGACTCCGAGTTTCATTGTCTCAGTGTCTTAGAGTCTCAGTGACTCTGTGTCTCAGTGCCTCTGCGCCTCAGTGTCTCTGTGTCTCAGTGTCTCAGTGACTCCGAGTCTCAGAGTCTCAGTGTCTCAGTGTCTCTGTGTCTCAGAGTCTCATTGTCTCAGTGTCTCAGAGTCTCAGTTTCTCAGTGTCTCTGTGCCTCAGTGTCTCAGTGTCTCAGAGTCTCGATGTCTCAGTGTCTCAATGTCTCAGTGTCTCTGTGTCTCTTGGTCTCAGTGTCTAGGTGTCTCAATGTCTCTGTGTCTCAGTGTCTCAGATTCTCAGTGTCTCAGTGTCTCAGTGTCTCTGTGCCTCAGTGTCTCAGTGTCTCAGTGTCTCAGAGTCTCAGTGTCTCTGTGTCTCTGTGCCTCTGTGTCTCTGTGTCTAAGTGTCTCAGTGTCTCATTATCTCAGTGTCTCAGAGACTCAGTATCTCAGTGTCTCAGTGTCTCTGTGCCTCAGTGTCTCAGTGTCTCAGAGTCTCAGAGTCTCAGTGTCAGTGTGCCTCAGTGTCTCAGTGTCTCTTTGCATCAGTTTCTCAGTGTCTCAGAGTCTCAGTGTCACAGTGTCTCTGCGCCTGTGTCTCAGTGTCTCTTTGTCTCAGTGTCTCATTGTCTTAGTTTCTCAGAGTCTCAGTGTCTCTGTGCCTCAGTGTCTCAGTGTGTCTTTGTCTCAGTGTCTCATTGTCTCAGTGTCTCAGTGTCTCAGTGTCTCAGTGTCTCTGTGCCTCAGAGTCTCAGTGTCTCAGAGTCTCAGTGTCACAGTGTCTCTGCGCCTCAGTGTCTCAGTGTCTCTGTGTCTCAGTGTCTCATTGTCTCAGTGTCTCAGAGTCTCAGTGTCACTGTGTCTCTGTGTGTCTGTTTCTCAGTGTCTCCGTGTCTGAGTGTCTCTGTGTCTCAGTGTCTCAGTGACTCTGTGTCTCAGTGCCTCTGCGCCTCAGTGTCTCTGTGTGTCAGTGTCTCAGTGTCTCCGAGTCTCAGAGTCTCATTGTCTCAGTGTCTCAGAGTCTCAGTTTCTCAGTGTGTCTGTGCCTCATTGTTTCAGTTTCTCACGTTCTCAGTGTCTCAGTATCTCTGTGCCTCAGCGTCTCAGTGTCTCAGAGTCTCAGTGTCACAGTGTCTCTGCACCTCAGTGTCTCAGTGTCTCTGTGTCTCAGTGTCTCATTGTCTTAGTGTCTCAGAGTCTCAGTGTCTCTGTGCCTCAGTGTCTCAGTGTGTCTTTGTCTCAGTGTCTCATTGTCTCTGTGTCCCTGTGCCTCTGTGTCTCTGTGTCTCAGTGTCTCATTGTCTCAGTGTCTCAGTCTCTCAGTGTCTCAGAGTCTCAGTGTCGCTGTGCCTCAGTTTCTCTGTGTCTCTGAGTCTCAATGTCTCTGAGTCTCAGTGTCTCTGTGTCTCTTTGTCTCAGTGACTCTGTGCCTCAGTGTCTCATTGTCTCAGAGTCTCAGTGCCTCTGTGTCTCAGTTTCTCTGTGACTCAGTGTCTCAGTGTCTCTGTGTCTCAGTGTCTCAGAGTCTCAGTGTCTCTGTGTCTCTGTGCCTCTGTGTCTCTGTGTCTAAGTGTCTCAGTGTCTCATTATCTCAGTGTCTCAGAGACTCAGTATCTCAGTGTCTCAGTGTCTCTGTGCCTCAGTGTCTCAGTGTCTCAGAGTCTCAGAGTCTCAGTGTCAGTGTGCCTCAGTGTCTCAGTGTCTCTTTGCATCAGTTTCTCAGTGTCTCAGAGTCTCAGTGTCACAGTGTCTCTGCGCCTGTGTCTCAGTGTCTCTTTGTCTCAGTGTCTCATTGTCTTAGTTTCTCAGAGTCTCAGTGTCTCTGTGCCTCAGTGTCTCAGTGTGTCTTTGTCTCAGTGTCTCATTGTCTCAGTGTCTCAGTGTCTCAGTGTCTCTGTGCCTCAGAGTCTCAGTGTCTCAGAGTCTCAGTGTCACAGTGTCTCTGCGCCTCAGTGTCTCAGTGTCTCTGTGTCTCAGTGTCTCATTGTCTCAGTGTCTCAGAGTCTCAGTGTCACTGTGTCTCTGTGTGTCTGTTTCTCAGTGTCTCCGTGTCTGAGTGTCTCTGTGTCTCAGTGTCTCAGTGACTCTGTGTCTCAGTGCCTCTGCGCCTCAGTGTCTCTGTGTGTCAGTGTCTCAGTGTCTCCGAGTCTCAGAGTCTCATTGTCTCAGTGTCTCAGAGTCTCAGTTTCTCAGTGTGTCTGTGCCTCATTGTTTCAGTTTCTCACGTTCTCAGTGTCTCAGTATCTCTGTGCCTCAGCGTCTCAGTGTCTCAGAGTCTCAGTGTCACAGTGTCTCTGCGCCTCAGTGTCTCAGTGTCTCTGTGTCTCAGTGTCTCATTGTCTTAGTGTCTCAGAGTCTCAGTGTCTCTGTGCCTCAGTGTCTCAGTGTGTCTTTGTCTCAGTGTCTCATTGTCTCTGTGTCCCTGTGCCTCTGTGTCTCTGTGTCTCAGTGTCTCATTGTCTCAGTGTCTCAGTCTCTCAGTGTCTCAGAGTCTCAGTGTCGCTGTGCCTCAGTTTCTCTGTGTCTCTGAGTCTCAATGTCTCTGAGTCTCAGTGTCTCTGTGTCTCTTTGTCTCAGTGACTCTGTGCCTCAGTGTCTCATTGTCTCAGAGTCTCAGTGCCTCTGTGTCTCAGTTTCTCTGTGACTCAGTGTCTCAGTGTCTCTGTGCCTCAGTGTCTCAGTGTCTCAGTGTCTCTGGGCCTCAGTGTCTCAGAGTCTCAGTGTCTCTGTGTTTCTTTGTCTCAGTGTCTCTGTGCCTCAGTGTCTCAGTGTCTCTGTGCCTCAGTGTCTCAGTGTCTCAGAGTCTCCGTGTCTCTGTGTCTCTTGGTCTCAGTGTCTCTGTGCCTCAGTGTCTCAGTGTCTCTGCGTCTCTGTGCCTCAGTGTCTCAGAGTCTCAGAGTCTCAGTGTCTCTGTTTCTCAGTGTGTCTGTCTCTCAGTGTCTCTGTGCCTCAGTGTCTCAGTGTCTCAGAGTCTGAACGTCTCTGTGCCTCTGTGCCTCTGCGTCTCTGTGTCTAAGTGTCTCAGTGTCTCAGTGACTCCGAGTTTCATTGTCTCAGTGTCTTAGAGTCTCAGTGACTCTGTGTCTCAGTGCCTCTGCGCCTCAGTGTCTCTGTGTCTCAGTGTCTCAGTGACTCCGAGTCTCAGAGTCTCAGTGTCTCAGTGTCTCTGTGTCACAGAGTCTCATTGCCTCAGTGTCTCAGAGTCTCAGTTTCTCAGTGTCTCTGTGCCTCAGTGTCTCAGTGTCTCAGAGTCTCGATGTCTCAGTGTCTCAATGTCTCAGTGTCTCTGTGTCTCTTGGTCTCAGTGTCTAGGTGTCTCAATGTCTCTGTGTCTCAGTGTCTCAGATTCTCAGTGTCTCAGTGTCTCAGTGTCTCTGTGCCTCAGTGTCTCAGTGTCTCAGTGTCTCAGAGTCTCAGTGTCTCTGTGTCTCTCTGCCTCTGTGTCTCTGTGTCTAAGTGTCTCAGTGTCTCCGAGTTTCATTGTCTCAGTGTCTCAGAGTCTCAGTGCCCCTGCACCTCAGTGTCCCCGATTTCATTGTCTCAGTGTCTCAGAGTCTCAGTAACTCTGTGTCTCAGTGCCTCTGCGCCTCAGTGTCTCTGTGTCTCAGTGTGTCAGTGCCTCCGAGTCTCAGAGTCTCAGTGTCTCTGTGTCTCAGTGTCTCTGTGTCTCAGTGCCTCAGTGTCTCAGTGTCTCAGCGTCTCAGTGTCTCTGTGTCCCTGTGCCTCTGTGTCTCAGTACCTCATTGTCTCAGTGTCTCAGAGTCTCAGTAACTCTGTGTCTCAGTGCCTCTGCGCCTCAGTGTCTCTGTGTCTCAGTGTCTCAGTGCCTCCGAGTCACAGAGTCTCAGTTTCTCAGTGTCTCTGTGTCTCTGTGTCTCAGAGTCTCAATGTCTCAGTGTCTCAGAGTCTCAGTGTCTCTGTGCCTCGGTGTCTCGGTGTCTCGGTGTCTCAGTGTCTCTGTGTCTCAGTGTCTCTGTGTATCTGTGTCCTGTCCCTCAGTGTCTCAGTGTCTCAGTGTCTCAGAGTCTCTGTGTCTCTTTGCCTCAGTGTCTCTGTGCCTCAGTGTCTCAGTGTCTCATTGCCTCTGTGCCTCAGTGTCTCAGTGTCTCAGAGTCTCAGTGTCTCCATGTCTCCGTGTCTCTTTGTCTCAGTGTCTCATTGCCTCGGTGTCTCAGTGTCTCATTGTCTCAGTGTCTCAGTGTCTCAGTGTCTCAGAGTCTCAGTGTCTCTGTGCCTCAGTGCCTCAGTGTCTCTGTGTCTCAATGTCTCTGAGACTCAGTGTCTCAGTGTCTCAGCGTCTCAGTGTCTCTGTGTCCCTGTGCCTCTGTGTCTCAGTGTCTCAGTGTCTCAGTGCCTCAGTGCCTCAGTGTCTCAGTGTCACAGTGTCTCAGTGTCTCAGTGTCTCAGTTTCTCAGTGTCTCTGTGCCTCACTGTTTCAGTGTCTCAGAGTCTCTGTGTCTCATTGTCTCTGTTTCTCAGTGTCACTGTGTCTCTGTGTCTCTGTATCTCAGTGTCTCTCTGTCTCAGTGTCTCTGTGTCTCTGTGTCTCAGTGTCTCAGTGTCTCAGAATCTCAGTGTCTCTGCGTCTCTGTGTCTCAGTGCCTCTGTGTCTCAGTGCCTCTGTGTCTCAGTGTCTCTCTGTCTCAGTGTCTCTGTGTCTCAGTGTCTCAGAATCTCAGTGTCTCTGTGTCTCTGTGTCTCTGTGTCTCTGTTCTCTGTGCCTCTGTGTCTCAATGTCTCTGAGTCTCAGTGTCTCAGAGTCTCAGTGTCTCTGTGCCTCAGTGTCTCAGTGTCTCATTGTCTCAGAGTCTCAGTGCCTCTGTGTCTCAGTTTCTCTGTGACTCAGTGTCTCAGTGTGTCTGTGCCTCAGTCCCTCAGTGTCTCTGTGTCTCTGGGCCTCAGTGTCTCAGTGTCTCAGAGTCTCAGTGTCTCTCTGTTTCTTTGTCTCAGTGTCTCTGTGCCTCAGTGTCTCAGTGTCTCAGAGTCTCCGTGTCTCTGTGTCTCTTGGTCTCAGTGTCTCTGTGCCTCAGTGTCTCAGTGTCTCTGTGTCTCTGTGCCTCAGTGTCTCAGAGTCTCAGTGTCTCTGTGTCTCTGTGTCTCAGTGTGTCTGTCTCTCAGTGTCTCTGTGCCTCAGTGTCTCAGTGTCTCAGAGTCTGAGCTCTCTGTGTCTCTGTGCCTCTGTGTCCCTGTGTCTAAGTGTCTCAGTGTCTCAGTGTCTCAGTGTCTCCGAGTTTCATTGTCTCAGTGTCTCAGTATCTCTGTGCCTCAGTGTCTCAGAGTCTCTGTGTCTCTGTGTCTCAGTGTCTCATTGCCTCTGTGCCTCAGTGTCTCAGAGTCTCAGTGTCTCTGTGTCTCTTTGCCTCAGTGTCTCTGTGCCTCAGTGTCTTAGTGTCTCATTGCCTCTGTGCCTCAGTGTCTCAGTGTCTCAGAGTCTCAGTGTCTCCGTGTCACTTTGTCTCAGTGTCTCTGTGCCTCAGTGTCTCAGTGTCTCAGAGTCTCAGTGTCTCTGTGCCTCAGTGTCTCTGTGTCTCAATGTCTCTGAGACTCAGTGTCTCAGAGTCTCAGTGTCTCTGTGTCTCAGTGCCTCTGTGTCTCTGTGCCTCAGTTTCTCAGTGTCTCAGCGTCTCAGTGTCTCTGTGTCCCTGTGCCTCTGTGTCTCTGTGTCTCAGTGTCTCATTGTCTCAGTGTCTCAGTGTCTCAGTGCCTCAGTGTCACAGTGTCTCAGTGTCTCTGTGTCTCAGTGTCTCAGTGTCTCTGTGCCTCACTGTTTCAGTGTCTCAGAGTCTCAGTGTCTCATTTTCTCTGTTTCTCAGTGTCACTGTGCCTCAGTGTCACTGTGCCTCCGTGTCTCAGTGTGTCAGTGTCTCTTTGCATCAGTTTCTCACTGTCTCAGAGTCTCAGAGTCTCAGTGTCTCAGTGTCTCTGTGCCTCAGTGTCTCAGTGTCTCAGAGTCTCAGTGTCTCTGTGCCTCAGTGTCACTGTGCCTCAGTGTCTCAGTGTCTCTTTGTCTCAGTGTCTCATTGTCTCAGTGTCTCAGAGTCTCAGTGTCTCTGTGTCTCTGTGTGTCTGTTTCTCAGTGTCTCTGTGTCTCAGTTTCTCTGTGTCTCAGTGACTCTGTTTCAGTGCCTCTGCGCCTCAGTGTCTCTGTGTGTCAGTGTCTCAGTGTCTCCGAGTCTCAGAGTCTCATTGTCTCAGTGTCTCAGAGTCTCAGTTTCTCAGTGTGTCTGTGCCTCATTGTTTCAGTTTCTCAGGTTCTCAGTATCTCATTGTCTCTGTGCCTCAGTGTCTCAGTGTCTCAGAGTCTCAGTGTCTCAGTATCTCAGTGTCTCAGAGCCTCAGTGTCTCTGTGTCTCAGTGTCTCTTTGTCTCTGTGTCTCAGTGTCTCAGTGTCTTATTGTCTCATTGTCTCAGTGTATCAGAGTTTCAGTGTCACTGTGTCTCTGTGTGTCTGTTTCTCAGTGTCCCTGTGTCTCAGTGTCTCTGTGCCTGAGTGTCTCAGTGTCTCTGTGTCTCTGTGTCTCTGTGTCTAAGTGTCTCAGTGTCTCAGTTTCTCAGTTCCTCTGTGTCTCAGTTTGTCTGTGACACAGTGTCTCAGTGTCTCTGTGTCTCAGTGTCTCAGAGTCGCAGTGTCTCTTTGTCTCAGTGTCTCTGTGCCTCAGTGTCTCAGTGTCTCTGTCTCAGAGTCTCAGTGTCTCTGTGTCTCTTTGTCTCAGTGTCTCTGTGTCTCTGTGTCTCATTGCCTTCGAGTCTCAATGTCTCAGGGTCTCTGTGTATCTGGGTCTCTGTGTCTCTGGGTCTCAGGGCTTCTCGGTCTCAGGGCCTCTGGGTCTCTGGGTCTCAGTGTCTCAATGTCTTAGGGTCTCTGGGTCTCAAGTTCTCTGTGTCTCAGTGTTTCAGGGTCTCAAAGTCTCAGGCTCTCTGTGTCTCTGGGTCTCAGTGGCTCAGTGTCTCACCATCTCTGAGTCTCTGGGACTCTGTGTCTCAGTGCCTCTGGAATCTCTGTGTCTCTGTGTCTCATGCTCTCTGGTTCTCTGGGTCTCAGGGTCCCTGTGTCTCTGTGTCTCTGGTTCTCAGGGTCTCTGTGTCTCAGTGTCTCAGTGTCTCACCGTCTCTGGGTCTCTGTATCTCAGTGTCTCAATGTGTCAGTGTCTCTGGGTCTCAGGGTCTCGGTGTCTCTGGGTCTCTGGGTCTTTGTGTCTCAGCGTCTCAACACCTCAGGGTCTCTGGGTCTCAGAGACCCAGAGATCCTGAGACCCAGAGACCCTGATACATTGAGACCCAGAGACCCTGAGACCCAGAGACCCTGAGACCCAGAGTCCCTGAAACATTGAGACACAGAGACACTAAGATATTGAGACACCGAGACACAGAGACCCTGAGACCCAGAGACCCTGATACATTGAGACACTGAGACACTGAGACCCACAGTCCTAGAGACATTGAGACACTGAGACACAGAGACCCACAGACACTGAGACCCTGAGACATTGAGACACTAAGACACAGAGACCCAGATACATTGAGACCCAGAGGCACTGAGACACTGAGACATTGAGACTCAGAGACCCAGAGGCCCTGAGACCCTGAGACACAGAGACCCAGAGACCCTGAGACCCTCAGACCTAGAGGCCCTGAGATACTGAGACCCTGAGACCCAACGGCCCTGAGACCCTGAGACACAGTGACCCAGAAGCCCTGAGATCCTGAGACAGTGAGGCCCTGAGGCACTGAGACACTGAGCCCCAGAGACCCAGAGAAGCTGAGTCATTGGGACACTAAGACACTGAGACACAGAAACCCAGAGACCCTGAGACATTTGGACACTTAGACCCTGAGACACTGAGGCCGAGAGACCCAGTGACCCTGAGACATTCTGACACTGAGATACTGAGTCCCAGAGACCCACAGACCCTGAGACATTGAGACCCAGAGTCCCAGTGACCCAGAGACCCTGAGACACTGAGACCGAAGGGACTCAGAGACCGTGAGACGCTGAGACCTTGAGTCCCAGAGACCCAGATATCCTTAAACCCTGAGACACAGAAGCCCAGAGACCCTGAGACACTGAGACCCAGAGAGGCAGAGACCCTGAGAAAATGAAACGCAGAGACCAAGAGACCCTGAGACCCAGAGATACTGAGACCCAAAGACCCAGAGACTCAGAGACCCCGAGACCACGAGACCCTGAGACACTGAGATCCAGAGACCCACAGACCCGCAGACGCAGAGACCCAGAGACCCTGAGACACTGAGACATTGAGACCCTGAGGCACTGAGACATTGTAAAATGAGACCTAGAGACACCGAGACCCATAGACCCTGAGACACTGTGACCAAGAGGCCCTGTGAACCTGTGACACAGTGACCCAGAGACCAAGAGACCCAGAAAACCAGAGATCCAGTGACACAGAGACACCAAGACCCTGAGACACAGAGACTCAGAGACCGAGAGACGCTGAGACCCTGAGACACAGAGACCTAGAGACCCTGAGACACTGAGACACAAGACACCCTTAGACCCATAGACCCTGAGACACTGAGACTTTGAGACACTGAGACCCTGAGAAGGTGAGACACTGAGACCCAGAGATCCAGAGACCAAGAGACCCTGAGAACCTGAGACCCAGGGACCCAGAGACACTGAGACACAGGGACCCAGAGACTCAGAGATCCTGAGATCTTGAGACACTGTGACACTGAGACCAAGAGACCTAGAGACACTGAGACAAATGAGACACTGAGACACATAGACCCAGTGACCCACAGACACTGAGACCCAGAGACCCAGAGACCAAGAGAGCCCGAAACCCTGAGACACTGAGACACTGAGACCCAGAGGCCAAGAGAGCCTGAAACCCTGAGACACTGAGACCCAGAGACACTGAGACACTGGGACACAGAGACCAAGAGACCCTGAAACCCTGAGACACTGAGGCACTGAGACCCAGAGACACTGAGACACTGGGACACAGAGACCCAGAGATCCTGAGACACTGAAACCCTGAGACACTGAGACACAGAGAGCAGAGACCCAGAGACCCAGGGACCTGGAGACACAGAGAAACTGAGACTTTGAGACACTGAAACCCAGAGACCCACAGACCCAGAGACACTGAGACTCTGCGACACAGAGACCCAGAGACCCAGAGTCACAGAGACACTGAGACACAGGGACACAGAGACTCAGAGACCCTGAGACCTTGAGACACTGAGACACAGAGGCCCAGAGACCCAATGACCCTGAGACACTGAGACACATAGACCCCGTGACCCAGAGATCCTGAGACCCAGTGACCCAGAGACCTTGAGACACTGAGACAGTGAGACCCTGAGACATGAGACACTGAGACCCATAAATCCAGAGGACCTGAGACACTGAGAGACTGAGACTTGGAGACACTGAGGCCAAGAGACCCAGAGACCCTGTGTCACTGAGACACTGAGAAACAGGGACCCAGAGACTCAGAGGCCCTGAGACCTTGAGACAGTGAGACACTGAGACACAGACACCCAGAGACCCAATGACTCTGAGACATTAAGATACTGAGACACATAGACCCAGTGTCCCAGAGACCCTGAGACCCAGTGACCCAGAGACCGAGAGAACTTGAGACCCTGAGATACTGAGACCCTGAGACACTGAAACCCTGAGACACTGAGACACAGAGTCCAGAGACCAAGAGACCCATAGACCCTGAGACACTGAGGGACTGAGACTTTGAGACACTGAGACCCAGAGACCCAGAGCCATTGTGACACTGAGACCCAGAGACCCAGAGACCCAGAGACACTGAGACACTGAGGCACTCAGACACAGGGACCCAGAGACTCAGAGAACATGAGACACTGAGACCCAGTGACCCAGAGATTAAGAGACCCTGAGACCCGAAGACCCTGAGACACTCAGACCCAGAGACACTGAGACACGAGGGCACACACACCCAGAGAGCCTGAGACACTGAAACCCTTAGACATTGAGACCCAGAGACCCGGAGACACCGAGAGACTGAGACTTTGAGACAGTGAGACCCAGAGACCCACAGAAACAGAGACACTGATACACAGAGACACTGTGACCTTGCAACACTGAGACACAGAGACCCAGAGACCCAATGACCCTGACACAGTGAGACACTGAGACACATAGACCCAGTGACCCAGAGATCCAGAGACCCAGTGACCCAGAGACCCAGAGACCTTGAGACATTGAGACACTGAGACACTGAGACCCTGAGACACTGTGAGACTGAGACTTTGAGACACTGAGACCCAGAGACCCTGAGACACTGAGATCCTGAGACACTGAGACACTGAGACACTGTGACACTGAGATATAGTGACCCTGTGTCCCAGAGTCCCAGACACCCAGTGACCTTGAGACACTGAGACACTGAGACACTGAGACCCAGAGACCATGAGACACTGAGACCCAGAGACCAAGACACTCTGAGTCACTGAGATACAGAGACCCAGAGACACTGAGAAACTGGGACACTGAGACCCAGAGACCTTGAGACACTGAGACCCTGAGACACTGAGACCCAGAGCCCCTGAGACCCAGAGTCACTGAGACACTGAGAAACTGAGACCCTGAGACCCAGAGTCACTGAGACACTGAGACACAGAGACACAGGGACATTGAGACCATGAGAAACTGAGACCCAGAGACACTGAGACATTGAGACCCAGAGAAAAAGAGACCCTGAGAAACTGAAACACTGAGACCCATGGACACTGAGACCCTGAGACCCAGAAACCCTGAGACCCAGAGACACTGAGACACTAAGACGCAGAGCCCCAGAGACTCTGAGACCCAGTTATCCAGAGACAATCTGACAATGAGACCCAGAGACCCTGAGACCCTGAGACACCGAGAACCAGAGACTCAGAGACCCTGAAACCCAGAGAAGCAGACACCCAGAGACCCTGAGATACTGAGACCCTGTGACACTGAGACCCTGAGACACTGAGAAACTGAGACACTGAGACCCAAAGACACAGAGACACTGTGACCCTGAGACCCTGAGACACCGAGACCCAGAGACCCAGAGACACTGAGACCCTGAGACACTTAGACATTGAGACAGTGAGACACAGAGACACTGTGACCCTGAGACACTGAGACACAGAGACCCCGAGACCCAGAGACACGGAGACACTGAGACCCAGAGACACTGGGACCCTGAGACACTGAGGACCTGAGACATGAGACACTGAGACCCTAAGACATTGAGACCCTGAGACCCTGACACCCTGAGACACTAAGACACTGCGGCACTGATACCCAGAGACTCTGAGACACTGAGACCCTGAGACCCAGAGACCCTGAGACCCAGAGAGGCTGAGACACTGAGACACTGAGACCCTCCGCCACTGAGACACTGCAAACCTGAAACCCTGAGAACCTGAGCCGCTGAGACACCGAGAGACTGAGACTCTGAGAACCTGAGACACTGAGACCCGGAGACACTGAAACACTGAGACCCAGGGACCCAGAGATGCAGATACCCTGTGACCATGGGACCCAGAGAAAATTAGACACTGACTCCCAGGGACCCTGAGACCCAGAGACCCTGAGACCCTGAGACACTGGGACACTGAGACATTGAAACACTGAGACCCTGAGAAACTGAGAGCTGAGACTCTGAGACACTGAGATCCAGAGACACAGAGACCCTGAGAAACTGAGACCCAGAGACCCAGAGAAACAGAGACCCTGAGATACAGGGACAGTGAGACCAACAGACCAAGAGACCCTGAGACCCAGAGACCCTGAGATACAGAGACACAGAGACCCAGAGACCCTCAGACGCTGAGACACTGAGACCCTGAGACACTGGGACATTGAGACACTGCAACCCTGAAACCCTCAGACCCTGAGACCCAGAGACCCAGTGAAACTGAGACCCTGAGACACTGAGACCCGGAGATCCTGAGACACTGAGACCCTGAAACACTGAGACAGTGAGAACTTGAGACACTGAGAGCTGAGACTCTGAGACCCTGAATCCCTGAGACACTGAGACACAGAGAGACTGAGAACATGAGACACTGAGACCCTGAGACACTGATACACTGAGACCCTGAGACCCTGAGAAACAGAGACCCTGAGACCAAGAGAACCTGAGACACTGAGACCCTGTGGCACTGAGACACTGAGACATTGAGACGCTGCAACCCTGAAACCCTGAGACCCTGACACCCTGATACACAGAGACCCTGAGAAAATGAGACCCTGAGACCCAGAGACTCTGAGAACCAGAGATCCAGAGACCCAGAGACCCTGAAACCCTGAGACACTGAGACCCTGAGACACTGAGCCACTGAGACCCTGAGACACTGAGACCCTGAAACACTGAGACACTGAGAAGCTGAGACCCTGAGACACTGAGACACAGAGACCCTGAGACCCAGAAACCCTGAAACACTGAGACCCTGAGACCCTGAGACACTGAGACACAGAGACCCAGAGAAACTGAGACCTAGAGACCCAGGGGCCCTAAGAAGCAGAGACCCTGAGACAAAGACAACCTGAGAACCTGAGGCACTGATACCCTGCGACAATGAGACCCTGAGACATTGAGACACTGCAACCCTGAAAACCTGAGACCCAGAGACCCAGTGACTCTTAGACCCTGAGACACTGAGACACTGATACCCAGAGACCCTGAGACCCTGAGACCCTGAAACACAGAGACACTGAGACAGTGAGACACTGAGACCCTGAGACACTGAGACCCTGAGACACTGAGATCCTGAGACCCAGAGACCCTAAGAAAATGAGACACTGAGAACCTGAGACAATGACACACTGAGACCCTCCGACCCAGGGAACCAGAGACCTTCAGACACTGAGACCCTGAGACACTGAGACACTGAGACCCTGAGACACTGAGAGACTGTGACCATGAGCCCCTGAGACCCAGAGACACTGAGACCTTGAGAGACAGAGACCCTGAGACACTGAGACACTGAGGCACAGAGACCCTGAGACCCAAAGGACCAGAGACGCAGAGACCCGCAGACCCTGAGACACAGAGACCCTGAGACACCGAGACACTGGGACAGAGACCCTTAGACCCAAAGGACCAGAGACGCAGAGACCCGGAGACCCGGAGACCCTGAGACACAGAGACACCGAGACACTGGGACAGAGACATTGAGGCACAGAGACGTTGCGACCCTGAAACCCTGAGACCCTGAGACACTGAGACCCAGAGGCCCAGAGTCCCTGAGAGCCATAGACCCAGAGACCCTGAGGCACTGAGACCCAGAGTCACTGAGACCCAGACACGCAGTGACCCAGAGACCCTGAGACCCTGAGACCCTGAAACCATGACAAACTGAGACCCAGAAACCCTGAGACACTGAGACCGTGCGACACTGAGACACTGAGACCGTGCGACATTGAGACACTGAGACCCTGAGACCCAGAGACCCAGTGACACTGAGACCCTGAGACACTGAGATACGGAGACTCAGTGAGAAACTGAGATCTGAGGCAGTGAGACCCTGAGACCCTGAGACGCTGGGACCCTGAGACCCCGAGACCCTGAGACAATGAGACCCTGAGACACTGTGACACTGAGACACTGAGACCCTGAGACCCACAGACCCTGAGACACTGAGACACTGAGACCCTGAGACACTGAGACACAGAGACACTGAGGCACAGAGACACTGAGCCCAGAGACACAGAGACACTGAGACACAGAGGCACTGAGTCCCTGAGCCCCTGAGACACTGAAACTCTGAGTCCCTGACACTCTGAGACACTGAGAAACTGAGACCCTGAGGCACTGACACAATGTGACCATGAGACCCTGAGACACTGAGACACTGAAAACCCTGAAGCCGAGAGACCCTGAGAAAATGAGACACTGAGAACCTGAGATAATGACACACTGAGACACTGAGACCCTGGGACCCAGGGAACCAGAGACCCTGAGACACTGAGACCCTGAGACACTGAGAGACTGTGACACTGAGACACAGAGACCCAGAGGCCCTGAGACCCTAAGACACAGAGACCCTGAGACCCAGATGCCCTGAGGTCCTGAGGTCCTGAGGTCCTGAGACCCTGAGACATTGAGACCCTGAGACCCAGAGGCACTGACACCCTGAGACAGAGACCCAGAGACCCAGAGGCCCTGAGACCCTGAGACCCAGAGGTCCTGAGAACCTGCGACCATGAGACACTGAGACTCAGAGACCCAGAAGTCCTGAGACACTGAGACACCGAGACACTGAGACCCAGAGGCCCTGAGATCCTGAGACATTGAGACAATGAGACATTGAGACTCAGAGACCCAGAGGCCCTGAGACCCTGAGACCCTGAGACACTGAGACATTGAGACTCAGAGACAAAGAGACCCAGAGGCCGTGAGACCCTGTGACAAACGGCCCTGAGACCCTGAGACACAGTGACCCTGAGGCCCTGAGACCCTGAGACAGTGCGGCCCTGAGACACTGAGACACAGAGACCCAGAGGCCCTGAGACCCTGAGACACAGAGACCCAGAGACCTGGAGACCCAGAGGCCCTGGGACACTGAGACCCAAAGGCCCTGAGACCATGAGACACTGAGACACTGAGACATTGAGACTCAGAAACCAAGAGAACCAGAGGCCGTGAGACCCTGAGACACAGACATAGAGACCCTGAGACCCAGAGGCCCTGAGACACTGAGACCCAGATGCCCTGAGACCCTGAGACACTGAGACATGGAGACTCAGAGACCGTGAGACCCAAAGACCCTGAGACCCTAAGACCCTGAGACACAGAGGCCCTGAGAACATGAGACACAGAGACCCAGAGGCCCTGAGACCCTGAGACACTGAGACAGACGGATCCAGAGGCGCTGAGACCCTGAGACACTGAGACACAGAGACCAGAGGCCCTGAGTCCCTGAGACACTGAGACATTGAGACTCAGAGGCACAGAGACCCAGAGGCCCTGAGACACTGAGACAGTGAGACACAGACACCCAGAGGCCCTGAGGCCCTGAGACCCTGAGACACAGAGACACAGAGGCCCTGAGACCCTGAGACACAGAGACCCTGAGACCCAGAGGCCCTGAGACCCTGAGACACAGAGACCCAGAGACCCTGAGAGCCGGAGACACAGAGACCCTGAGACCCAGAGTCCCTGAGACCCTGAGACACTGAGACATTGTGACTCAGAGACCCAGAGATCGAGAGGCCCTGAGACCCTGAGACACTGAGACACAGAGACCCAGAGGCCCTGAGACCCTGGGACCCTGAGACGCAGAGGCCCTGAGACCCTGAGACACTGAGACACTGACACCCAGAGGCCCTGAGTCCCTGGGACCCTGAGACACTGAGGCACTGAGACATTGAGACCCTGAGAACCAGAGGCCCTGAGACCCTGAGACACTGAAACATTGAGACTCAGAGACCCAGCGACCCAAAGGCCCTGAGACCCTGAGTCCCTGAGACACAGAGATCCTAAGACCCTGAGACCCTGAGACACTGAGACCCAGAGGCCCTGAGACCCTGAGACACAGAGACCCAGAGGCCCTGAGACCCTGAGACACTGAGACCCAGAGACCGAGAGGCCCTGAGACCCTGAGACCCTGAGACACAGTGACCCAAGGGCCCTGAGACCCTGAGACAGTGAGACAAAGAGACCCTGAGCCCCTGAGACCTAGAGGCACTGAGCCCATGAGACCCTGAGACATTGAGACTCAGAGACACAGAGGCCCTGAGACGCTGAGACACAGAGGCCCTGAGACCCTGAGACACTGAGACCCTTGGACCCAGAGGCCCTGAGATCCTGAGACACTGAGACCCACAGGCCCTGAGACCCTGAGACACTGAGACATTGAGACCCAGAGGCCCTGAGACCCTGAGACACTGAGACCCACAGGCCCTGAGACCCTGAGACACTGAGACCCTTGGACGCAGAGGCCCTGAGATCCTGAGACAGAAAGACCCAAAGGCCCTGAGTCACTGAGACACTGAGACCCTGAGACCAAGAGGCCCAGAGGCATTGAGACTCAGAGGCCCTGAGACCCTGAGACACTGAGACCCACAGGCTCTGAGACCCTGAGACACTGAGACATTGAGACTCAGAGACCCAGAGACAAGAGGCCCTGAGACCCTTAGACACTGAGACCCAGAGACCCAGAGGCCCTGAGATACAGAGACCCAGAAGCCCTGAGACCATGAGACATTGAGACATTGAGACTCAGAGACCCAGAGGCCCTGAGACCCTGAGACACTGAGACACAGAGACACAGAGACCCAGAGGCCCTGAGACACAGAGACCCAGAGGCCCTGAGACCCTGAGACAGATAAACCCGGAGGCCCTGAGTCCCTGAGACACTGAGACCCTGAGACCAAGAGGCCCTGAGACACAGAGACCCAGAGGCCATGAGACCCTGAGACACAGAGACCCAGAGACCCTGAGGGACTGAGGCCCTGAGACCATGAGACACTGAGACCCTGAAACCCAGAGGCCCTGAGACCCTGAGACAATGAGACACAGAGACCCAGAGGCCCTGAGACCCAGAGGCCCTGAGACATAGAGACCCAGATGCCCTGAGACCCTGAGACACAGAGGCCCTGAGGCCCTGAGACCCTGAGACTCTGAGACACTGAGACCCTGAGTCCCTGAGACACTGAGGCACTGTGACTCAGAGATCCAGACGCCCTGAGACCCAGAGACCCTGAGACACAGAGACCCAGAGGCCCTGAGACCCTGAGACCCAGAGACCCAGAGGCCCTGAGACCCTGAGACACAGAGACCCAGAGACCCTGAGACCTACAGGCACTGAGACCCTGAGACCCTGAGGCACTGAGACCCTGAGACCGAGAGGCCCTGAGACCCTGAGACCCTGAGTCCCTGAGAGCCTGAGACACTGAGAAACTGAGACCCAGAGACCCAGAGGCCCTGAGACCCTGAGACACAGAGACCCTGAGACATAGAGACCCAGAGACCCTGAGACCCTGAGACCGAGAGGCCCTGAGACCCTGAGAGACAGTGACCCAAAGGCCCTGAGACAGCGAGACACAGAGACCCAGAGGCCCTGAGACCCTGAGACCCTGGGACACTGAGATACTGAGACCCAGAGACCCTGAGACACAGAGACCCAGAGGCCCTGAGACCCTGAGACCCAGAGACCCAGAGGCCCTGAGACCCTAAGACACAGAGACCCAGAGACCCTGAGACCCTGAGACCTATAGGCCCTGAGACCCTGAGGCACTGAGACCCTGAGGCCGAGAGGCCCTGAGACCCTGAGACCCTGAGACACTGAGAAACTGAGACCCAGAGACCCAGAGGCCCTGAGACCCTGAGACACAGAGACCCAGGGGCCCTGAGACCCTGAGACCCAGAGACCCAGAGACACAGAGGCCCTGAGACATAGAGACCCAGAGACCCTGAGACCCTGAGACCGAGAGGCCCTGAGACCCTGAGAGACAGTGACCCAAAGGCCCTGAGACAGTGAGACACAGAGACCCAGAGGCCCTGAGACCCTGAGACCCTGGGACACTGAGATACTGAGACCCAGAGACCCAGAGGCCCTGAGACCCTGGGACACTGAGACACTGAGACACTGAGACACAGAGACACAGAGACCCAGAGGCCCTGAGACACTGAGACCCTAAGACCCAGAGTCCCTGAGGCCGTGAGACCCTGAGACACTGAGACTCAGAGACACTGAGACCCAGAGGCACTGAGACTCTGAGACACTGAGACCCTGAGACCCAGAGGCCCTGAGACCCTGAGAGACTGAGAGACTGAGACACTGAGACACTGAGACCCTGAGACCAAGAGGCACTGAGACACAGAGACGCAGAGACCCTGAGTCCCTGATACACTGAGACCCTGAGACGTTGAGAGTCAGAGACCCAGAGACCCTGAGACCCTGAGACACAGAGACCCAGAGGCCCTGAGACCCTGAGACACTGAGACCCTGAGACCCAGAGGCCCTGAGACCCTGACAACCTGAGACACTGAGACATTGAGACTCAGAGACCCAGAGGCCCTGAGACCCTGAGACACAGAGACCAGAGACCCTGAGGGACAGAGACCTTGAGACCTAGAGGCCCTGAGACCCTGAGACCCTGAGACACTGTGACACTGTGACACTGTGACTCAGAGACCCAGAGACCCAGAGGCCCTGAGACCCTGAGACCCTGAGACACAGAGACCCAGAGGCCCTGAGACCCTGAGGCCCAGAGACCCAGAGACCCAGAGGCCCTGAGACCTTGAGACACAGAGACCCAGTGACCCAGAGACCCTGAGATCCTGAGACCTATAGGCCCTGAGACCCTGAGGCACTGAGACCCTGAGACCGAGAGGCCCTGAGACCCTGAGAGAGAGTGACCCAGAGGCCCTGACACAGTGAGACACAGAGACCCAGAGGCCCTGAGACCCTGAGACACTGAGACGCTGAGACCCTGAGACCCAGAGTCCCTAAGGTCGTGAGACCCTGAGACACAGAGACCCAGAGGCCCTGAGACCCTGCGACCCTGAGACACTGAGAAACTGAGACCCAGAGACCCAGAGGCCCTGAGATCCTGAGACACTGAGACACTGACACCCTGAGACCCTGAGACCCAGAGTCCCTGAGGTCGTGTGACCCTGAGACACAGAGACCCAGAGGCCTTGAGGGACTGAGACCCTGAGACACTGAGACCCTGAAACCCAGAGGCCCTGAGACCCTGAGACAATGAGACACAGAGACCCAGAGGCCCTGAGACCCAGAGGCCCTGAGACCCTGAGACATAGAGACCCAGATGCCCTGAGACCCTGAGACCCTGAGACACAGAGACACAGAGACCCAGAGGCCCTGAGACCATGAGACCCTGAGACACTGAGACATTGAGAATCAGAAACCCAGAGACCCAGAGGGCATGAGACAGAGAGACCCAGAGGTCCTGAGAACCTGAGACACTGAGACACTGAGACTCAGAGACCCACCCAGAGGCCCTGAGACCCTGAGACAGTGAGACATGGAGACTCAGATACCCAGAGACCCAGAGATCCAGAGGCCCTGAGACCCAGAGACCCTGAGACACAGAGACCCAGAGGCCCTGAGACCCTGAGACCCAGAGACCCAGAGGCCCTGAGACCCTGAGACACAGAGACCCAGAGACCCAGAGACCTATAAGCCCTGAGACCCTGAGACCCTGAGGCACTGAGGACCTGAGACCGAGAGGCCCTGAGACCCTGAGACCCTGAGTCCCTGAGACCCTGAGACACTGAGAAACTGAGACCCAGAGACCCAGAGGCCCTGAGACCCTGAGACACAGAGACCCAGGGGCCCTGAGACCCTGAGACCCAGAGACCCAGAGACACAGAGGCCCTGAGACATAGAGACCCAGAGGCCTTGAGACCCTGAGACTCAGAGACACAGAGACCCAGAGGCCCTGAGACACTGAGACCCTAAGACCCAGAGTCCCTGAGGCCGTGAGACCCTGAGACACTGAGACTCAGAGACACTGAGACCTAAAGGCACTGAGACTCTGAGACACTGAGACCCAGAGACCCAGAGGCCCTGAGACCCTGAGAGACTGAGAGACTGAGACACTGAGACACTGAGACCAAGAGGCACTGAGACCCTGAGACACAGAGACGCAGAGACCCTGAGTCCCTGATACACTGAGACCCTGAGACGTTGAGAGTCAGAGACCCAGAGACCCTGAGACCCTGAGACACAGAGACCCAGAGGCCCTGAGACCCTGAGAACCTGAGACACTGAGACATTGAGACTCAGAGACCCAGAGGCCCTGAGACCCTGAGACACAGAGACCAGAGACCCTGAGGGACAGAAACCCTGAGACCTAGAGGCCCTGAGACCCTGAGACACTGAGACACTGTGACACTGTGACTCAGACACCCAGAGACCCAGAGGCCCTGAGACCCTGAGACACTGAGACCCAGAGACCCAGAGGCCCTGAGACTTTGAGACACAGAGACCCAGTGACCCAGATACCCTGAGACCCTGAGACCTATAGGCCCTGAGACCCTGAGGCACTGAGACCCTGAGACCGAGAGGCCCTGAGACCCTGAGAGAGAGTGACCCAGAGGCCCTGACACAGTGAGACACAGAGACCCAGAGGCCCTGAGACCCTGAGACCCTGAGACACAGAGACCCAGAGGCCCTGAGACCCTGAGACACTGAGAAACTGAGACCCAGAGACCCAGAGGCCCTGAGACCCTGAGACACTGAGACCCTGAGACCCTGAGACCCAGAGTCCCTGAGGTCGTGAGACCCTGAGACACAGAGACCCAGAGGCCTTGAGGGACTGAGACCCTGAGACCCAGAGGCCCTGAGACCCTGAGACAATGAGACACAGAGACCCAGAGGCCCTGAGACCCAGAGGCCCTGAGACCCTGAGACATAGAGACCCAGATGCCCGAGACCCTGAGACACAGAGACACAGAGACCCAGAGGCCCTGAGACCATGAGACCCTGAGACACTGAGACATTGAGAATCAGAAACCCAGAGACCCAGAGGACATGAGACAGAGAGACCCAGAGGTCCTGAGACCCTGAGACCCAGAGACCCAAAGACCCAGAGGCCCTGAGACATAGAGACCCTGAGACCCTGAGACACAGAGACCCAGAGGCCCTGAGACCCTGAGACACTGAGAAACTGAGACCCAGAGACCCAGAGGCCCTGAGACCCTGAGACACTGAGACCCTGAGACCCTGAGACCCTGAGACCCAGAGTCCCTGCGGTCGTGAGACCCTGAGACACAGAGACCCAGAGGCCTTGAGGGACTGAGACCCTGAGACACTGAGACCCTGAAACCCAGAGGCCCTGAGACCCTGAGACAATGAGACACAGAGACCCAGAGGCCCTGAGACCCAGAGGCCCTGAGACCCTGAGACATAGAGACCCAGATGCCCTGAGACCCTGAGACATAGAGACACAGAGACCCAGAGGCCCTGAGACCATGAGACCCTGAGACACTGAGACATTGAGAATCAGAAACCCAGAGACCCAGAGGTCATGAGACAGAGAGACCCAGAGGTCCTGAGAACCTGAGACACTGAGACACTGAGACTCAGAGACCCACCCAGAGGCCCTGAGACCCTGAGACAGTGAGACATGGAGACTCAGATACCCAGAGACCCAGAGGCCCTGAGACCCTGAGACCCTGAGAAACTGAGACTCAGAGGCCCTGAGACCCTGAGACCCTGAGACACTGTGAATCAGAGACCCGGAGACCCAGAGGCCCTGAGACCCTGAGACCCTGAGACCCTGAGACACAGAGACCCAGAGGCCAGGAGACCCTGAGACCCAGAGACCCAGAGGCCCTGAGACCCTGAGACCCAGAGACCCAAAGACCCAGAGGCCCTGAGACCCTGAGACCCAGAGACCCAAAGACCATGAGACCTATAGGCCCTGAGACCCTGACACCCTGAGGCACTGAGACCGAGAGGCCCTGAGACCCTGAGAGACAGTGACCCAGAGGCCCTGAGACAGTGAGACACAGAGACCCAGAGGCCCTGAGACCCTGAGACCCTGAGACACTGAGAAACTGAGACCCAGAGACCCAGAGGCCCTGAGACCCTGGGACACTGAGACACTGAGACTCAGAGACACAGAGACCCAGAGGCCCTGAGACACTGAGACCTTGAGAGACTGAGACCCTGAGACACTTGGGAACAGAGACCCTGAGACCCAAAGGACCAGAGACGCAGAGACCCTGAGACCCGGAGACCCAGAGACACAGAGACGTTGCGACCCTGAAACCCTGAGACACTGAGACCCATAGACCCAGAGTCCCTGAGGCACTGAGACAGTGAGGCCCTGAGACACAGAGACCCAGAGGCCCTGAGACACAGAGACCCAGAGACCTGGAGAACCAGAGGCCCTGAGACCCTGAGACACTGAGACCCAGAGGCCCTGTGACCCTGAGACCCTGAGACACTAAGACCCATAGACCCAGAGTCCCTGAGGCACTGAGACAGTGAGTCCCTGAGACACAGAGACCCAGAGGCCCTGAGACACAGAGACCCAGAGACCTGGAGAACCAAAGGCCCTGAGACCCTGAGACACTGAGACCCAGAGGCCCTGTGACCCTGAGACCCTGAGACACTGAGACATTGAGACTCAGAATAAAGAGAACCAGGGGCCGTGAGACCCTGAGATACAGACACAGAGTCCCTGAGACCCAGAGGCCCTGAGACATTGAGACCCAGAGACCCAGAGGCCCTGAGGCCCTGAGACACTGAGACCCTGAGACCCAGAGGCCCTGAGACCCTGAGACACAGAGACCCAGAGTCCGTGAGACCCTGAGACCCAGAGACATTGAGACTCAGAGACCCAGAGACCCAGAGACCCTGAGTCCCTGAGACAATGAGACCCAGAGGCCCTGAGACCCAGAGACATTGAGACTCAGAGACCCAGAGACCCAGAGACCCTGAGTCCCTGAGACAATGAGACCCAGAGGCCCTGAGACCCTGAGACACTGAGACCCAGAGACCGAGAGGCCCTGACACCCTGAGACCCTGAGACCCTGAGACCCTGAGACCCAGAGGCCCTGAGACCCTGAGACGCTGAGACACTGAGACCCTGAGACCGAGAGGCCCTGAGACCATGAGACACAGTGACCCAAGGGCCCTGAGACCCTGAGACAGTGAGACACAGAGACCCTGAGACCCTAAGGCACAGAGACCCTGAGACCCAGAGGCACTGAGACCCTGAGACACAGACACCCGAGGCCCTGAGACCCTGGGACCCTGAGACACAGAGACACTGAGACACTGAGACTCAGAGACCCAGAGGCCCTGAGACCCTGAGACACTGAAACATTGAGACTCAGAGACCCAGCGACCCAAAGGCCATGTGACCCTGAGACCCTGAGACATTGAGACCCAGAGACCCAGAGGCCCTGAGATCCTGAGACACAGAGGCCCTGAGACCCTGAGACACTGAGACATTGAGACCCAGAGGCCCTGAGACCCTGAGAGACTGAGACACTGGGACTGAGAGACCCAGAGACCCAGAGGCCCTGAGACCCTGAGACACAGAGACCCAGAGGCCCTGAGACTCTGAGACACTGAGACCCTGAGACCCAGTGTCCCTGAGACCCTGAGACACAGAGACCCAGAGGCCCTGAGACCATGAGACACTGAGATCCAGAGACCCAGAGGCCCTGAGACCCTGAGGCACAGTGTCCCTGAGGCCCTGAGACCCTGAGACAGTGAGGCCCTGAGACACTGAGACACAGAGACCCAGAGTCCCTGTGACCCTGAGACCCTGAGACATTGAGACTCAGAGACCCAGAGACCCAGACACCCAGAGGCCCTGATACACTGAGACATTGAGACTCAGAGACCGTGAGACCCAGAGACCCTGAGAACCTGAGATCCTGAGACCCTGAGACACAGAGACCCAGAGGCCCTGAGACCCTGAGACCCTGAGACCCTGAGACACAGAGACCCAGAGGCCCTGAGACTCAGAGGCCCTGAGACCCTGAGAACCTGATTCACAGAGACCCAGAGTCCCTGAGACCCTGAGACACAGTGACCCAGAGGCCCTGAGACACTGAGACAGTGAGACACAGAGACCCTGAGACACTGAGACCCAGAGGCCCTGTGACCCTGAGACCCTGAGACCCTGGAACCTAAAGGTAGTGAGATCCTGGGACCCTGAGACACTGAGAACCTGAGACCCAGAAGCCCTGAGACCATGAGAGACAGTGACCCAGAGGCCCTGAGACAGTGAGACACAGAGACCCAGAGGCCCTGAGACCCTGAGACCCTGAGACACAGAGACCCAGAGACCACGAGACCCTGAGACCCTGAGACACTGAGACTCAGAGACACTGAGACTCAGAGACACAGAGACCCAGAGGCCCTGAGACCCTAAGACACTGAGACCCAGAGGCCCTGAGACCCAGAGGCCCTGACGCCGTGAGACCCTGAGACACTGAGACCCAGAGATCCACAGGCCCTGAGACACTGAGACCCCGAGGCCCTGAGAACCTGAGACACTGAGGCACTGAGACCCTGAGTCCCTGAGACACTGAGACCCTGAGGCATTGAGACCCTGAGACCGAGAGGCCCTGAGATCCTGAGACACAGAGACCCAGGGGCTCTGAGTCCCTGAGACACTGAGACATTAAGACACAGAGACCCAGAGGCCCTGAGACCCTGGGACACATAGACCCAGAGGCCCTGAGACCCTGAGACACTGAGACCCAGAGACCCAAAGGCCCTGAGACCCTGAGACACTGAGACCCTGAGACCCAGAGGCCCTGAGACCCTGAGACCCAGAGGCCCTGAGACCCTGAGACACAGAGACCCAGAGACAATGAGACCCTGAGACACAGAGGCCCTGAGAACCTGAGACACTGCAACACTGAGGCTCAGAGACCCAGAGGCTCTGAGACCCTGAGAACCAGAGACCCAGAGGCCCTGAGACCGTGAGACACAGAGACCCAGAGACCCAGAGACACTGAGACCCTGAGACCCTGAGACATATTGGCCCTGAGACCCTGAAACCCTGAGGCACTGAGACCCTGAGACCGAGAGGCCCTGAGACCCTGAGAGAAAGTGACCCAGAGGCCCTGAGACAGTGAGACACAGAGACCCAGAGGCCCTGAGACCCTGACACACAGAGACCCAGAGGCCCTGAGATACTGAGACAGTGAGACAGTGAGACACAGAGACGCAGAGGCCCTGAGACACTGAGAAATTGAGACACAGAGACCCAGACGCCCTGAGACCCTGAGACGTTGAGAGTCAGAGACCCAGAGACCCTGAGACACAGAGACCCAGAGGCCCTGAGACCCTGAGACACTGAGACCCTGAGACCCAGAGGCCCTGAGACCCTGAGAACCTGAGACACTGAGACATTGAGACTCAGAGACCCAGAGGCCCTGAGACCCTGAGACACAGAGACCAGAGACCCTGAGGGACAGAGACCCTGAGACCTAGAGGCCCTGAGACCCTGAGACCCTGAGACACTGAGACCCAGAGGCCCTGAGACCCTGAGACCCAGAGACCCAGAGGCCCTGAGACCTTGAGACACAGAGACCCAGTGACCCAGAGACCCTGAGACCCTGAGACCCTGAGACCTATAGGCCCTGAGACCCTGAGGCACTGAGACCCTGAGACCGAGAGGCCCAGAGACCCTGAGACCCTGAGACACTGAGACCCAGAGGCCCTGAGACCCTGAGACCCTGAGACCTATAGGCCCTGAGACCCTGAGGGACAGAGACCCTGAGACCTAGAGGCCCTGAGACCCTGAGACCCTGAGACACTGAGACCCAGAGGCCCTGAGACCCTGAGACCCAGAGACCCAGAGGCCCTGAGACCTTGAGACACAGAGACCCAGTGACCCAGAGACCCTGAGACCCTGAGACCCTGAGACCTATAGGCCCTGAGACCCTGAGGCACTGAGACCCTGAGACCGAGAGGCCCAGAGACCCTGAGAGAGAGTGACCCAGAGGCCCTGGCACAGTGAGACACAGAGACCCAGAGGCCCTGAGACCCTGCGACCCTGAGACACTGAGAAACTGAGACCCAGAGACCCAGAGGCCCTGAGACCCTGAGACACTGAGACTCAGAGACACAGAGATCCAGAGGCCCTGAGACACAGAGACACTGTGACTCAGAGACCCAGAGACCCAGAGGACATGAGACAGAGAAACCCAGAGGCCCTGAGACCCTGAGACACTGAGACATTGAGACTCAGAAACCCAGAGACCCAGAGGACATGAGACAGAGAGACCCAGAGGCCCTGAGAACCTGAGACACTGAGGCACTGAGACCCTGAGACCCTGAGGCATTGAGACCCTGAGACCGAGAGGCCCTGAGACCCTGAGAGACAGTGACCCAGAGGCCCTGAGACTGTGAGGCCCTGAGACCCTGAGACACAGAGACCCAGAGGCCCTGAGACCCTGAGACACTGAGAAACTGAGACCCAGATACCCAGAGGCCCTGCGACCCTGAGACACTGAGATATAGAGACTCAGAGGCTCAGAGACACAAAGGCCCTGAGACCCTGAGGCAATGTGACCCTGAGACCCAGAGGCCCTGAGACCCTGAGACACGGCGACCCAGAGACCCTGAAGTCCTGAGACCCTGAGACAAGAGACCCAGAGACCCTGAGACACTGCCACACTGAGACCCTGAGTCCCTGAGACCCAGAGGCCGTGAGACCCTGAGATCCTGACACACAGAGACACAGAGGCCCTGAGACCCTGAGACCCAGAGACCCTGAGACACTGAGACCCAGAGGCCCTGAGACCCTGAGACACTGAGGCACAGAAACCCAGAGACCCTGAGACCCTGAGACACAGAGACCCTGAGTCCCTGAGACCCAGAGGCCCTGAGACCCTGAGACACTGAGATTCACAGACCCTGAGACACTGAGACATTGAGACTCAGAGTCCCAGAGGCCCTGAGACCATGAGACCCTGATACACAGAGACCCTGAGACCCTGAGACACTGATACCCTGAAACACAGAGACACTGAGACAGTGAGACATTGAGACCCTGAGACACTGAGACCCTGAGACAGTGAGACACTGAGACACTGAGACCCTGAGACACGGAGACACTGAGACAGTGAGACACTGAGACCCTGAGACACTGAGACACTGAGAGACTGAGACACAGAGACACAGAGACACTGAGACCCTGAGACACTGAGAGACTGTGACCATGAGCCCCTGAGACCCAGAGACACTGAGACCTTGAGAGACTGAGACCCTGAGACACTGAGGCACAGAGACCCTGAGACCCAAAGGACCAGAGACGCAGAGACCCTGAGGCACAGGGACCCTGAGACCCAGAGACCCTGAGACCCTGAGACCATGAGACACTGAGACACTGAAACACTGAGACCCTGAGACACCGAGACACTGGGACAGAGACAATGAGGCACAGAGACGTTGCGACCCTGAAACCCTGAGACCCTGAGACACTGAGACCCAGAGACCCAGAGTCCCTGAGACACAGTGACACAGAGACCCTGAGACCCTGGGACCCAGAGACCCTGAGACACAGTGACACAGAGACCCTGAGACCCTCAGACACTGAGACACTGAGACCCTGGGACCCAGAGACCCTGAGACACAGTGACACAGAGACCCTGAGACCCTGAGACCCTGAGACACTGAGCCCTGAGACACTGAGACACTGAGACCCTGAGACCCTGAGACCCAGAGACCCTGAGACACAGTGACACAGAGACCCTGAGACCCTGGGACCCAGAGACCCTGAGACACAGTGACACAGAGACCCTGAGACCCTGGGACCCAGAGACCCTGAGACACAGTGACACAGAGACCCTGAGACCCTCAGACACTGAGACACTGAGACCCTGGGACCCAGAGACCCTGAGACACTGAGACCCTGAGACACTGCGACACTGAGGCACGGAGACCCTGAGACCCTGAGAAACTGAGACACTGAGACCCTGAGACACTGAGACACAGAGACACTTAGCCCGGAGACACAGAGACACTGAGACACAGAGGCACTGAGACACTGAGACATTGAGACAATGAGACCCTGAGACGCTGAGACACTGAGACCCTGAGACCCTGAGGCACTGAGACCCTGAGACCCACAGACCCAGAGTCACTGAGACACTGAGACACAGAAACCTTGAGACCCAGAGACAATGAGACCCAGAGACACTGAGAACCAATGACCCAGAGTCCCTGAGACACTGAGACCATGAGACCCTGAGACACTGAGACCATGAGACCCTGAGAAACTGAGACCCAGATACCCAGAGACACTGAGACCCAGAGACCCAGAGACCAAGAGACCCTGAGACCCAGATACAGAGACCCAGAGATCCAGAGACTCTGAGACACTGAGTCACTGAGAACCAGAGACCGAGAGACCCTGAGAACCTGAGACCCAGAGACCCAGAGACACTGATAACCTATGACCCAGACACCCTGAGACCCAGAGACCAGAGACCCTGAGGCACTGAGAGACTGAGGCACTGAGATCCTGGACACTGAGACGCAGAGAAACACAGACCCTGAGACCCGAAGACCCAGAGGCCCAGAGACCCTGAGACACTGAGACCCTGAGACTCTGAGAACTAGAGACCCTGACTCCCAGAGACCCAGAGACCCTGAGAAACTGAGACACAGAGACACAGAGACCGAGAGACCCTGAGACCTAGAAACCCAGAGACCCAGAGACCCTGAGACATTGAGATCCAGAGACCATGAGACCCAGAGACACTGAGACCCAGAGACCCAGAGACCCTGAGATACTGAGACACTGAGACACTGTGACACTGAGACACAGAGACCCTGAGACCCTGAGACCCTGAGACCCAGAGACCCAGTGACCCTGAGACCCTGAGACACTGAGACCATGAGACACTGATGCACAGAGACCCTGAGAACCTGAGACACCGAGACACCGAGACAATGAGACCCTGAGACACTGGGACACTGAGACCCAGAGGCCTTGAGACCCTGAAAAACTGAGACAATGTGACTATGAGACCCTGAGACCTTGAGACCCAGAGACCCTGAGACACTGAGTCACCAAGACACTGAGACACAGAGACTCAGAGACACTGAGACACTGAGACCCAGAGACCTCGAGACCTTGAGACCTAGAGATCCTGAGAAACTGAGACCCTGAGTCACTGAGACACAGAGACACTGAGAACCAGAAACTCAGAGACCCTCAGTCCCTGAGAAACTGAGACACTTTGGCATCGAGAAACTGAGACCCAGAGACAATGAGACCCAGAGACCCTGCGACGCTGAGACTCCATGACCCAGAGTCCCAGAAACACAGAGACCAGGGGACCTGGCGACCCTGACACAGTGACAAACTGAGACAATGAGACACGGACACCCAGAGACCCAGTGACGCAGAGGCCCAGAGACCCAGAGACCCTGAGGGACTGATACAATGAGACACAGTGACCCAGGGACACTGAGACCCTGAGACACTGAGACACTGAGAGACTGAGACACAGAGACACAGAGACACTGAGACCCTGAGACACTGAGAGACTGTGACCATGAGCCCCTGAGACCCAGAGACACTGAGACCTTGAGAGACTGAGACCCTGAGACACTGAGGCACAGAGACCCTGAGACCCAAAGGACCAGAGACGCAGAGACCCTGAGGCACAGGGACCCTGAGACCCAGAGACCCTGAGACCCTGAGACCATGAGACACTGAGACACTGAAACACTGAGACCCTGAGACACCGAGACACTGGGACAGAGACAATGAGGCACAGAGACGTTGCGACCCTGAAACCCTGAGACCCTGAGACACTGAGACCCAGAGACCCAGAGTCCCTGAGACACAGTGACACAGAGACCCTGAGACCCTGGGACCCAGAGACCCTGAGACACAGTGACACAGAGAAACTGAGACCCTGAGACGACCCTGAGACTCTGAGACCCAGAGACCCTGAGACCCAGAGACCCAGACACCCAGACACTCAGAGACCCTGAGACCCTGAGACACTGAGATACTGAGAAACTGGGACAATGAGACCAGAGACCCAAAGACCCTGAAACTCTGAGGCACTGAGGCCCAGAGACCCAGAGACACTGGTACCCTGAGACACTGAGACGGTGTGACCCAGAGACCCTGAGACACTGATACCCTGAGACACTGAGACACTGTGACCCAGAGACCCTGAGAAACTGAGACCCAGAGACCTAGAGTCCCTGAGAAACTGAGACCCAGAGTCCCAGAGGCCTTGATACCCAGATACCCAGAGACACTGAGACCCAGATACCCAGAGATCCTGAGACACTGAGAGCCAGGCACCCAGAGACTCAGAGATCCAGAGACAATGAGACACTTAGAACCAGAGACCCAGACACCCTGAGAAACTGAGACCCTGAGACACTGAGACCCTGAGACACTGAGACCCAGAGACCCTGAGACTCTGAGACCCTGAGACACTGAGACCCAGTGACCCAGAGTCCCAGAGACCCAGAGACCACGGGACCCAGAGACCCTGACACAGTGACACACTGAGACAGTGTGACACAGAGACCCAGAGACCCAGTGATGCAAAGTCGCAGAGACCGTGAGACACTGAGACCCTGAGACAATGAAAAACTGAGACTCAGAGACCCAGAGACGCTGTGACACTGAGACACAAAGACCCTGAGACCAGAGATCCTGAGACCCCGAGGCGCTATAACCCTGAGACACTGATACAATGAGATACCCAGACCCAGAGACCCAGACACCCTGAGAAACTGAGACCCTGGGACCCTGATACACTGAGACATTGAGACACTGAGACCCAGAGAACCTGAGACGCTGAGACACTGAGACTTTGAGACACTGAGACCCAGTGACCCAGAGCCCCAGAGACCCAAATACCATGGTACCCAGAGACCCTGACACAGTGACACACTGAGACAGTGTGACACAGAGACCCAGAGACCCAGTGATGCAAAGGTGCAGAGACCCCGAGACCGTGAGATACTGAGACCCTGAGATAATGAAAAACTGAGACCCTGAGACGCTGAGACACTGAGACCCTGAGACTCTGAGACCCAGTGACCCAGAGACCTAGAGACCCTGAGACATTGAGACACAGAGACCCTGAGACACAGAGACCATGAGACCCCGAGATGCTATGACCCTGAGACACTGATACAATGAGACACAGAGACCCAGAGACCCTGAGACCCTGAGAAACTGAGACCCTGAGACACTGAGACCCAGTGACCCTGAAACCCAGAGAACAAGACTCCCAGAGACCCTGAGACACTGAGAAACTGAGACCCAAAGACACAGAGACCCAGAGACCCGGAGACCCTGAGACCCTGAGACACATAGGCACTGAGACACTGAGACATTGAGACAATGAGACCCTGAGATGCTGAGACACTGAGAACCTGAGACCCTGAGGCACTGAGACCCTGAGACCCACAGACCCAGAGTCACTGAGACACTGAGACACAGAAACCTTGAGACCCAGAGACAATGAGACCCAGAGACACTGAGAACCAATGACCCAGAGTCCCTGAGACACTGAGACCATGAGACCCTGAGACACTGAGACCATGAGACCCTGAGAAACTGAGACCCAGATACCCAGAGACACTGAGACCCAGAGACCAAGAGACCCTGAGACCCAGATACAGAGACCCAGAGATCCAGAGACTCTGAGACACTGAGTCACTGAGAACCAGAGACCGAGAGACCCTGAGAACCTGAGACCCAGAGACCCAGAGACACTGATAACCTATGACCCAGACACCCTGAGACCCAGAGACCAGAGACCCTGAGGCACTGAGAGACTGAGGCACTGAGATCCTGGACACTGAGACGCAGAGAAACACAGACCCTGAGACCCGAAGACCCAGAGGCCCAGAGACCCTGAGACACTGAGACCCTGAGACTCTGAGAACTAGAGACCCTGACTCCCAGAGACCCAGAGACCCTGAGAAACTGAGACACAGAGACACAGAGACGGAGAGACCCAGAGACCTAGAAACCCAGAGACCCAGAGACCCTGAGACATTGAGATTCAGAGACCCTGAGACCCAGAGACCCAGAGACACTGAGACCCAGAGACCCAGAGACCCTGAGATACTGAGACACTGAGACACTGTGACACTGAGACACAGAGACCCTGAGACCCTAGACCCAGAGACCCAGTGACCCTGAGACCCTGAGACCATGAGACATTGATGCACAGAGACCCTGAGAACCTGAGACACCGAGACACCGAGACAATGAGACCCTGAGACACTGGGACACTGAGACCCAGAGGCCTTGAGACCATGAAAAACTGAGACAATGTGACCATGAGACCCTGAGACCTTGAGACCCAGAGACCCTGAGACACTGAGTCACCAAGACACTGAGACACAGAGACCCAGAGACACTGAGACACTGAGACCCAGAGACCTCGAGACCTTGAGACCTTGAGACCTAGAGATCCTGAGAAACTGAAACACTGAGACCCTGAGTCACTGAGACACAGAGACACTGAGAACCAGAAACTCAGAGACCCTCAGTCCCTGAGAAACTGAGACACTTTGGCATCGAGAAACTGAGACCCAGAGACAATGAGACCCAGAGACCCTGCGACGCTGAGACTCCATGACCCAGAGCCCCAGAAACACAGAGACCAGGGGACCTGGCGACCCTGACACAGTGACACACTGAGACAATGAGACACGGACACCCAGAGACCCAGTGACGCAGAGGCCCAGAGACCCAGAGACCCTGAGGGACTGATACAATGAGACACAGTGACCCAGGGACACTGAGACCCTGAGAAACTGAGACCCTGAGACGACCCTGAGACTCTGAGACCCAGAGACCCTGAGACCCAAAGACCCAGACACCCAGACACTCAGAGACCCTGAGACCCTGAGACACTGAGATACTGAGAAACTGGGACAATGAGACCAGAGACCCAAAGACCCTGAAACCCTGAGACACTGAGGCCCAGAGGCCCAGAGACACTGGTACCCTGAGACACTGAGACGGTGTGACCCAGAGACCCTGAGACACTGATACCCTGAGACACTGAGACACTGTGACCCAGAGACCTGAGAACCAGAGACCCAGAGACCTAGAGACCCTGAGAAACTGAGACCCAGAGTCCCAGAGGCCTTGATACCCAGATACCCAGAGACACTGAGACCCAGATACCCAGAGATCCTGAGAGACTGAGAGCCAGAGACCCAGAGACAATGAGACACTTAGAACCAGAGACCCAGACACCCTGAGAAACTGAGACCCTGAGACACTGAGCCATTGAGACACTGAGACCCAGAGACCCTGAGACTCTGAGACACTGAGACCCTGAGACACTGAGACCCAGAGACCCTGAGACTCTGAGACACTGAGACCCTGAGACACTGAGACCCAGTGACCCAGAGTCCCAGAGACCCAGAAACCACGGGACCCAGAGACCCTGACACAGTGACACACTGAGACAGTGTGACACAGAGACCCAGAGACCCAGTGATGCAAATTCGCAGAGACCCAGAGACCGTGAGACACTGAGACCCTGAGACAATGAAAAACTGAGACTCAGAGACCCAGAGACGCTGTGACACTGAGACACAAAGACCCTGAGACCAGAGATCCTGAGACCCCGAGGCGCTATAACCCTGAGACACTGATACAATGAGATACCCAGACCCAGAGACCCAGACACCCTGAGAAACTGAGACCCTGAGACCCTGATACACTGAGACATTGAGACACTGAGACCCAGAGAACCTGAGACGCTGAGACACTGAGACTTTGAGACACTGAGACCCAGTGACCCAGAGCCCCAGAGACCCAAATACCATGGTACCCAGAGACCCTGACACAGTGACACACTGAGACAGTGTGACACAGAGACCCAGAGACCCAGTGATGCAAAGGTGCAGAGACCCCGAGACCGTGAGATACTGAGACCCTGAGATAATGAAAAACTGAGACCCTGAGACGCTGAGACACTGAGACCCTGAGACTCTGAGACCCAGTGACCCAGAGACCTAGAGACCCTGAGACATTGAGACACAGAGACCCTGAGACACAGAGACCATGAGACCCCGAGATGCTATGACCCTGAGACACTGATACAATGAGACACAGAGACCCAGAGACCCTGAGACCCTGAGAAACTGAGACCCTGAGACACTGAGACCCAGAGACCCTGAAACCCAGAGAACAAGACTCCCAGAGACCCTGAGACACTGAGAAACTGAGACCCAAAGACACAGAGACCCAGAGACCCGGAGACCCTGAGACCCTGAGACACATAGGCACTGAGACACTGAGACACTGAGACATTGAGACAATGAGACCCTGAGACGCTGAGACACTGAGACCCTGAGACCCTGAGTCACTGAGACCATGAGACTCTGAGACACTGAGACCAAGAGACCCAGAGACCCTGAGACTCTATATAGAACATAGAACATAGAACATTACAGCGCAGAACAGGCCCTTTGGCCCACGGTGTTGCGCCGACCAGTTAAAAAACAATGACCCACTAACCTAAACCAATCCCTTTCCACCCATAAACCTATCCACGGATCTCTTAAACGCCCCCAAACTAGGCGCATTTCCAACTGCAGCAGGCAGGGCATTCCAGTCCCTCACCACCCTCTGGGTAAAGAACCTACCCCTGACATCCGTCCTATAACTACCCCCCCTTAATTTAAAGCCATGCCCCCTCGTGCTAGCTTTCTCCATCCGAGGAAAAAGGCTATCACTATCCACCCTATCTAAACCTCTAATCATCTTATATGTTTCAATATAATTCACCCAGAGACCCTGAGACCCAGAGACCCTGAGACACTGAGACCCTGAGACACTGAGACCCTGAAACACTGAGACACTGAGACCCTGAGAAACTGAGAGCTGAGACTCTGAGACCTTGATTCCCTGAGACACTGAGACCCTGAGAAACTGTGAACCAGAGACCGTGAGTCCCTGAGACACTGAAACACTGAGACCCTAAGACACTGAGAGCCTGAGACACTGAGACACTGTGACACTGAGACCCAGTTACCCAGAGACAGAGAGAGTCTGAGACACAGAGACAGTGAGATCAACAGACCAAGACACCAGAGAACCAGACATCCAGAGACCCTGAGACCCTGAAACACTGAGACCCAGACATGCAGGGACCCAGAGATCCTGAGACCCTGAGTCGCTAAGACACTGAGACCCAGAGACACAGAGACCCAGAGACACAGAGAAACTGAGACCCTGAGACACAGAGACAGCGAGACCCACAGACCAAGAGACCCTGAGATACAGAGACACAGAGAACCAGAGACCCTGAGACACTGAGACACTGAGACTCTGAGACACTGCAACCCTGAAACCCTCAGACCCTGAGACCCAGAGCTCCAGAGACACTGAGACCCTGAGACACTGAGACACTGAGACCCAGAGACCCTGAGACACTGAGACACTGAGACCCAGAGACTCTGAGACACTGAAACACTGAGACCCTTAAGCACTGAGACACTGAGACCCTGAGACACTGAGAGCTGAGACTCTGAGACACAGAGAAACTGAGACCCTGAGACACTGAGACACTGATACATTGAGACCCTGAGACAATGATACACTGAGACCCAGAAACCCTGAGAACGAGCGATCCAGAGACCGAGAGACCCTGACACCCTGAGACACTGAGACACTGAGGCCCTGAGACACTGAGACCCTGAGACACAGAGGCACTGAGGCCCAGAGCCCCTGAGACACTGAAACTCTGAGTCCCGGAGACTCTGAGGCACTGAGAAACTGAGACCCTGAGACACTGAGATCCTGAGACCCAGAGACCCTGAGAAAATGAGACACTGAGACCCTGAGACCCTGAGACAATGACACACTGAGACACTGAGACCATGGGACCCAGGGAACCAGAGACCCGAAGACACTGAGACCCTGAGACACTGAGACCCTGAGACACTGAGAGACTGTGACCATGAGACCCTGAGACCCAGAGACACTGAGACCCTGAGAGACTGAGACCGTGAGACACTGAGACACTGATACACTGAGACCCAGAAACCCTGAGAACGAGAGATCCAGAGACCCTGAGACACTGAGACCCTGAGACACTGAGAAACTGAGACCCTGAGACACAGAGACCCAGACATGCAGTGACCCAGAGTCCCTGTGAACCTGAGACCCTGAGACACTGAGACACTGAGACACTGAGACCCTGAGACTCTGAGACCCTGAGAAACTGAGAAACTGAGACCCTGAGAACAACAGAAACTGAGACCCTGAGAAACTAAGACACTGAGGCACTGAGACACTGAGACCCAGGCAACCAGAGATGCAGAGACCCTGAGACCCTGTGACCCTGAGACACTGAGACACTGAAACCCCCGGAAACTGAGACTCTGAGACACTGAGACCCAGAGACCCTGAGACACTGAGACACGGAGCCACTGAGACACTGAGACCCTGAAACACTGAAAAACTGAGACACTGAGAAGCTGAGGCACTGAGGCACAGAGACCCTGAGACCCAGAGACCCAGAGAGCCTGAGACCCTGAGACACTGAGACCATGAGACCCTGAGACGCAGAGACCCAGACACGCAGTGACCCAGAGACCCTGAGAACCTGAGACTCTGAGACAATGTGACTATGAGACTCTGAGACACTGAAACTCTGAGACACTGAGACCCTGAGACACTGAGACATTGAGATCCAGAGACCCAGAAACCCAAAGGCCCTGAGACCCAAAGACCCATAGACGCAGAGACCCTGAGACCCAGAGACACTCAGACGCTGAGACTCTGTGACCCTGAGACACTGAGAGACTGAGACACTGAGACCCTGAGACACTGAGACACTGAGACACTGAGGAACTGAGACACAGACACCCAGACACCCAGAGATCCTGAGACCCAGAGACACTGAGACACAGAGACCCAGAGACCCTGAGATACCGTGACACTGAGACCCTGAGACTCTGGGTCTCTGGGTCGCTGGGTCTCAGTGTCTCAGGGTCTCAGTGTCTCAGTTTCTCAGTGTCTCAGTTTCTCAGTGTCTCAGGGTCTCAGATTCTCAGTATATCAGGGACTCAGTGTATGAGGGTATCGGTGTCTCAGTTTTTCAGTTTCTCAGTGTCTCAGGGTCACAGAGTCTCAGTATATCAGGGACTCAGTGTATGAGGGTGTCGGTGTCTCAGTTTTTCAGGCTCTCAGTGCCTCAGGGTCTTGGTGTCTCAGTGTCCCAGGGTCTCAGGGTTTCAGTGTCTCCGGGTCTCCGTGTTTCAGGGTGTCTGGGTCTCTTTGTCTCTGGGTCACAGTTTCACAGGGTCTCAGGGTCTCTGTGTCTCAGTGTCTCAGGGTCTCAGGGTCTCGCTGTCTCAGGGTTTCAGTGTCTCAGCGTCTCAGTGTCTCAATTTATCAGGGTCTCAGGGTCTCAGTGCCTCAGTGTCCCAGGGTCTCATGGTCATATTGTCTGAGTGCGTCAGGCTTTCAGTGTCTCAGGGACTCAGGGTCTCAGTTTCTCAGCACTCAGCGTCTCAGAGGCTCAGTGTTTCAGTGTATCAGGGCCTCAGTATCTCAGTGTCTCACGGTCTCAGTGTTTCAGGGTCACAGGGTCTCTGTGTCTCTGGGTCTGTGTGTCTCAGTGACTCAGAGTCTCCGGTTCTCAGTGTCTCCGTGTCTCAGGATCTCAGTGACTCATTGTCTCAGACCCTCAGACCCTCAGTGTCTCAGTGTCTCAGGGGCTCAGGATATCAGTGACTCAGGTCTCAGGGTCGCAGTGTCCCAGTGTCTCACTGTCTCAGTGTCTCAGGGTCTCAGTGCCTCAGGGTCTCTGGGTCTATGGCTCTCAGGGTCTCTGGGTCTCAGTGTCTCAGGGTCTCAGGGTTTCAGGGTCGCAATGTCTCAGTTTCTCAGGGTCTCAGGCTCTCTGGGTCTCTGGGTCTCTGGGTCTCAGTGTCTCAGAGTCTCAGGCTGTCAGTGTCTCAGGGTCTCAGGGTTTCAGGGTCGCAGTGTCTCTGTGTCTCAGGGTCTCAGTGTCTTAGTGCCTCATTGTCTCAGGGTCGCAGTGTCTCTGTGTCTCAGGGTCTCTGTGTCTCAGTGTCTCAGGGTCTCAGGCTTTCTGAGTCTCTGTGTCACTGGGCCTCAGGGTCTCTGTGTCTCTGTGTCTCTGCGTCTCTGGGTCTCAGGGTATCTGTGCCTCAGTGTCTCAGGGTCTCAGCTTCTCAGTGTCTCAGTGTTTCAGGGTCTCTGGGTCTCAGGGTCTCTGCGTCTCTGGTACTCTGGTCTCAGGGTCTCTGTGCCTCAGTGTCTCAGGGTCTCAGGGTCTCTGGATCTCTCGGTCTCAGTGTCTCTGGGTCTCATGTTCTCATGGTCACAATCTCTCAGTGTCACAGGTTCTCAGTGTCTCAGGGTCTGGGTCTCAGTGTCTCCGTGTCTCAGGGTCTCAGTGTCTCAGTGTCTCAGTGTCTCAGGGTATCCGGGTCTCAGTGTCCCAGTGTCTCAGGGTCTCCGGGTCCCTGTGTCTCAGTGTCTCAGGGTCTCAGGGTCTCTGGTTGTCTGGGTCTCTGTGTCTCAGTTTCTCAGAGTCTCAGGGTTTCAGCGTCTCAGTGTGCCTGTGTCTCAGGGTCTCAGTTCTCCGGGTCTCTGGGTCTGTGGGTCTCTGGTTCTCTGGGTCTCAGGGTCTCTGGGTGTCAGTTTCTCCGGGTCTCTGGGTCGCCGGGTCTCAGTGTCTCAGTGTCTCAGTGTCTCAGGGTCTCAGGGTCTCTGGGTACCTGGGTCTCTTGGTCTCAGTGTCTCTGGGTCTCTGGGTCTCAGTTTCTCCGGGTCTCAGTGCCTCTGTCTCAGCGTCTCAGTGTCTCAGGGTCTCAGGGTGTCAGGGTCTCAGTGTCTCAAGGTCTGAGTGTCTGAGTGTCTAAGTGTCTGAGTGTCTCAAGGTCTCAGTGCCTCAGTGTCTCAGTGCCTGAGTGCATCAGTGTCTCAGGGTTTGGGTCTCTGGGTCTCAGTGTCTCAGGGTCTCAGGGTCTCTGGGTCTCAGTGTCTCAGGGTCTCTGGGTATGTGGGTCTCAGGGTCTCTGGGCCTGAGGGTCTCTGAGCCTCAGGGTCTCAGTGCCTCAGTGTCTCAGGGTCCATGGGTATCTGTGTCTCTGGGTCTCTGGGTGTCTTGTTCTCCGGGTCTCAGGGTCTCTGGGTTTCTGGGTCTCAGGGTCTCCGTGTCTCAGTGCTTAGTGTCTCAGGGTCTCAGTGTCTCTGGGTCTCTTGGTCTCAGTGCCTCAGGGTCTCAGGGTCTCTGGGTCGCTGTGTTTCAGGGTCTAATGGTCTCAGTTTCTCAGGTCTAAGGGTCTCATTGTCTCAGTGTCTCAGGGTCTCGGGGTCTTTGTGTTTCTGGGTTTCTGGATCTCAGTGTCTCAATGTCTCAGTGTGTCAGGGCCTCAGGGTCTCTGGGACTCAGTGCTTAGTGTCTCAGGGTGTCAGGGTGTCTGGGTCTCAGTGTCTCAATGTCTGTGTGTCTCAGTCTCTCAGTCTCTCAGGCTCTCAGTGTCTCTGTGCCTCATTTCTCAGTCTCTCAGGGTCTCAGTGTCTCACAGTCTCAGGGTCTCAGGGTCTCAGTGTCTCAGTGTCTCAGGGCCTCTGGGCCTCAGGGTCTCTGGGTCCATGGGTCTCAGGGTGTATTGGTCTCAGGGTCTCTGGGTCTAAGGGTCTCAGGTTCTCTGGATCTCTGGGTCTCTGGATCTCTGTGTCACACTGTCTCAGTGCCTCAGGGTCTCTGTGTCTCAGTGTCTCAGTTTTTCAGGTTCTCAAAGTCTCAGTGTCTCAGTGTCTCTGTGTCTCAGTCTCTCATCGTCTCAGGGTCACAGTGTCTCAGGGTATCAGGGTCTCTGGGTCTCAGGGTCTCTGGGTGTCAGGGTCTCAGTGTCTCAGGGTCCCAGTTTCTCTGGGCCTCATGGCCTTTGGGTTTCTGGGTCTCTGGATCTCAGTGTCTTAGTGTCTCAGGGTCTCAGGGTCTCTGTTCCTCAGTGCTTAGTGTCTCAGGGTCTCAGAGTCTCAGGGTCTCAGGGTGTCAGGGTTTCAGTGTCTCAAGGTCTGAGTGTCTCAGTGTCTCAAGGTCTGAGTGTTTCAGTGTCTCAGGGTCTCAGGGTTTCAGGGTTTCAGTGCCTCAGTGCATCAGTGTCTCAGTGTCTCAGTGTGTCAGTATCTCAGGGTATGGGTCTCTGGCTCTCTGGGTCTCAGTGTCTCAGGGCCTCTGGGTCTCCTGGTCTCTGTGTCTCAGGGTGCCCATGCCCCTGAGTCTCAGGGTCTCAGTGTCTCAGGGTCACAGGGTTTCAGTGTCTCAGTGTATCCGTGACTCAGAGTTTCAGGGTGTCTGGGTCTCAGTGCTTAGTGTCTCAGGATCTCAGGGACACAGTGTCTCAGGGTCTCAGGGTCTCTGGGTCACAGTGTCTCAGGGTCTCAGGGACTCAATGTCTCAGTGTCTCAGCGTCTCAGGATCACAGTGTCTCAACGTCTCAGTGCTTAGTGTCTCAGGGTCTCAGGGACTCTGTGTCTCTGTGTCTCAGTGTCTGAGTGCGTCAGTGCCTCAGGGTTTGGGTCTCTGGGTCTCAGTGTCTCAGGGTCTCAGTGTCTCTGGGTCTCAGTGTCTCAGGGTCTCAGTGTCTCAGTGTCTTAGTGTCTCAGGGTCTCAGGGTCTCAGTGTCTCAGAGTCTCAGGGCCTCTGGGTCTCTGGGTCTCAGTGTCTCAGTGTCTCAGTGTCTCAGAGTCTCAGAGTGTCAGTGTGTCAGTTCCTCAGGGTCTGGGTCTCAGGGTCTCTGGGACTCAGTGTTTCAGTCTCTCAGGGTCTCAGTGTCTCTGGGTTTCTGGGTCTCTTGGTCTCTGCGGCTAAGGGTCTCTGGGTCTCAGGGCCACAGGGCCTCAGGGTCTCAGGGTCACAGTGTCTCAGTGTCTCAGGGTCCCTGGGTTTCATGGCCTTTGGTTTTCTGGGTCTCTGGATCTCAGTGTCTTCGTGTCACAGGGTCTCAGGGTCCCTGTTCCTCAGTGCTTAGTGTCTCAGGGTCTCAGAGTCTCAGGGTCTCAGGGTGTCAGGGTTTCAGTGTCTCAAGGTCTGAGTGTCTCAGTGTCTCTGGGTCTCAGGGCCTCTAGGTCTCAGGGTCTCAGTGTCTCTGGGTCTCAGGGCCTCTAGGTCTCAGGGTCTCAGGGTCTCAGTGTCTCAGTGTCTCAGGGCCTCTGGGTCTCTGGGTCTCAGGGTTTCAGGGTTTCAGGGTTTCAGTGTCTCAGTGTCTCAGGGTCTGGGTCTCTGGGACTCCTGGTCTCTGTGTCTCAGGGTGCCCGTGTCTCTGAGTCTCAGGTTCTCACTGTCTCAGGGTCACAGGGTTTCAGTGTCTCTGGGTCTCAGTGTCTCTGGGTCTCAGGGCCTCGAGGTCTCAGGGTCTCTGGGTCTCTGGGTCTCAGGGTCTCAGTGTCTCAGGGTCTCAGGGCCTCTGGGTCTCTGGGTCTCTGGGTCTCAGGGTTTCAGGGTTTCATGGTTTCAGTGTCTCAGTGTCTCAGTGTGTCAGTGTCTCAGGGTCTGGTTCTCTGGGACTCCTGGTCCCTGTGTCTCAGGGTGCCCGTGTCTCTGAGTCTCAGGGTCTCACTGTCTCAGGGTCACCGGGTTTCAGTGTCTCTGCGTCTCAGGGTCTCAGGGTTTCAGGGTCCCTGGGTCCCAGTGTCTCAGTGTCTCAGGGTCTCAGTGTCTCAGTGTCTCAGGGTCTCAGTGTCTCTGTGTCTCTCGGTCTCAGTGTCTCAGGATCTCAGGGTCTCAGTATCTCAGTATTTCAGGGTCTCAGTGACTCTGGGTCTCTGGGTCTCTTGGTCTCAGGGTCTCTGGGCCTCTGGGCCTCAGTGTCTCAGGGTCTCAGTGTCTCAGGGTGTCAGTTTCTCAGGGTATCCGGGTCTCAATGTCCCAGTGTCTCAGGGTCTCTGGCTCTCAGTGTCTCAGGGTCTCTGGGCCTGTGTGTCTCTGGGTCTCTGGGTTTGAGGGTCTCTGTGTCTCAGGGTCTCAGTGCCTCAGGGTCTCAGAGTCCATTGTTATCTGTGTCTCTGGGACTCTGGGTGTCTGTGTCTCAGGTTCTCTGGGCTTCTGGGTCTCAGGGATTCAATGTCTCAGTGTCTCAGGGTTTAGTGTCTCAAGGTCTCCGGGTCTCAGTGTCGCAGGAATCAGGGTCCCTGGGTCTCTGGGTCTCGGGGTCTCGGGGTCTCAGGGTCTCGGGGTCTCAGGGTCTCAGAGTCTCTGGGTGTCTGGGTCTCTGTGTCTCAGTGTCTCAGGTTCTCTGTGCCTCTGCGTCTCAGGGTCTCAGTGTCTCAGGGTCTCAGGGTGTCAGGGTCTCAGTGTCTCAAGGTCTCAGTGTCTGGTTATCTCAGTGTCTCAGTGTCTCAGGGTCTCAGTGTCTGTGTGTTTCAGGGTTTCAGTGTCTCAGGGTCTCAGTCTCTCACCTTCTCAGTGTCTCAGTGACTCAGGGTCTCGGTGCCTCAATGTGTCAATGTCTCAGTGTCTCAGGGCCTCAGGGTCTCAGGGTCTCAGTGTTCCTGTGTTTCAGGGTCTCAGTGAGTAAGGGTCTCAGTGTCTCAGGGGCTCAGTGTCTTGGTGTCTCAGAGTCTCTGTGTCTCAGTGTCTGAGGGTCTCAGTTTCTGAGGGTCTCTGGGGCTCTGGGTATCCGGCTCTCTGGGTCTCAGGGTCTCAGTGTCTCAGTGTCTCAGGGTCTCTGGGTTTCAGTGTCTCGGTGTCTCAGGGTCTCAGGGTCTCTGTGTCTCCAGATCTCAGTGTCTCAGGCTCTCAGGGTCTCAGGGTCTCGGGACTTCTGGGTCTCTGTGTGTCATTGTCTCAGGGTCTCTGGGCCTCTGGGTTTCTGGGTCTCAATTTCTCAGTGTCTCAGGGTCTCTGTGTCTCAGGGTCTCAGGGCCTCTGGATCTCTGGGTTTCTGAGTCTCAATGTCTCAGTGTCTCAGGGTCTCAGAGCCTCTCGGTCTCGGGGTCTCAGTGTCTCAGGGTCTCAGGGCCTCGGGGTCTCTGTGTCACTGAGTCTCAGTGTCTCAGGGTCTCAGGGCCTCTGGGTTTCTGGGTCTCAATTTCTCAGTGTCTCAGGGTCTCAGGGTCTCTGTGTCTCAGGGTCTCAGGGCCTCTGGGTCCCTGTGTCTCAGGGTCTCAGGGCCTCTGGGTCTCTGTGTCTCATTGTCTCAGGGTCTCAGGGCCTCTGGGATTCAGGGTCTCAGTGTCTCAGGGTCTCAGTCCCTCAAGGCCTCTTGGTCACTGTGTCTCAGGGTCTCACGGCCTCAGGGACTCTGGGTCTCAGGGTCTCAGGTTCTCAGGGCCTCTGGGTCTCAGTGTCTCAGTGTCTCAGGGTCTGGGTGTTTCAGGGTCTCAATTTCTCAGGGTCTCTGGGAAACTGGGTGTCCGGGTATCTGAATCTCAGGGTCTCAGTGTCACACTGTCTCAGGGTCTCTGGGGTTCTGGGTCTCAGGGTCTCCGTGTCTCAGAGTCTCTGGGTCTCAGTGCTTCGTATCTCAGGGTCTCAGGGACTGAATGTCTCAGGGTCTCAGTGTCTCAGTGTCGCAGGGACTCAGTGTCTCAATGTCTCAGTGCCTCCGTGTCTCAGGGTCTCAGAGTCTCAGTGTCTCAGTGTCTCAGGGACTCAGTGTCTCAATGTCTCAGTGCCTCAGTGTCTCAGGGTCTCAGTGTCTCAGGGTCTCAGTGTCTCAGTGTCGCAGGGACTCAGTGTCTCAATGTCTCAGTGCCTCAGTGTCTCAGGGTCTCAGTGTCTCAGGGTCTCAGTGTCTCAGTGTCTCAGGGTCTCAGTGTCTCAGGGTCTCAGTGTCTCAGTGTCTCAGGGTCTCAGTGTCTCAGTGTCTCAGGGTCTCAGTGTCTCAGGGTCTCAGTGTCTCAGGGTCTCAGGGTCTCAGTGTCTCTGAGTCTCAGGGCCTGTGGGTCTCTGAGTCTCAGTGTCTCAGTGTCTCAGAGTGTCAGTGTGTCAGTTCCTCAGGGTCTGGGTCTCAGGGTCTCTGGGACTCAGTGTTTCAGTCTCTCAGGGTCTCAGTGTCTCTGGGTTTCTGGGTCTCTAGGTCTCTGCGTCTAAGGGTCTCTGGGCCTCAGGGCCACAGGGCCTCAGGGTCTCAGTGTCACAGTGTCTCAGTGTCTCAGGGTCCCTGGGTCTCATGGCCTTTGGGTTTCTGGGTCTCTGGATCTCAGTGTCTTCGTGTCTCAGGGTCTCAGGGTCCCTGTTCCTCAGTGCTTAGTGTCTCAGGGTCTCAGAGTCTCAGGGCCTCTGGGTCTCAGGGTCTCAGTGTCTCTGGGTCTCTGGGTCTCAGGGTTTCAGGGTTTCAGGGTTTCAGTGTCTCAGTGTCTCAGTGTCTCAGGGTCTGGGTCTCTGGGACGACTGGTCTCTGTGTCTCATGGTGCCCGTGTCTCTGAGTCTCAGGGTCTCACTGTCTCAGGGTCACAGGGTTTCAGTGTCTCTGTGTTTCAGGGTTTCAGGGACCCTGGGTCCCTGTGTCTCAGTGTCTCAGGGTCTCTGGGTCACAGTGTCTCAGGGTCTCAGTGTCTCTGTGTCTCTCGGTCTCAGTGTCTCAGGATCTCAGGGTCTCAGTATCTCAGTATTTCAGGGTCTCAGTGACTCTGGGTCTCTGGGTCTCTTGGTCTCAGGGTCTCTGGGCCTCTGGGCCTCAGTGTCTCAGGGTCTCAGTGTCTCAGGGTGTCAGTGTCTCAGGGTATCCGGGTCTCAATGTCCCAGTGTCTCAGGGTCTCTGGCTCTCAGTGTCTCAGGGTCTCTGGGCCTGTGTGTCTCTGGGTCTCTGGGTTTGAGGGTCTCTGTGTCTCAGGGTCTCAGTGCCTCAGGGTCTCAGAGTCCATGGTTATCTGGGTCTCTGGGACTCTGGGTGTCTGTGTCTCAGGTTCTCTGGGTTTCTGGGTCTCAGGGATTCAATGTCTCAGTGTCTCAGGGTTTAGTGTCTCAAGGTCTCCGGGTCTCAGTGTCGCAGGAATCAGGGTCCCTGGGTCTCTGGGTCTCGGGGTCTCGGGGTCTCAGGGTCTCGGGGTCTCAGAGTCTCTGGGTGTCTGGGTCTCTGTGTCTCAGTGTCTCAGGTTCTCTGTGCCTCTGCGTCTCAGGGTCTCAGTGTCTCAGGGTCTCAGGGTGTCAGGGTCTCAGTGTCTCAAGGTCTCAGTGTCTGGTTATCTCAGTGTCTCAGTGTCTCAGGGTCTCAGTGTCTCTGTGTTTCAGGGTTTCAGTGTCTCAGGGTCTCAGTCTCTCAGCTTCTCAGTGTCTCAGTGACTCAAGGTCTCGGTGCCTCAATGTGTCAATGTCTCAGTGTCTCAGGGCCTCAGGGTCTCAGGATCTCAGGGTCTCAGTGTTCCTGTGTTTCAGGGTCTCAGTGAGTAAGGGTCTCAGTGTCTCAGGGTCTCAGTGTCTTGGTGTCTCAGAGTCTCTGTGTCTCAGTGTCTGAGGGTCTCAGGATCTCAGGGTCTCAGTGTTCCTGTGTTTCAGGGTCTCAGTGAGTAAGGGTCTCAGTGTCTCAGGGTCTCTGGGACTCTGGGTATCCGGCTTTCTGGGTCTCAGGGTCTCAGTGTCTCAGGGTCTCAGTGTCTCAGGGTCTGAGTTTCTCAGGGTGGCTGGGTTTCTGGGTCTCAGGGTCTCAGAGTCTCAGAGTCTCATTGTCTCAGGGTCTCTGGGTTTCTGGGTGTCTGGGTCTCAGTTCCTCCGTGTCTCAGGGTCTCAGAGTCTCAGGGTCTCAGAGTCTCAGGGTCTCAGTGTTTCTATGTTTCAGCGTCTCAGCATCTCAGTGTCTCAGCCTCTCAGGGGCTCAGGGTCTCAGTGTCTCAGAGTCTCGGTGTCTTAGGATCTCAGTTTCCCAGAGTCTCTGGGAAACTGGGTCTCAGTGTCTCAGTGTCTCAGTGTCTCAGGGTCGCTGGGTTTCTGGGTGTCTGAGTCTCAGTGCCTCCGTGTCTCAGGGTCTCAGTATCACAGGGTCTCAGGGTCTGTGGGTTTCTGGGTGTCTAGGTCGCAGTGTCACCGTGTCTCACTGTCTCACTGTCTCACCCTCTCAGGGTCTCTGGGTCTCTGTGCTCGTGTCTCAGAGTCTCAGGGACTCAGTGTGTCAGGGTCTCTGGGTCACAGTGCATAGTGTCTCAGGGTCTCAGGGTCTCAGTGTCTCAATGTCACAGTGCTTCATGTCTCAGGGTCTCAGAGACTCAGTGTCGCAGGGTCTCAGGGTCTCTGTGTCTCAGTGTCTCAGGGTCTCAGCATCTCAGTGAGTCAGGGTCTCAGTGTCTCAGCGTCACAGAGTCTCTGTGTCTCAGAGTCTTTCGGTCTCTGGGTCTCAGGGTCGCAGTGTCTCAGTGTCACAGGCTCTCAGGGTCTCTGGGTCTCAGCGTCTCTGGGTTTCTGGGTCTCTGGATCTCAGTGTCTCTGTGTCTCAGTGTCTCAGGGTCTCAGGGTCACTGGGCCTCAGTGCTTAGTGTCTCAGGGTGTCAGGGTGTCAGGGTCTCAGTGTCTCAAGTTCTGAGTGTCTCAGTGTCTCAGTGTCTCAGAGCCTCAGTGTCTCAGGGTCTGGGTCACAGGGTCTCAGTGTCTCCGTGTCTCAGCGATGTGGGCCTCAGGTCTCAGGGTCTCAGTGTCTAAAGGTTTCAGTGTCTCAGTGTCTCAGGGTCTAAAGTTCTCAGGGTCTCAGTGTCTCTGTGTCTCAGTGTCTCAGGGTCTCGGGGTCTCAGTGTCTCAGGGTATCCGGGTCTCAGTGTCTCAGGCTCTCAGGGTCTCAGTATCTCAGTATCTCAGGTTCTCAAGGTCTCTGAGTCTCGAGGTCTCAGGGTCTCCAGGTCTCAGTGTCTCAGTGTCCCAGTGCTTCATTTGTCAGGGTCTCAGGGACTCAGTGTCTCAGGGTCTCAGTATCTCAGGGTCTCTGTGTCTCAGTGTATCAGTGTCTCAGGGTCTCTGGGTCTCTGGGTCTCAGTGTCTCAGGGTCTCAGTATCTCAGCGTCCCAGGGCCCCAGTGTCTCAGGATCTCAGTGTCTCAATGTCTCAGTGCTTAGTGTCTCAGGGTCTCTGGGTTTCTGGGTCTCAGTGTCCCAGGGTCTCAGTATCTCAGCGTCTCAGGGGCTCAGTGTCTCAGTGTCTCGGTGTCTCAGGGTCTTAGTTTCTCAGGGTCTCTTGGAAGCTGGGTCTCCGGGTCTCTGAGTCTCAGGATCTCAGTGTCTCACTGTCTCAGGGTCTCTGGGTTTTTGGGTGTCTGGGTCTCAGTGTCTCCGTGTCTCAGGGTCTCAGGGTCTCTGGGTCTCAGTGCATAGTGTCTCAGGGTCTCAGGGACTCAATTTGTCAGTGTCTCAGTGTCAATGTCTCACGGTCTCAGGGTCAATGTCTCATGGTCTCAGTGCCTCAGGGTCTCAGTGTCTCAATGTCTCATTGCTTCGTGTCTCAGGGACTCAGTGTCGCAGTGTCTCTGGGTCTCTGTGTCTCTGGGTCTCAGGATCTCAGTGTCTCTACATTTCAGCATCTCAGGGTCTCAGTGAGTCAGGGTCTCAGTGTCTCAGGGTCTCAGTGTTTCAGTGTCTCGGTGTCTTCGGGTCTCAGTTTCCCAGGATCTCTTGGAATCTGGGTCTCCGGGTCTCTGAGTTTCAGCGCCTCAGTGTCTCAGGGTCTCAGGGTCTCTGGGTCTCAGTGCTTAGTGTCTCATGGACTCAGCGGCTCAATGTCTCAGGGTCTCGGTGTTTCAGGGGCTCAGTGTCTCAGAGTCTCAGGGTTTCAGTGTCACAGGATCTCAGTGTCTTAATGTCTCAGTGTTTAGTGTCTCAGGGTCTCAGGGTCTCTGGGTCTCAGTGTCTTAGTGTCTCAGGGTCTCAGTGTCTCTGAGTCTCAGAGTCTCAGTGCCTCAGGGTCTCAGCGACTCAATGTCTCAGTGTCTGTGTCTCAGGGTTTCAGTGTCTCAGGGTCTCTGGGCCTCTGTGTCTCAATGTCCAAGTGTTTCGTTTCTCAGCGTCTCAGTGTCTCAGTGTCTCAGTGTCTCAGTGTCTCAGGGCCTCTGGGTCTCAGTGCCTCAGGGTCTCAGTGTCTCAATGTCTCAGGGACTCAGTGTCTCAGTGTCTCAGGGCCTCTGGGTCTCAGTGTCTCAGGGTCTCAGTGTCTCAATGTCTCAGGGTCTCAGTGTCCCAGTGTCTCAGGATCTCTGTGTCTCAGGGCCTCAGGGCCTCTGGGTCTCAGGGTCTCAGTGTCTCAGTGTCTCAGGGCCTCTGGGTCTCAGTGTCTCAGGGTCTCAGTGTCTCAATGTCTCAGGGACTCAGTGTCCCAGTGTCTCAGGGTCTCGTGTCTCAGGGTCTCAGTGTCTCAATGTCTCAGTGCTTAGTGTCTCAGGGTCTCAGAGACTCAATGTCTCAGGGTCTAGGTGTCTCAGGGTCACAGTGCCTCAGTGTCTCAGGGTCCCTGGGTCTCTGTGTCTCAGCGTGTCAGTGTTTCAGGGTCTCAGTGTCTCAGGGTCTCAGTATTTCTGTGTTTCAGCGTCTCAGCGTCTCAGTGTCTCAGGGGCTCAGGGTCTCAGTGTCTCAGTGTCTCAAGGTCTCAATGTCTCAGTGTCTCAGGGTCTCAGGGTCTCAGGGTCTCTGGGTCTCAGTTTGTCATGGTTTCAGGGTCTCTGTGTCTCAGTGTCTCTGGGTCACTGCGTGTCTGGGTCTCAGTGACTCTGGGTCTCAGTGCCTCAGGGTCTCTGGGTCTATGGCTCTCAGGGACTCTGGGTCTCTGGGTCTCAGTGTCTCAGGCTCTCAGCGTTTCAGGGTCGCAACGTCTCTGTGCCTCAATGTCTCTGTCCCAGTGTCCCGGTGTCTCTGTGTCTCAGGGTCTCCGGGTCTCAGGGTCTCTGCGTCTCTGCGTCTCTGGTCCTTTGGGTCTCAGGGTCTCTGTGCCTCAGTGTCTCAGTCTCTCAGGGTCTCAGTCTCTCAAGGTCTCAGTGTCTCTGGGTCTCAGGGGCTCATGGTCACAGTCTCTCAGTGTCTCAGGGTCACAGTCTCTCAGTGTCTCAGTGTCTCAAGGTCTCTGGTTCCCTGGGTCAGAGGGTCTCAGTGTGTCATTGTCTCAGGTTCTCAGTGTCTCATTTTCTTAGGGTCTCTGGGTCTCAGGATCTCAGTGTCTAAGTGTCTCAGTGTCTCAGTGTCTCAGTGTGTCAGGGCCTCTGGGTCTCTGGGTCTGTGTCTCAGGGTCTCAGGGCGTCTGGGTCTCTGTGTGTCAGTGTCTCAGGGCCTCTGCGTCTCAGGGTCTCAGGGTCTCAGGGTCTCAGGGCCTCTGGGTCTCTGAGTCTCAGTGTCTCAGTGTCTCAGGGTCTCAGGGCCTCTGGGTCTCTGTGTCTCAGTGTCTCAGGGTCTCAGGGCCTCTGGGTCTCTGTGTCTCAGGGTCTCAGGGCCTCTAGGTCTCTGTGTCTCAGGGTCTCAGGGTCTCTGGGCCTCTGGGTCTCTGAGTCTCAATGTCTCAGTGTCTCAGGGTCTAAGGGCCTCTGGGTCTCTGTGTCTCAGTGTCTCAGTGTCTTAGGGCGTCTTGGTCTCTGGGTCTCTGAACTCAATGTCTCAGGGTCTCAGGGTCTCTGGGTCTCTGGGTCTCAGTGTCTTAGGGCCTCTGGGTCTCTGGGTCTCTGAGTCTCAATGTATCAGTGTCACAGGGTCTCAGGGCCTCTGTGTCTCACTCAGTGTCTCAGGGCCTCTGGGTCTCAATGTCTCAGTATCTCAGGTTCTTATGGCCTCTGGGTCTCTGTGTCTCAGTGTCTCAGGGTCTCAGGTCCTCTGGGTCTCTGTGTCTCAGTGTCTCAGGGTCTCAGGGCCTCTGGGTCGCAGGGTCTCAGGGTCTCACGGCCTCTGGGTCTCAGGGTCTCAGTGTCTCAGGGTCTCAGGGACTCTGGGTCGCAGGGTCTCAGTGTCTCAGGGCCTCTGGGTCTCTGGGTCTCAGTGTCTCAGGGTCTCAGGGTCTCCGGGCCTCTGGGTCTCTGGGTCTCTGGGTCTCTGAGTCTCAATGTCTCAGTGTCTCACGTTCTCAGGGTCTCTGAGTCTCAGTGTCTCAGGGTCTCAGGGCCTCTGGGTCTCTGGGTCTCTGAGTCTCAATGTCTCAGTGTCTCAGGTTCTTAGGGTCTCAGGGCCTCTGGGTCTCAGGGTCTCAGCGTCTCAGGGTCTCAGGGCCTCCAGGTCTCCGTGTCTCAGGGTCTCAGGGCCTCAGGGTTTCTGGGTCTCTGGGTCACAGGGCCTCTGGGTCTCTGAGTCTCAATGTCTCAGTGTCTCAGTGACTCAGGGTCTCACTGTCTCAGGTTCTCAGGGCCTCTGGGTCTCAGGGACTCAGGGTATCAGTGTCTCAGAGTCTCAGGGTCTCTGGGTCGCAGTGTCTCAGTATCTCAGCGCCTCTGGGTATCAGGGTCTCAGTGTCTCAGGATCTCAGGGATTCTGGGTGTCTGTGTCTCAGTGTCTCAGTGTCTCAGGGTATCAGGGCCTCTGGGTCTCTGTGTCTCAGTGTCTCAGGACCTCTGGGTCTCAGGGTATCAGGGTCTCAGGGCCTCTGCGTCTCTGGGTCTCAATGTCTCAGTGTTTCAGTGTCTCAGAGTCTCAGGGCCTGTGGGTCCCTTGGCCTCTGAGTCTCAACGTCTCAGTGTCTCAGGGTCCCATGGTCTCAGGGCCTCTGAGTGTCTGTGTCTCAGTGTCTCAGGGTCTCAGGGCCTCTGGGTCTCTTTGTCTCAGGGTCTCAGGGTCTCAGGGCCTTTGGGTCTCTGGGTCTTAATGTCTCAATGTCTCAGTGTCTCAGGGTCTCAGGGTCTCAGTGTCTCAGGGTCTCAGGGTCTCTGGGCCTCTGGGTCTCTGAGTCTCAATGTCTCAGTGTCTGATGTCTCAGGGTCTCTAGGCGTCTGAGTCTCAGTGTCTCAGGGTCTCAGGGCCTCTGGGTCTCTGGGTCTTTGAGTCTCAATGTCTCAGTGCCTCAGGTTCTCAGGGTCTCAGGGCCTCTGGGCCTCTGGGTCTCTGTGTCTCAGGGCCTCTGGGTCTCAGGGTCTCAGGGTCTCTGGGTCTCTGTGTCTAAGGGTCTCAGGGCCTCAGGGTCTCTGGGTCTCTGTGTCTCAGGGTCTCAGGGCCTCTGGGTCTCTGTGTCTCAGGGGCTCTGTGTCTCAGGGTCTCAGGGCATCTGGGTCTCAGGGCCTCTGGGTCTCTGTGTCTCAGGGTCTCAGGGTCTCCGGGCTAAGTGTCTCTGTGTCTCAGTGTCTCAGTGTCTCAGTGTCTCAGTGTCTCAGGGTCTCAGTGTCTCAGGGTCTCGGGGTCTCTGGATCTCTGGTTCTCTGGGTCTCTTGGTCTGTGGGTCTCACTGTCTCTGTGTCTCAGGGTCTCTGTTTCTCTGGCTCTCTGGGTCTCAGTTCCTCAGGGTGTCTGGGTCTCTGTGTCTCAGGGTCTCAGTGTCTCAGAGTCTCAGGATCTCAGGATCTCTGGGTCACTGCGTGCCTGGGTCTTAGTGTCTCAGGGTCTCATGGTCTCTGGATGTCTGGTTCTCTGGGTCTCTTGGTCTGTTGATCTCACTGTCTCTGTGTCTCAGAGCCTCTGTGTCTCTGGGTAACTGGATCTCAGTGTCACAGTGTCTTAGGGTCTCAGTGTCTGAGGGTCTCTGGTTCCCTGGGTCCCAGTGTCTCAGTGTCTGAGCGTCTCAGGGTCTCTGTGTCGCTGTGTCTCAGGGTCTCTGGGTCTCAGGGTCGCAGTGTCTCGGTGTCTCAGGGGCTCAGGGCCTTAGTGTCTCAGGGGCTCAGGGCCTCAGTGTGTCAGTGCCTCAGTGTCTCAGGGCTCGGTGTCTCTGTGTCTCAGGGCTCAGTGTCTCAGTGCCTGAGGGTCTCTGCGTCTCTGTGGCTCAGTGTCTCAGGGTCTCTGGGTCTCAGGGTCCCAGTGTCTCAGGGTCTCAGGGTCTCAGGGTCTCAGTGTCGCAGTGTCTTAGTGTCTCAGGATCTCTGTGTCTCACTGCCTCAGGATCTCAGTTTCTCAGGGCCTCAGGGTCTCAGGGTCTCAGGGTCTCTGTGTCTCAGGGTCTCAGGGTCTCAGGGCCTCAGTGTCTCAGGGTCTCAGGGTCTCTGGGTCACTACGTGTCTGGGTCTCAGTGACTCTGGGTCTCAGTGCCTCAGGGTCTCTGGGTCTATGGCTCTCAGGGACTCTGGGTCTCAGGGTCTCAGTGTCTCAGGCTCTCAGGGTTTCAGGGTCGCAACGTCTCTGTGCCTCAATGTCTCTGTCCCAGTGTCTGGGTCTCAGTGACTCTGGGTCTCAGTGCCTCAGGGTCTCTGGGTCTATGGCTCTCAGGGACTCTGGGCCTCTGGGTTTCTGGGTCTCAGTGTCTCAGGTTCTCAGGGCCTCTGGGTCTCTGGGTCTCTGGGTCTCTGAGTCTCAATGTCTCAGTGTCTCAGGTTCTCAGGGACTCTGGGTCTCAGCGTCTCAGGGTCTCAGTTTCTCAGTGTCTCAGGGTCTCAGTGTCTCCGGGCCTCTGGGTCTCTGGGTCTCTGAGTCTCAATGTCTCAGTGTCTCAGGTTCTCAGGGTCTCAGGGCCTCTGGGCCACTGAGTCTCTGTTTCTCAGGGTCTCAGGGCCTCTAGGTCTCAGGGTCTCAGCATCTCTGGGTCTCTGTGTCTCAGGGTCTCAAAGCCTCTGGGTCTCTGGGACTCAGTGTCTCAGGGTCTCAGGGACTCTGGGTCTCTGTGTCTCAGGGTCTCAGGGCCTCTGGGTCTCTGTGTCTCAGGGGCTCAGGGCCTCTGGGTCTCTGTGTCTCAGGGTCTCAGGGTCTCAGGGTCTCCGGGCCTCTGGGTCTCTGTGTCTCTGTGTCTCAATTTCTCAGTGTCTCAGTGCCTCAGGGCCTCTTGGTCTCTGAGTCTCAATGTCTCAGTGTCTCAGGGTCTCAGGGCCTCTGGGTCTCTGGGTCTCAGTGTCTCAGTGTCTTAGGGCCTCTGGGTCTCTGGGTCTCTGAACTCAATGTCTCAGTATCTCAGGGTCTCAGGGTCTCTGGGTCTCTGGGTCTCGGTGTCTCAGGGTCTCAGGGTCTCAGGGCCTCTGGGTCTCTGTGTCTCAGGGTCTCAGGACCTCTGGGTGTCAGGGTCTCACTGTATCAGGGTCTCAGGGCCTCTGCGTCTCTGGGTCTCAATGTCTCAGTGTCTCAGGGTCTCAGGGCCTCTGGGTCTCAGGGTCTCTGAGTCTCAATGTCTCAGTGTCTCAGTGTCTCAGGGTCTCAGGGCCTCTGGGTCTCTGTGTCTCAGGATCTCAGGGTCACGGGGCCTTTGGGTCTCTGGGTCTCTGAGCCTCAGTGACTCAGTGTCTCTGGGTCTCAGGGTCTCAGGGCCTTTGTGTCTCAGTGTCTCAGGTCCTCTGTGTCTCTGGGTCTCTGAGTCTCAATGTCTCAGTGTCTCAGGGTCTCAGGGTCTCAGGGCCTCTGGGTCTCTGGGTCTCTGAGTCTCAATGTCTCAGTGTCTCAGTGACTCAGGGTCTCACTGTCTCAGGTTCTCAGGGCCTCTGGGTCTCAGGGACTCAGGGTATCAGTGTCTCAGAGTCTCAGGGTCTCTGAGTCGCAGTGTCCGAGTATCTCAGGGCCTCTGGGTCTCTGTGTCTCAGTGTCTCAGGACCTCTGGGTCTCAGGGTATCAGGGTCTCAGGGCCTCTGCGTCTCTGGGTCTCAATGTCTCAGTGTTTCAGTGTCTCAGAGTCTCAGGGCCTGTGGGTCCCTTGGCCTCTGAGTCTCAATGTCTCAGTGTCTCAGGGTCCCATGGTCTCAGGGCCCCTGAGTGTCTGTGTCTCAGTGTCTCAGGGTCTCAGGGCCTCTGGGTCTCTTTGTCTCAGGGTCTCAGGGTCTCAGGGCCTTTGGGTCTCTGGGTCTTAATGTCTCAATGTCTCAGTGTCTCAGGGTCTCAGGGTCTCAGTGTCTCAGGGTCTCAGGGTCTCTGGGCCTCGGGGTCTCTGGGTCTCTGAGTCTCAATGTCTCAGTGTCTGATGTCTCAGGGTCTCTAGGCGTCTGAGTCTCAGTGTCTCAGGGTCTCAGGGCCTCTGGGTCTCTGGGTCTCTGAGTCTCAATGTCTCAGTGCCTCAGGTTCTCAGGGTCTCAGGGCCTCTGGGCCTCTGGGTCTCTGTGTCTCAGGGTCTCAGGGCCTTTGGGTCTCAGGGTCTCAGGGTCTCTGGGTCTCTGTGTCTCAGGGTCTCAGGGCCTCTGGGTCTCTGTGTCTCAGGGTCTCTGTGTCTCAGGGTCTCAGGGCATCTGGGTCTCTGTGTCTCAGGGTCTCAGGGCCACTGGGTCTCTGTGTCTCAGGGTCTCAGGGTCTCCGGGCTAAGTGTCTCAGTGTCTCTGTGTCTCAGTGTCTCAGTGTCTCAGTGTCGCAGTGTCTCAGTGTCTCAGGGTCTCAGTGTCTCAGGGTCTCGGGGTCTCTGGATCTCTGGTTCTCTGGGTCTCTTGGTCTGTGGGTCTCACTGTCTCTGTGTCTCAGGGTCTCTGTTTCTCTGGGTCTCAGTTCCTCATGGTGTCTGAGTCTCTGTGTCTCAGTGTCTCAGTGTCTCAGGGGCTCAGGGCCTCAGTGTCTCAGGGGCTCAGGGCCTCAGTGTCTCAGTGCCTCAGTGTCTCAGGGCTCGGTGTCTCTGTGTCTCAGGGCTCAGTGTCTCAGTGCCTGAGGGTCTCTGCGTCTCTGTGGCTCAGTGTCTCAGGGTCTCTGGGTCTCAGGGTCCCAGTGTCTCAGGGTCTCAGGGTCTCAGGGTCTCAGTGTCGCAGTGTCTTAGTGTCTCAGGATCTCTGTGTCTCACTGCCTCAGGATCTCAGTTTCTCAGGGCCTCAGGGTCTCAGGGTCTCAGGGTCTCAGGGTCTCAGGGCCTCAGGGTCTCTGTGTCTCAGGGTCTCAGGGCCTCAGTGTCTCAGGGTCTCAGGGTCTCAGTGTCTCAGGGTCTCTGTGTATCAGTGTCTCAGGGTCTCAGTGTCTTAGGGTCTCAGAGTCTCAGCTCTCAGTGTCTCAGAGTCTCAGGTCTCAGTGTCTCAGTGTCGCACGTTCTCAGTGTCTCAGGGTCTCTGGGTCTCAGTTTGTCAAGGTTTCAGGGTCTCAGTGTCTCAGGGTCTCAGGGTCTCTGGGTCACTGCGTGTCTGGGTCTCAGTGACTCTGGGTCTCAGTGCCTCAGGGTCTCTGGGTCTATGGCTCTCAGGGACTCTGGGTCTCTGGGTCTCAGTGTCTCAGGCTCTCAGGGTTTCAGGGTCGCAACGTCTCTGTGCCTCAATGTCTCTGTCCCAGTGTCTGGGTCTCAGTGACTCTGGGTCTCAGTGCCTCAGGGTCTCTGGGTCTATGGCTCTCAGGGACTCTGGGCCTCTGGGTCTCTGGGGCTCAGTGTCTCTGGGTCTCTGAGTCTCAATGTCTCAGTGTCTCAGGTTCTCAGGGACTCTGGGTCTCTGGGTCTCAGTGTCTCAGGGTCTCAGGGTTTCAGGGTCGCAACGTCTCTGTGCCTCAATGTCTCTGTCCCAGTGTCTCGGTGTCTCTGTGTCTCAGGGTCTCCGGGTCTCAGGGTCTCTGCATCTCTGGTCCTTTGGGTCTCTTGGTCTCTGTGCCTCAGTGTCTCAGTGTCTCAGGGTCTCAGCCTCTCAAGGTCTTAGTGTCTCTGGGTCTCAGGGGCTCATGGTCACAGTCTCTCAGTGTCTCAGGGTCTCAGGGTCTCAGTGTCTCAGTGTCTCAGGGTCTCAGTGTCTCAAGGTCTCTGGTTCCCTGGGTCGGAGGGTCTCACTGTGTCATTGACTCAGGTTCTCACTGTCTCATTTTCTTAGGGTCTCTGGGTCTCAGGATCTCAGTGCCTCAGTGTTTCAGGGTCTCACGGTTACATTGTCTCAGTGTCTCTTGGTCTCAGGGTCTCAGCTTCTCAGGGTCTCTGGGTCTCAGTTTCTCAGTGTCTCAGAGTCTCAGGGACTCAGGGTCTCAGCCTCTCAAGGTCTCAGTGTCTCTGGGTCTCATGGGCTCATGGTCACAGTCTCTCAGTGTCTCAGGGTCTCAGTGTCTCAGGGTCTCAGTGTCTGAAGGTCTCTGGTTCCCTGGGTCGGAGGGTCTCAGTGTGTCATTGTCTCAGGTTCTCAGTGTCTCATTTTCTTAGGGTCTCTGGGTCTCAGGATCTCAGTGCCTCAGTGTCTCAGGGTCTCACGGTTACATTGTCTCAGTGTCTCTTGGTCTCAGGGTCTCAGCTTCTCAGGGTCTCTGGGTCTCAGTTTCTCAGTGTCTCAGGGACTCAGAGTCTCAGTGTCACAGGGGCTCAGGGCCTCACTGCCTCTGTGTCTCAGGGTCTCAGTGTCTCAGGGCCTCAGTGTCTCCATGTCTCCGTATCTCAGGGTCTCAGTGTCTCACTGTCTCAGGGTCTCTGTGTCACAGGGTCTCAGGGTCTCAGGGCCTCTGGATCTCTGGGTCTCTGAGTCTCAATGTCTCAGTGTCTCAGGGTCTCAGGGCCTCTGGGCCTCAGGGTCTCTGTGTCTCAGGGTCTCAGGGTCTCAGGGCCTCAGGGCCTCTGAGTCTCAGGGTCTCAGTGTCTCAGGGCCTCTGGGTCTCAGGTTCTATGTGTCTCAGGGTCTCAGGGTCTCAGGGCCTCAGGGCCTCAGGGTCTCTGTGTCTCAGGGTCTCAGGGTCTCAGGGCCTCTGGGTCTCTGTGTCTCAGGGTCTCAGGGCCTCTGGGTCTCAGGGTCTCAGTGCCTCAGGGTCTCAGGGCCTCTGGGTCTCAGTGTCTCAGTGTCTCAGGGGTTCTGGGTCTCTGGGTCTCAGTGTCTCAGGCTCTCAGGGTTTCAGGGTCGCAACGTCTCTGTGCCTCAATGTCTCTGTCCCAGTGTCTGGGTCTCAGTGACTCTGGGTCTCAGTGCCTCAGGGTCTCTGGGTCTATGGCTCTCAGGGACTCTGGGCCTCTGGGTCTCTGGGGCTCAGTGTCTCTGGGTCTCTGAGTCTCAATGTCTCAGTGTCTCAGGTTCTCAGGGACTCTGGGTCTCTGGGTCTCAGTGTCTCAGGGTCTCAGGGTTTCAGGGTCGCAACGTCTCTGTGCCTCAATGTCTCTGTCCCAGTGTCTCGGTGTCTCTGTGTCTCAGGGTCTCCGGGTCTCAGGGTCTCTGCATCTCTGGTCCTTTGGGTCTCTTGGTCTCTGTGCCTCAGTGTCTCAGTGTCTCAGGGTCTCAGCCTCTCAAGGTCTTAGTGTCTCTGGGTCTCAGGGGCTCATGGTCACAGTCTCTCAGTGTCTCAGGGTCTCAGGGTCTCAGTGTCTCAGTGTCTCAGGGTCTCAGTGTCTCAAGGTCTCTGGTTCCCTGGGTCGGAGGGTCTCACTGTGTCATTGACTCAGGTTCTCACTGTCTCATTTTCTTAGGGTCTCTGGGTCTCAGGATCTCAGTGCCTCAGTGTTTCAGGGTCTCACGGTTACATTGTCTCAGTGTCTCTTGGTCTCAGGGTCTCAGCTTCTCAGGGTCTCTGGGTCTCAGTTTCTCAGTGTCTCAGAGTCTCAGGGACTCAGGGTCTCAGCCTCTCAAGGTCTCAGTGTCTCTGGGTCTCATGGGCTCATGGTCACAGTCTCTCAGTGTCTCAGGGTCTCAGTGTCTCAGGGTCTCAGTGTCTGAAGGTCTCTGGTTCCCTGGGTCGGAGGGTCTCAGTGTGTCATTGTCTCAGGTTCTCAGTGTCTCATTTTCTTAGGGTCTCTGGGTCTCAGGATCTCAGTGCCTCAGTGTCTCAGGGTCTCACGGTTACATTGTCTCAGTGTCTCTTGGTCTCAGGGTCTCAGCTTCTCAGGGTCTCTGGGTCTCAGTTTCTCAGTGTCTCAGGGACTCAGAGTCTCAGTGTCACAGGGGCTCAGGGCCTCACTGCCTCTGTGTCTCAGGGTCTCAGTGTCTCAGGGCCTCAGTGTCTCCATGTCTCCGTATCTCAGGGTCTCAGTGTCTCACTGTCTCAGGGTCTCTGTGTCACAGGGTCTCAGGGTCTCAGGGCCTCTGGATCTCTGGGTCTCTGAGTCTCAATGTCTCAGTGTCTCAGGGTCTCAGGGCCTCTGGGCCTCAGGGTCTCTGTGTCTCAGGGTCTCAGGGTCTCAGGGCCTCAGGGCCTCTGAGTCTCAGGGTCTCAGTGTCTCAGGGCCTCTGGGTCTCAGGTTCTATGTGTCTCAGGGTCTCAGGGTCTCAGGGCCTCAGGGCCTCAGGGTCTCTGTGTCTCAGGGTCTCAGGGTCTCAGGGCCTCTGGGTCTCTGTGTCTCAGGGTCTCAGGGCCTCTGGGTCTCAGGGTCTCAGTGCCTCAGGGTCTCAGGGCCTCTGGGTCTCAGTGTCTCAGTGTCTCAGGGGTTCTGGGTCTCTGAGTCTCAGTGTCTCAGGGTCTCAGGGCCTCTGGGTCTCTGTGTCTCAGGGTCTCAGGGCCTCTGGGTCTCAGGGTCTCAGGGCCTCTGGATCTCTGGGCCTCTGAGTCTCAATGTCTCAGTGTCTCAGGGTCTCAGGGCCTCTGGGTCTCTGTGTCTCAGGGGCTCAGGTTCTCAGGGCCTCTGGATCTCTGTGTCTCAGGGTCTCAGTGTCTCAGGGTCTCAGGGCATCTGGGTGTCTTTGTCTCAGTGTCTCAGGGCCTCAGAGCCTCTGGGTCTCTGTGTCTCAGGGTCTCAGGACCTCTGCGTCTCAGGATCTCACTGTATCAGGGTCTCAGGGCCTCTGCGTCTCTGGGTCTCAATGTCTCAGTGTCTCAGTGTCTCAGGGCCTCTGTGTCTGAGTGTCTCAGGGTCTCAGGGCCTCTGGATCTCTGTGTCTCAGTGTCTCAGGACCTCTGGGTCTCAGGGTCTCAGTGTATCAGGGTCTCAGGGCCTCTGCGTCTCTGGGTCTCAATGTCTCAGTGTTTCAGTGTCTCAGAGTCTCAGGCCCTGTGGGTCTCTTGGCCTCTGAGTCTCAATGTCTCAGTGTCTCAGGGTCCCATGGTCTCAGGGCCTCTGAGTGTCTGTGTCACAGTTTCTCAGGGTCTCAGGTCCTCTGGGTCTCTTTGTCTCAGGGTCTCAGGGTCTCAGGGTCTCATGGCCTCTGGGTCTCTGGGTCTCTGAGTCTCAATGTCTCAGTGTCTGATGTCTCAGGGTCTCAAGGCGTCTGAGTCTCAGTGTCTCAGGGTCTACGGCCTCTGGGTCTATGTGTCTCAGGTTCTCAGGGTCTCAGGGCCTCTGGGTCTCTGGGTCTCTGAGCCTCAATGTCTCAGTGTCTCAGGGTCTCAGGGCCTCTGGGTCTCTGATTCTCAGTGTCTCAGTGTCTCATGGTCTCAGGGCCTCTGGGTCTCTGGGACTCTGTGTCTCAGGGTCTCAGGGCCTCTGGGTCTCAGTGTCTCAGTGTCTCAGGGTCTCAGGGCATCTTTTTCTCTGATTCTCAGTGTCTCAGTGTCTCATGGTCTCAGGGTCTCAGGGTATCTGGGTCTCCGTGTCTCAGGGTCTCAGGGCCTCTGGGTCTCTGATTCTCAGTGTCTTAGGGCCTCTGGGTCTCTGGGTCTCTGAGTCTCAGTGTCTCAGGGTCTCAGGGCCTCTGGGTCTCTGTGTCTCAGGGTCTCAGGGCCTCTGGGTCTCTGTGTCTCAGGGTCTCAGGGCCTCTGTGTCTCTGTGTCTCAGGGTCTCAGGGCCTCTGGGTCTCTGTGTCTCAGGGTCTCAGGGCCTCTGGGTCTCTGGGTCTCTGGGTCTCAGGGTCTCAGGGCCTCTGGGTCTCTGGGTCTCAGGGTCTCAGTGTCTCAGGGTCTCAGGACCTCTGGGTCTCAGGGTCTCAGGGTCTCTTGGTCTCTGTGTCTCAGGGTCTCTGGGTCTATGGTTCTCGGTGTCTCAGGGTCTCAGGGCCTCTGGGTCTCTGTGTCTCAGGGTCTCAGGGTCTTAGGGTCTCAGGGTCTCAGTGTCTCATGGTCTCAGGGTCTCTGGGTCTCACAGTCTCTGAGTCTCCATGTCTCAGTGTCGCAGGGTCTCAGGGCCTCTGGGTATCTGTGTCTCAGGGTCTCAGGGCCTCTGGGTCTCTGTGTCTCAGCGTCTCAGTGTCTCAGGGTCTCAGGGTCCCAGGTTCTCAGGCCATCTGGGTGTCTGCATCTCAGTGTCTCAGGGTATCAGGGCTTCTGGGTCACTGTGTCTCAGTGTCTCAGTGTCTCAGGGACTCAGGGCCTCTGGGTCTCTGAGTCTCAGTGTCTCAGGGTCACAGGGCCTCTGGGTCTCTGTGTCTCTGAGTCTCAATGTCTCAGTGTCCCTGGGTCTCAGAGCCTCTGGGTCTCTGAGTCTCAGTGTCTCTGGGTCTCAGGTTCTCAGGCCCTTTGGGTCTCTGTGTCTCTGAGTCTCAATGTCTCAGTGTCTCAGGGTCTCAGGGCCTCCGGGTCTCTGATTCTCAGTGTCTCAGGGTCTCAGGGCCTTTGGGTCTCTGTGTCTCAGGGTCTCAGGGCCTCTGGGTCTCAGGGTCTGAGTGTCTCAGGGTCTCAGGGTCTCTGGGTCTCTGTGTCTCAGGGTCTCAGGGTCTCAGGGCCTCTGGGTCTCTGGGTCTCTGTGTCTCAGGGTCTCAGGGCCTCTGGGTCTCTGGGTCTCTGAGTCTCAATGTCTCACGTTCTCAGTGTCACAGTGTCTCAGGGTCTCAGGCCCTCTGGGTCTCTGGGTCTCTGAGTCTCAATGTCTCACGTTCTCAGGGTCTCAGGGCCTCAGGGTCTCAGGGCCTCAGTGTCTCAGGGCCTCTGGGTCTCAGTGTCTCAGGGTCTGAGGGCCTCTGTTTCTCTGGTCTCTGAGTCTCAATGTCGCCGTGTCTCAGTGTCTCAGGGTCTCAGGGCCTCTTTGTCTCTGTGTCTCAGGGTCTCAGTGCCTCTGAGTCTCAGTGTCTCAGGGTCTGAGGGCCTCTGTGTCTCTGGGTCTCTGAGTCTCAATGTCTCAGTGTCTCAGGGTCTCAGGATCTCAGGGCCTCTGTGTCTCTGAGTCTCAGTGTCTCAATGTCTCAGGGTCTCAGGATCTCAGAGCCTCTGTGTCTCAGGGTCTCATGGCCTCTGGGTATCTGTGTCTCAGGTCTCAGTGTCTCAGGGTCTCAGGGTCTCAGGGCCTCTGGATCTCTGGGTCTCTGAGTCTCAATGTCTCTGTGTCTCAGTGTCTCAGGGCCTCTGCGTCTCAGGGTCTCAGGGCCTCAGGGCCTCTGGGTCTCTGTGTCTCTGAGTCTCAGTCTCTCAGGTTCTCAGGGCCTCTGGGTCTCTGGGTCTCAATTTCTCTGTGTCTCAGGGTCTCAGGGCCTCTGGGTCTCACTGTCTCAGGGCCTCTGGGTTACTGTCTCTCAGGGTCTCAGGGCCTCTAGGTCTCTGGGTCTCAGGGTCTCAGGGCCTCTGGGTTACTGTCTCTCAGGGCCTCTGGGAATCTGGGTCTCAGTGTCTCAGGGTCTCAGGGCCTCTGGGTCTCAGTGTCTCAGTGTGTCAGGTTCTCAGGGCCACTGGGTCTCTCTGTCTCATGTCCTCTGGGTCTCTGGGTCTCTGTGTCTCAGGGTCTCAGGGCATCTGTGACTCAGTGTCTCAGGGTCTCAGGGCCTTTGGGTCTCTGGGTTTCAGGGTCTCAGGGGCTCTGTGTCTCAGAGTCTCAGGGTCTCAGGGCCTCAGGGTCTCTGTGTCTCAGGGTCTCAGGGTCTCAGGGCCTCTGGGTCTCTGCGTCTTAGGGTCTCAGGGCCTCTGGGACTCTGAATCTCAGTGTCGCAGGGTCTCAGGGCCTCTGGGCCTCAGGGATTCAGGGTCTCTGTGTCTCCGGGTCTCTGGGTCTCTGTGTCTCAGGGTCTCAGGGCCTCTGGGTCTCTGGGTCATAGTGTCTCAGGGTTTCAGTGCCTCTGGGTCTCAGTGTCTCAGGGTCTCAGGGCCTCTGGGCCTCAGGGTCTCAGTGTCTCAGGGCCTCAGTGTCTCAGGGTCTCAGGGCCTCTGGGTCTCAGGGTCTCAGTGTCTCAGGGTCTCAGGGTCTCAGTGCCTCTGGGTCTCAGTGTCTCAGGGTCTCAGGGTCTCAGGGCCTCTGGGTCTCAGGGTCTCAGTGCCTCAGGGTCTCAGGGCCTCTGGGTCTCAGTGTCTCAGTGTCTCAGGGCCTCTGGGTCTCTGAGTCTCAGTGTCTCAGTGTCTCAGGGTCCCTGGGCCTCTGGGCCTCAGGGTCTCTGTGTCTCTGTGTCTCAGGGTCTCAGAGCATCTATGTCTCTGTGTCTCAGGGTCTCAGGGCCTCTGGGACTCTGAGTCTCAATGTCTCAGAGCCTCAGGGCCTCTGGGTCTCAGGGACTCAGGGTCACAGTGTCTCAGGGTCTCACGGCCTTTGGGACTTTGGGTCTCTGTGTCTCAGGGCCTCAGGGTCTCTGGGTCACTGTGTCTCAGGGCCTCTGGGCCTCTGGGTCTCTGGGTCACATTGTCTCAGGGAGTCAGGGCCTCTGGGTCTCAGGGTCTCAGGGTCGCTGGGTCTCTGTGTCTCAGGGACTCAGGGCCTTTGGTCTCTGTGTCTCTGAGTCTCAGTGTCTCAGGGTCTCAGGGTCTCTGTGTCTCTGTGTCTCAGGGTCTCAGGGTCTCAGGGCCTCTGGTTCTCTGTGTCTCAGGGTCTCAAGGTCTCAGGGTCTCAGGGCCTTTGGGTCTCTGAGTCTCAGTGTCTCAGGGTCTCAGGGCCTCTGGGTCTCTGCGTCTCTGAGTCTCAGTGTCTCAGTGTCTCAGGGTCTCAGTGCCTCCGGGTCTCTGATTCTCAGTGTCTCAGGGCCTCAGGGCCTTTGGGTCTCTGTGTCTCAGGTTCTCAGGGCCTCTGGGTCTCAGGGTCTCAGTGTCTCAGGGTCCCAGTGCCTCTGGGTCACAGGGTCTCAGGGTCTCTGGGTCTCTGTGTCTCAGGGCCTCAGGGCCTCTGGGTCGCTGTGTCTCAGGGTCACAGGGCCTCTGGGTCTCTGTATCTCTGAGTCTCAATGTCTCAGTGTCTCAGAGCCTCTGGGTCTCTGTGTCTCTGAGTCTCAGTGTCTCAGGGTCTCAGGGTCTCAGGCCCTCTGGGTCTCTGGGTCTCTGAGTCTCAATGTCTCAGTGTCTCACGTTCTCAGGGTCTCAGGGCCTCAGGGTCTCAGAGCCTCTGGGTCTCTGAGTCTCAATGTCTCTGTGTCTCTGAGTCTCAGTGTCTCAGTGTCTCAGGGCCTCAGAGCCTCTGGGTCTCTGTGTCTCAATTTCTCTGCGTCTCAGGGTCTCAGGGACTCTTTGTCTCACTGTCTCTGGGCCTCTGGGTTACTGTCTCTCAGGGTCTCAGGGCCTCTCTCTCTGGGTCTCAGTGGCTCAGTGTCTCAGGGCCTCTCGGTCTCTGGGCCTCAGTGTCACTGTGTATCAGGGTCTCAGGGCCTCTGGGCCTCAGGTTCTCTGTGTCTCCGTGTCTCAGGGTCTCAGGGCTTCAGGGCCTCTGGGTCTCAGGGTCTCAGTGTCTCAGGGCCTCAGGGTCTCAGGGTCAATGTGTCTCAGGGTCTCAGTGTCTCAGGGCCTCTGGGTCTCTGAGTCTCAGTGTCTCAGTGTCTCAGGGCCTCAGGGTCTCAGGGCCTCTGGGTCCCTGTGTCTCAGGGTCTCAGGGCCTCTGGGTCTCAGGGTCTCAGTGTCTCAGTATCTCAGGTTCTCAGGGCCTCTGGATCTCTGGGTCTCAGTGTCTTAGGGTCTCAGGGCCTCTGGGTCCCAGGGTCCCAGTGTCTCAGGGTCTCACGGCGTCAGGGCCTCAGGGTCTCAGGGCCTCTGAGTCTCAGTGTCTCAGGGTCTCAGGGCCTCTGGGTCTCAATTTGTCTGTGTCTCAGGGTCTCTGGGTCTCAGGGTCTCATGGTCTCTGAATCTCTGTGTCTCAGGGCCTCAGGGTCTCAGGGCCTCAGGGTCTCTGGGTCTCTGTGTCTCAGGGTCTCAGGGCCTCTGGGTCACTGTCTCTCATGGTCTCAGGGCTTCTGGGTCTCAGGTTCTCAGTGTCTCAGGGTCCCAGGGTCTCACTACCTTTAGGTTCCAGGGTCTCAGGGTCTCTGGGTCTCTATGTCTCAGGGTCTCAGGGCCTCTCGGTCTCTGAGTCTCAGTGTCTCAGTGTCTCAGGGTCTCAGGGCTTCTGCGTTTCAGGGTCTCAGTGTCTCAGGGTCTCAGGGCCTCTGGGTCTCTGTGTCTCAGTGTCTCAGGGTCTCAGGGCCTCTGGGTCTCTGTGTCTCATTGACTCAGGGCCTCTGGGTCTCTGTGTCTCAATGTCTCAGTGTCTCAGGGTCCCAGGGTCTCAGGGCCTCTGGGTGTCAGTGTCTCAGTGTATCAGGGTCTCAGGGCATCTGCGTCTCTGTGTCTCGGTCTCAAGGCCTCTGGGTCTCAGGGTCTCAGTGTCTCAGAGTCTCATGGCCTCTAGATCTCCGGGTCTCTGATTCTCAATGTCTCAGTGTTTCAGGGTCTCAGAGTCTCTTGGTCTCAGGGTCTCAGTGTTTCAGGGCCTCTGGGTCTCTGAGTCTCAATGTCTCGGTGTCTCATGGTCTCAGGGCTTCTGGGTCTCTGTGTCTCAGGGCCTCTGTGTCTCTGGGTCTCAGTGTCTAAGGGTCTCAGGGCCTGTGGGTTTCTGGGTCTCTGAGTCTCAATGTCTCAGTGTCTCAGGGTCTCAGGGTCTCAAGGCCTGTGGTTCTCAGTGTCTCAGGGCCTCTGGGTCTCTGTGTCTCAACGTCTCAGGGTCTCAGGGCCTCTGGGTCTCTGTGTCTCAGGGTCTCAGGGTCTCAGGGCATCTGGGTCTCTGTGTCTCAGGGTCTCAGGGCCTCTGGGTTTCTGGGTCTCTGAGTCTCAACGTCTCAGTGTCTCAGGGTCTCAGGGTCTCAGGGCCTGTGGGTCTCAGTGTCTCAGGGTCTCAGGGCTTCTGCGTTTCAGGGTCTCAGTGTCTCAGGGTCTCAGGGCCTCTGGGTGTCTGTGTCTCAGGGTCTCAGGGCCTCTGGGTCTCTGTGTCTCATTGACTCAGGGCCTCTGGGTCTCTGTGTCTCAGGGTCTCAGGGCCTCTGGGTCTCTGAGTCTCAATGTCTCAGTTTCTCAGTGTCTCAGTGTCTCAGTGTCTCAGGGTCTCAGGGCCTCTGGGTTTCAGGGTCTCAGTGTCTCAGGGTCTCAAGGTCTCAGTGTCTCAGGGCCTCAGGGCCTCTGAGTCTCAATGTCTCAGTGTCTCAGGGTATCAGGGCCTCTGTGTCTCAGTGTTTCAGGGCCTCTGGGTCTCAGAGTCTCAATGTCTCAGTGTCTCATGGTCTCAGGGCTTCTGGGTCTCTGTGTCTCAGGGCCTCTGGGTCTCTGGGTCTCAGTGTCTAAGGGTCTCAGGGCCTCTGGGTTTCTGGGTCTCTGAGTCTCAACGTCTCAGTGTCTCAGTGTCTCAGGGTCTCAGGGTCTCAGGGCCTGTGGGTCTCAGTGTCTCAGGGTCTCAGGGCCTCTGGGTCTCAGTGTCTCAGGGTCTCAGGGTCTCTGGATCTCAGTGTCTCAGGGCCTCTGGGTTTCTGGGTCTCTGAATCTCAATGTCTCAGTGTCTCAGGGTTTCAGGGCCTCTGGGTCTCAGTGTCTCAGGGTCTCAGGGCCTCTGGGTCTCTGGGTCTCTGAGTCCCAGTGTCTCAGTCTCTCAGGGTCTCAGGGCCTCTGGGTCTCTGGGTCTCAATGTCTCAATGTCTCAGGGTCTCAGGGCCTCTGTGTCTCAGGGTCTCAGGGCCTCTGGGTCTCTGGGTCTCAATGTCTCAGGGTCTCATGGGCTCAGTGCCACTAGGTCTCAGGGTCTCAGGGTCTCTGTGTCTCAGGGACTCAGGGTCTCAGGGCCTCTGGGTCTCTGGGTCTCTGAATCACAATGTTTCAGTGTCTCAGGGTCTCAGGGCCTCTGGGTCTCTGGGTCTCTGAATCTCAATTTTTCAGTGTCTCAGGGTCTCAGGGCCTCTGGGTCTCTGAGTCTCAATGTCTCAGTGTCTCAGGGTCTCAGGGTCTCAGGGCCTCTGGATCTCTGGGTCTCTGAGTCTCAATGTCTCAGTGTCTCAGTGTCTCAGGGCCTCTGGGTCTCAGGGGCTCAGTGTCTCAGGGTCTCAGGGCCTCTGTGTATCAGGGTCTCTGTTTCTCAGGGCCTCTGGGTCTCTGTGTCTCAGTGTCTCAGGGTCTCAGGGCCTCTGGGTCTCTGGGTCTCAAAGTCTCAGTGCCTCAGGGTCTCAGGGACTCAGGGCCTCTGGTCTCTGTGTCTCAGTGTCTCAGGGTCTCAGGGCCTCTGGGTCTGTCTGTCTCAGGGTCTCAGGGCCTCTGTGTCTCTGAGTCTCAGTGTCTCAGGGTCTCAGGGTCTCTGGGTCTCTGTGTCTCAGGGTCTTCGGTGTTCAGTGTCTCATGGTCTCAGGGCCGTTGTGTCTCAGGGTCTCAGTATCTCAGGGTCTCAGGGCCTCTAGGTCTCAGGGTCTCAGGGTCTCAAGGCCTGTGGTTCTCAGTGTCTCAGTGTCTCAGGGCCTCTGGGTCTCTGGGTCTCAACGTCTCAGTGTCTCATGCTCTCAGGGCTTCTGGGTCTCTGTGTCTCAGGGCCTCTGGGTCTCTGGGTCTCAGTGTCTCAGGGTCTCAGGGCCTCTGGGTTTCTGGGTCTCTGGGTCTCTGAGTCTCAATGTCTCAGTGTCTCAGGGTCTCAGGGCCTGTGGGTCTCAGTGTCTCAGCGTCTCAGGGCCTCTGGGTCTCTGGGTCTCTGAGTCCCAGTGTCTCAGTCTCTCAGGGTCTCAGGGCCTCTGGGTCTCTGGGTCTCAATGTCTCAATGTCTCAGGGTCTCAGGGCCTCTGGGTCTCTGGGTCTCAATGTCTCAGGGTCTCATGGGCTCCGTGCCTCTAGGTCTCAGTGTCTCAGTGTCTCTGTATCTCCGTGCCTCTGTGTCCCCGTGTCTCAGAGTCTCAGTGTCTCTGTGTCTCCGTGTCTCAGAGTCTCAGTGTCTCAGTGTCTCTGTGCCTCAGTGTCTCAGTGTCTCACAGTCTCAGTGTTTCTGTGCCTCTGTGTCTCTGTGTCTAAGTGTCTCAGTGTCTCAGTGTCTCCGAGTTTCATTGTCTCAGTGTCTCAGAGTCTCAGTGTCCCTGTGTCTCAGTGTCTCAGTGCCTCTGCGCCTCAGTGTCTCCGAGTTTCATTGTCTCAGTGTGTCAGAGACTCAATAACTCTGAGTCTCAGAGTCTCAATGTCTCTGTGTCTCAGTGTCTCAGTGTCTCTGTGTCTCTGTGCCTCAGTGTCTCAGAGTCTCAGTGTCTCAGTGTGTCTGTGTCTCAGTGTGTCTGTGTCTCAGTGTCTCAGAGTCTCAGTGTCTCTGTGTCTCTTGGTCTCAGTGTCACTGTGCCTCAGTGTCTCAGTGTCTCAGAGTCTCTGTGTCTCAGTGTCTCAGTGTCTCCGAGTCTCAGTGTCTCAGGGTCTCTTTGTCTCAGGGTCTCAGGGCCTCTGGGTCTCTGTGTCTCAGGGCCTCTGTGTCTCAGGGTCTCAGGGCCTCTGGGTCTCTGGGCCTCAGTGTCTCAGGGTCTCAGGGACTCTGGGTCTCTCTTTCTCAGGGTCTCTGTGTCTCAGGTTCTCAGGGCCTCTGGGTCTCAGGGCCTCTGGGTCTCTGGGTCTCTGAGTCTCAATGTCTCAGTGCCCCTGGGTCTCTGTGTCTCAGGGCCTCTGGGTCTCTGTGTTCTAGTTTCTCAGGGTCTCAGGTTCTCAGGGTCTCAGGGCCTCTGGGTCTCAGTGTCTCAGAGTCTCAGTGTCTCAGTGTCTCTGTGTCTCTTTGACTCAGTGTCTCTGTGCCTCAGTGTCTCAGTGTCTCAGTGTCTCTGTGTCTATGGGCCTCAGTGTCTCAGTGTCTCAGAGTCTCAGTGTCTCAGTGTCTCTGTGCCTCAGTGTCTCAGTGTCTCAGAGTCTCCGTATCTCTCTGTCTCTTGGTCTCAGTGTCTCTGAGCCTCAGTGTCTCAGTGTCTCTGTGTCTCTGTGCCTCAGTGTCTCAGTATCTCAGTGTCTCAATGTCTCAGTGTTTCAGAGTCTCAGTGTCTCTGTGTCTCAATGTCTCAGTGTCTCTGTGTCTCTTGATCTCAGTGTCTCCGAGTCTCAGTGTCTCAGTGTCTCTGTATCTCCGTGCCTCTGTGTCTCCGTGTCTCAGAGTCTCAGTGTCTCAGTGTCTCAGTGTCTCTGTGTCTCCGTGTCTCAGTGTCTCAGTGTCTCAGTGTCTCTGTGTCTCTGTGCCTCAGTGTCTCAGAGTCTCAGTGTCTCAGTGTGTCTGTGTCTCAGTGTGTCTGTGTCTCAGTGTCTCAGAGTCTCAGTGTCTCTGTGTCTCTTGGTCTCAGTGTCTCTGTGCCTCAGTGTCTCAGTATCTCAGTGTCTCAGTGTCTCAGAGTCTCTGTGTCTCAGTGTCTCAGTGTCTCAGAGTATCAGTGTCTCAGGGTCTCTTTGTCTCAGGGTCTCAGGGCCTCTGGGTCTCTGTGTCTCATAGCCTCTGTGTCTCAGGGCCTCAGGGCCTCTGGGTCTCTGGGCCTCAGTGTCTCAGGGTCTCAGGGACTCTGGGTCTCTCTTTCTCAGGGTCTCTGTGTCTCAGGTTCTCAGGGCCTCTGGGTCTCTGGGTCTCTGAGTCTCAATGTCTCAGTGCCTCTGGTTCTCTGTGTCTCAGGGCCTCTGGGTCTCTGTGTTCTAGTTTCTCAGGGTCTCAGGTTCTCAGGGCCTCTGGGTCTCAGGTTCTCAGGGTCTCAGGGCCTCTGGGTCTCAGGGTCTCAGTGTCTCAGGGTCTCAGGGTCTCAGTGTCTAAGTGTCTCAGGGCCTCAGGGTCTCAGTGTCTCAGGGTCACAGGGTCTCCGGGCCACTGGGTCTCTGGGTCTCTGAGTCTCAGTGTCTCAGGGGCTCAGGGCCTCTGGGTCTCTGGGTCTCTGTGTCTCAATTTCTCAGTGTCTCAGGTTCTCAGGGTCTCAGGGCCTCTGGGTCTCAGGGTCTCAGGGCCTCCAGGTCTCAGTGTCTCAGGGTCTCAGGGCCTCAGGGCTTCTGGGTCTCTGGGTCTCAGGGCCTCTGTGTCTCTGAGTCTCAATGTCTAATTGTCTCGATGTCTCAGTGTCTCAGGGTCTCAGGGCATCTGGACCTCTGTGTCTCATGTCCTCCTGGTCTCTGGGACTCTGAGGCTCAATGTCTCAGTCTCTCAGGGCTTCTGGGTCTCTGTGTCTCAGGGTCTCAGTGTCTCAGGGCCGCTGCGTCTCAGGGTCTCAGTGTCTCAGGGCCTCTGTGTCTCAGGGTCTCAGTGTCTCAGGATCTCAGGGTCTCTGGGTCTCTGTGTCTCAGGGCTCAGGGCCTCTGGGTCTCTGGGGCTCAGTGTCTCAGGGTCTCAGGGTCTCTGGGCCTCTGGGTCTCTGAGTCTCAGTGTCTCAGGGTCTCAGGGCCTCTGGGTCTCTGTGTCTTAGGGTCTCAGGGCCTCTGGGTCTCTGGGACTCAGTGTCTTAGGGTCTCAGGGACTCTGGGCCTCTGTGTCTCAGGGTCTCAGGGCCTCTGGGTCTCAGTGTCTCAGGGTCTCAGGGCCTCTGGGTCTCTGTGTCTCAGGGTCTCAGGGCCTCTGGGTCTCTGGGACTCAGTGTCTCTGGGACTCTGGGTCTCTGTGTCTCAGGGTCTCTGTGTCTCAGGGTCTCAGGGCCTCTGGGTCTCTGTGTCTCAGGGTCTCAGGGCCTCTGGGTCTCAATGTCTCAGTGTCTCAGGTTCTCATTGCCTCTGGGTCTCTGTGTCACAGTGTCTCAGGGTCTCAGGGCCTCTGGGTCTCAGGGTCTCAGTGTCTCAGGGTCTCAGGGTCTCACGGCCTCTGGGTCTCAGGGTCTCAGTGTCTCAGGGCCTCTGGGTCTCAGTGTCTCAGGGTCTCAGGGCCTCTGGGTCTCTGTGTCTCAGGGTCTCAGGGCCTCTGGGTCTCTGGGACTCACTGTCTCAGGGACTCTGGGTCTCTGTGTCTCAGGGTCTCTGTTTCTCAGGGTCTCAGGGCCTCTGGGTCTCTGTGTCTCAGGGTCTCAGGGCCTCTGGGTCTCAGTGTCTCAGGGTCTCAGGGCCTCTGGGTCTCTGTGTCTCAGGGTCTCAGGGCCTCTGGGTCTCTGGGACTCACTGTCTCAGGGACTCTGGGTCTCTGTGTCTCAGGTTCTCTGTGTCTCAGGGTCTCAGGGCCTCTGGGTCTCTGGGTCTCAGGGTCTCAGGGCCTCTGGGTCTCTGTGTCTCAGGGTCTCAGGGCCTCTGGGTCTCAATGTCTCAGTGTCTCAGGTTCTCATTGCCTCTGGGTCTCTGTGTCACAGTGTCTCAGGGTCTCAGGGCCTCTGGGTCTCAGGGTCTCAGTGTCTCAGGGTCTCAGGGTCTCACGGCCTCTGGGTCTCAGGGTCTCAGTGTCTCAGGGCCTCTGGGTCTCAGTGTCTCAGGGTCTCAGGGCCTCTGGGTCTCTGTGTCTCAGGGTCTCAGGGCCTCTGGGTCTCTGGGACTCACTGTCTCAGGGACTCTGGGTCTCTGTGTCTCAGGGTCTCTGTGTCTCAGGGTCTCAGGGCCTCTGGGTCTCTGTGTCTCAGGGTCTCAGGGCCTCTGGGTCTCAGTGTCTCAGGGTCTCAGGGCCTCTGGGTCTCTGTGTCTCAGGGTCTCAGGGCCTCTGGGTCTCTGGGACTCACTGTCTCAGGGACTCTGGGTCTCTGTGTCTCAGGTTCTCTGTGTCTCAGGGTCTCAGGGCCTCTGGGTCTCTGTGTCTCAGGGTCTCAGGGCCTCTGGGTCTCTGTGTCTCAGGGTCTCAGGGCCTCTGGGTCTCAATGTCTCAGTGTCTCAGGTTCTCATGGCCTCTGGGTCTCTGTGTCTCAGTGTCTCAGGGTCTCAGGGCCTCTGGGTCTCAGGGTCTCAGTGTCTCAGGGTCTCAGGGTCTCAGTGTCTCAGGGTCACAGGGTCTCCGGGCCATTGGGTCTCTGGGTCTCTGAGTCTCAGTGTCTCAGGGGCTCAGGGCCTCTGGGTCTCTGGGTCTCTGAGTCTCAATTTCTCAGTGTCTCAGGTTCTCAGGGTCTCAGGGCCTCTGGGTCTCAGGGTCTCAGGGCCTCCAGGTCTCAGTGTCTCAGGGTCTCAGGGCCTCAGTGCTTCTGAGTCTCTGGGTCACAGGGCCTCTGTGTCTCTGAGTCTCAATGTCTAAGTGTCTCAGTGTCTCAGGGTCTCAGGGCATCTGGATCTCTGTGTCTCATGTCCTCCTGGTCTCTGGGACTCTGAGGCTCAATGTCTCAGTGTCTCAGGGTCTCAGGGCTTCTGGGTCTCTGTGTCTCAGGTTCTCAGTGTCTCAGGGACTCTGCGTCTCAGGGTCTCAGTGTCTCAGGGCCTCTGGGTCTCAGGGTCTCAGTGTCTCAGGATCTCAGGGTCTCTGGGTCTCTGTGTCTCAGGGTTCAGGGCCTTTGGGTCTCTGGGGCTCAGTGTCTCAGGGTCTCAGGGTCTCAGGGCCTCTGGGTCTCTGAGTCTCAGTGTCTCAGTGTCTCAGGGTCTCAGGGCCTCTGGGTCTCTGTGTCTCAGCGTCTCAGGGTCTCAGGGCCTCTGGGTCGCTGTGTCTCAGGGCCTCTGGGTCTCAATGTCTCAGTGTCTCAGGTTCTCATGGCCTCTGGGTCTCTGTGTCTCAGTGTCTCAGGGTCTCAGGGACTCTGGATCTCTGTGTCTCATGTCCTCCTGGTCTCTGGGACTCTGAGGCTCAATGTCTCAGTGTCTCAGGGTCTCAGGGCTTCTGGGTCTCAGTGTCTCAGGGTCTCAGGGTCTCAGGGCGCCTGGGTCTCTGTGTGTCAGTGTCTCAGGGCCTCTGCGTCTCAGGGTCTCAGTGTCTCAGGGTCTCAGGGCGTCTGGGTCTCAGGGTCTCAGGGTCTCAGGTCCTCTGGGTCTCTGAGTCTCAGTGTCTCAGGGTCTCAGGGAGTCTGGGTCTCTGTGTCTCAGTGTCTCAGGGCCTCTGGGTCTCAGTGTCTCAGTGTCTCAGGGTCTCAGTGTCTCAGGGCCTCTGGGTCTCTGTGTCTCAGGGTCTCAGGGTCTCAGGGCCTCTGGGTCTCTGTGTCTCAGTCTCTCAGGGTCTCTGGGCCTCTGGGTCTCTGTGTCTCAGGGTCTCAGGGCCTCTGGGTCTCTGAGTCTCAATGTCTCAGGGTCTTAGGGCTTCTGGGTCTCTGAACTCAATATCTCAGTATCTCAGGGCCTCAGGGTCTCTGGGTCTCTGGGTCTCAGTATCTCAGTGTCTTAGGGCGTCTGGGTCTCTGGGTCTCTGCGTCTCAATGTCTCAGTGTCACAGGGTCTCAGGGCCTCTGTGTCTCACTCAGTGTCTTAGGGCCTCTGAGTCTCAGTGTCTCAGGGTCTCAGGGTCTCACGGCCTCTGGGTCTCAGGGTCTCAGTGTCTCAGCGTCTCTGGGTCTCTGGGTCTCTGGGTCTCTGGGTCTCAGTGTCTCAGGGCCTCTGGGTCTCTGGGTCTCAGTGTCTCAGTGCCTCTGGGTATCAGTGTCTCAGGTTCTCAGGGTCTCAGGGCCTCTGGGTCTCAGTGTCTCAGGGTCTCAGGGTCTCTGGGTCTCTGTGTCTCAGGGTCTCAGGGCCTCTGGGTCTCTGGGACTCAGTGTCTCAGGGTCTCAGGGCCTCTGGGTCTCTGTGTCTCAGGGAATCTGTGTCTCAGGGTCTCAGGGCCTCTGGGTCTCTGTGTCTAAGGGTCTCAGGGCCTCTGAGTCTCAATGTCTCAGTGTCACAGGTTCTCATGGCCTCGGGGTCTCTGTGTCTCAGTGTCTCAGTGCCTCAGTGCCTCTGGGTCTCAGTGTCTCAGGGTCTCTGGGCCTCTGGGTCTCTGGGTCTCTGTGTCTCAGGGTCTCAGGGTCTCAGTGTCTCTGGGTCTCAGGGTCTCACGGCCTCTGGGTCTCAGGGTCTCAGGTTCTCAGGGTCTCAGGGTCTCTGGGTCTCAGAGTCTCAGGGTCTCAGGGACTCAGGGTTTCAGGGTCTCAGTGTCTCAGGGCCTCTGGGTCTCTGGGTCTCATGGCCTCTGGGTCACAATGTCTCCGGGCCTCTGGGTCTCTGGGTCTCAGGGCCTCCGGGCCTCTGGGTCTCAGTGTCTCAGGGACTCTGGGCCTCTGGGTCTCTGGGTCTCTGTGTCTCCGGGACTCAGGGCCTCTGGGTCTCTGTGTCTCAGGGTCTCAGGGCCTTTGGGTCTCAGTGTCTCAGGTTCTCAGGGTCTCAGGGACGCTGGGTCTCTGTGTCTCAGGGTCTCAGTGTCTCAGGGTCTCAGGGCCTCTGGGTCTCTGGGTCTCTGAGTCTCAATTTCTCAGTGTCTCAGGTTCTCAGGGTCTCAGGGCCTCTGGGTCTCAGGGTCTCAGTGTCTCAGGGTCTCAGGGCCTCCAGGTCTCAGTGTCTCAGGGTCTCAGGGCCTCAGGGCCTCAGGGCTTCTTCGTCTCTGGGTCACAGGGCCTCTGGGTCTCTGTGTCTCAATGTCTCAGCGTCTCAGGGTCTCAAGGTCTCAGGGCCTCTGTGTCTCTGAGTCTCAATGTCTAAGTGTCTCAGTTTCTCAGTGTCTCAGGGTCTCAGGGCATCTGGATCTCTGTGTCTCATGTCCTCCTGGTCTCTGGGACTCTGAGGCTCAATGTCTCAGTGTCTCAGGGTCTCAGGGCTTCTGGGTCTCAGTGTCTCAGGGTCTCAGGGTCTCAGGGCGCCTGGGTCTCTGTGTCTCAGTGTCTCAGGGCCTCTGCGTCTCAGGGTCTCAGTGTCTCAGGGTCTCAGGGCGTCTGGGTCTCAGGGTCTCAGGGTCTCAGGTCCTCTGCGTCTCAGGGTCTCAGTGTCTCAGGGTCTCAGTGTCTCAGGGCCTCTGGGTCTCTGTGTCTCAGGGTCTCAGGGTCTCAGGGCCTCTGGGTCTCTGTGTCTCAGTCTCTCAGGGTCTCTGGGCCTCTGGGTCTCTGTGTCTCAGGGTCTCAGGGCCTCTGGGTCTCTGAGTCTCAATGTCTCAGGGTCTTAGGGCTTCTGGGTCTCTGAAATCAATATCTCAGTATCTCAGGGCCTCAGGGTCTCAGGGTCTCAGTGTCTCAGTGTCTTTGGGCGTCTGGGTCTCTGGGTCTCTGAGTCTCAATGTCTCAGTGTCGCAGGGTCTCAGGGCCTCTGTGTCTCACTCAGTGTCTTAGGGCCTCTGAGTCTAGGTGTCTCAGGGTCTCAGGGTCTCACGGCCTCTGGGTCTCAGGGTCTCAGTGTCTCAGCGTCTCTGGGTCTCTGGGTCTCTGTGTCTCAGGGTCTCAGGGCCTCTGGGTCTCTGTGTCTCAGGGTCTCAGGGCCTCTGGGTCTCAGTGTCTCAGGTTCTCATGGCCTCTGGGTCTCAGTGTCTCAGGGTCTCAGGGCCTCTGGGTCTCAGGGTCTCAGTGTCTCAGGGTCTCAGGGTCTCACGGCCTCTGGGTCTCAGGGTCTCAGTGTCTCAGGGTCTCAGGGTCTCTGGGTCTCAGTGTCTCAGGGTCTCAGGGTCTCTGGGTCTCTGTGTCTCAGAGTCTCAGGGCCTCTGGGTCTCTGGGTCTCAGTGTCTCAGGGTCTCTGGGCCTCTGGGTCTCTGGGTCTCTGTGTCTCAGGGTCTCAGGGCCTCTGGGTCTCTGTGTCTCAGAGTCTCAGTGCCTCTGGGTATCAGTGTCTCAGGTTCTCAGGCTCTCAGGGCCTCTGGGTCTCAGGGTCTCAGTGTCTCAGGGTCTCAGGGTCTCTGGGTCTTTGTGTCTCAGGGTCTCAGGGCCTCTGGGTCTCTGGGACTCAGTGTCTCAGGGTCTCAGGGCCTCTGGGTTTCTGTGTCTCAGGGAATCTGTGTCTCAGGGTCTCAGGGCCTCTGGGTCTCTGTGTCACAGGGTCTCAGGGCCTCTGAGTCTCAATGTCTCAGTGTCACAGGTTCTCATGGCCTCGGGGTCTCTGTGTCTCAGTATCTCAGTGCCTCTGGGTCTCAGTGTCTCAGGGTCTCTGGGCCTCTGGGTCTCTGGGTCTCTGTGTCTCAGGGTCTCAGGGTCTCAGTGTCTCTGGGTCTCAGGGTCTCACGGCCTCTGGGTCTCAGGGTCTCAGGTTCTCAGGGTCTCAGGGTCTCTGGGTCTCAGAGTCTCAGGGTCTCAGGGACACAGGGTTTCAGGGTCTCAGTGTCTCAGGGTCTCAGGGCCTCTGGGTCTCAGTGTCTCAGTGTGTCAGGTTCTCAGGGCCACTGGGTCTCTCTGTCTCATGTCCTCTGGGTCTCTGGGTCTCTGTGTCTCAGGGTCTCAGGGCATCTGTGACTCAGTGTCTCAGGGTCTCAGGGCCTTTGGGTCTCTGGGTTTCAGGGTCTCAGGGGCTCTGTGTCTCAGAGTCTCAGGGTCTCAGGGCCTCAGGGTCTCTGTGTCTCAGGGTCTCAGGGTCTCAGGGCCTCTGGGTCTCTGCGTCTTAGGGTCTCAGGGCCTCTGGGACTCTGAATCTCAGTGTCGCAGGGTCTCAGGGCCTCTGGGCCTCAGGGATTCAGGGTCTCTGTGTCTCCGGGTCTCTGGGTCTCTGTGTCTCAGGGTCACAGGTTCTCATGGCCTCGGGGTCTCTGTGTCTCAGTGTCTCAGTGCCTCTGGGTCTCAGTGTCTCAGGGTCTCTGGGCCTCTGGGTCTCTGGGTCTCTGTGTCTCAGGGTCTCAGGGTCTCAGTGTCTCTGGGTCTCAGGGTCTCACGGCCTCTGGGTCTCAGGGTCTCAGGTTCTCAGGGTCTCAGGGTCTCTGGGTCTCAGAGTCTCAGGGTCTCAGGGACACAGGGTTTCAGGGTCTCAGTGTCTCAGGGCCTCTGGGTCTCTGGGTCTCATGGCCTCTGGGTCACAATGTCTCCGGGCCTCTGGGTCTCTGGGTCTCAGGGCCTCTGGGCCTCTGGGTCTCAGTGTCTCAGGGACTCTGGGCCTCTGGGTCTCTGGGTCTCTGTGTCTCCGGGACTCAGGGCCTCTGGGTCTCTGTGTCTCAGTGTCTCAGGGCCTCTGGGTCTCAGTGTCTCAGGTTCTCAGGGTCTCAGGGTCTCTGGGTCTCTGTGTCTCAGGGTCTCAGGGACTCTGGGTCTCTGTGTCTCAGGGTCTCAGTGTCTCAGGGTCTCAGGGCCTGTGGGTCTCTGGGTCTCTGAGTCTCAATTTCTCAGTGTCTCAGGTTCTCAGGGTCTCAGGGCCTCTGGGTCTCAGGGTCTCAGTGTCTCAGGGTCTCAGGGCCTCCAGGTCTCAGTGTCTCCGGGTCTCAGGGCCTCAGGGCTTCTTCGTCTCTGGGTCACAGGGCCTCTGGGTCTCTGTGTCTCAATGTCTCAGCGTCTCAGGGTCTCAAGGTCTCAGGGCCTCTGTGTCTCTGAGTCTCAATGTCTAAGTGTCTCAGTTTCTCAGTGTCTCAGGGTCTCAGGGCATCTGGATCTCTGTGTCTCATGTCCTCCTGGTCTCTGGGACTCTGAGGCTCAATGTCTCAGTGTCTCAGGGTCTCAGGGCTTCTGGGTCTCAGTGTCTCAGGGTCTCAGGGTCTCAGGGCGCCTGGGTCTCTGTGTCTCAGTGTCTCAGGGCCTCTGCGTCTCAGGGTCTCAGTGTCTCAGGGTCTCAGGGCGTCTGGGTCTCAGGGTCTCAGGGTCTCAGGTCCTCTGGGTCTCTGAGTCTCAGTGTCTCAGGGTCTCAGGGTCTCAGGGAGTCTGGGTCTCTGTGTCTCAGTGTCTCAGGGCCTCTGCGTCTCAGGGTCTCAGTGTCTCAGAGTCTCAGTGTCTCAGGGCCTCTGGGTCTCTGTGTCTCAGGGTCTCAGGGTCTCAGGGCCTCTGGGTCTCTGTGTCTCAGTCTCTCAGGGTCTCTGGGCCTCTGGGTCTCTGTGTCTCAGGTTCTCAGGGCCTCTGGGTCTCTGAGTCTCAATGTCTCAGGGTCTTAGGGCTTCTGGGTCTCTGAACTCAATATCTCAGTATCTCAGGGCCTCAGGGTCTCTGGGTCTCTGGGTCTCAGTGTCTCAGTGTCATAGGGCGTCTGGGTCTCTGGGTCTCTGAGTCTCAATGTCTCAGTGTCACAGGGTCTCAGGGCCTCTTTGTCTCACTCAGTGTTTTAGGGCTTCTGAGTCTCAGTGTCTCAGGGTCTCAGGGTCTCACGGCCTCTGGGTCTCAGGGTCTCAGTGTCTCAGCGTCTCTGGGTCTCTGGGTCTCTGGGTCTCTGTGTCTCAGTGTCTCAGGGCCTCTGGGTCTCTGGGTCTCAGTGTCTCAGGGTCTCTGGGTCTCTGTGTCTCTGTGTCTCAGGGTCTCAGGGCCTCTGGGCCTCTGGGTGTCAGTGTCTCAGGGTCTCTTGGCCTCTGGGCCTCTGTGTCTCAGGGTCTCAGGGCCTCTGGGTCTCTGTGTCTCAGGGTCTCATGGCCTCTGGGACTCAGTGTCTCAGGTTCTCAGGGTCTCAGGGCTTCTGGGTCACTGTGTCTCAGGGTCTCATGGCCTCTGGGTCTCTGTGTCTCAGGGTCTCATGGCCTCTGGGTCTCAGTGTCTCAGGTTTTCAGGGTCTCAGGGTCTCTGGGTCTCAGGGTCTCACGGCCTCTGGGTCTCAGGGTCTCAGTGTCTCAGCGTCTCTGGGTCTCTGGGTCTCTGTGTCTCAGGGTCTCAGGGCCTCTGGGTCTCTGTGTCTCAGGGTCTCAGGGCCTCTGGGTCTCAGTGTCTCAGGTTCTCATGGCCTCTGGGTCTCAGTGTCTCAGGGTCTCAGGGCCTCTGGGTCTCAGGGTCTCAGTGTCTCAGGGTCTCAGGGTCTCACGGCCTCTGGGTCTCAGTGTCTCAGGGTCTCAGGGACTTTGGGTCACAGGGTCTCAGTGTCTCAGGGCCTCTGGGTCTCTGGGTCTCTGGGTCTCAGTGTCTCAGGGTCACAGGGTCTCTGGGCCTCTGGGTGTCTGGGTCTCTGGGTCTCTGAGTCTCAGTGTCTCAGGGTCTCAGGGCCTCTGGGTCTTTGGGTCTCTGAGTCTCAATTTCTCAGTGTCTCAGGTTCTCAGGGTCTCAGGGCCTCTGGGTCTCAGGGTCTCAGTGTCTCAGGGTCTCAGGGCCTCCAGGTCTAGTGTCTCAGGGTCTCAGGGTCTCAGGGCGTCTGGGTCTCTGTGTCTCAGTGTCTCAGGGCCTTTGTCTCTCAGGGTCTCAGTGTCTCAGGGCCTCTGGGTCTCAGGGTCTCAGTGTCTCAGGGTCTCAGTGTCTCTGGGTCTCTGTGTCTCAGGTTTCAGGGCCTCTGGGTCTCTGGGCTCAGTGTCTCAGGGTTTCAGGGTCTCAGGGCCTCTGGGTCTCTGAGTCTCAGTGTCTCAGTGTCTCAGGGTCTCAGGGCCTCTGGGTCTCTATGTCTCAGCGTCTCAGGGTCTCAGGGCCTCTGGGTCGCTGTGTCTCAGGGCCTCTGGGTCTCTGTGTCTCAGTGTCTCAGGGTATCAGGGCCTATGGGTCTCAATGTCTCACTGTCTCAGGTTCTCATGGCCTCTGGGTCTCTGTGTCTCAGTGTCTCAGGGTCTCAGGGTCTCTGGGTCTTTGTGTCTCAGGGTCTCAGGGTCTCAGGGTCTCTGTGCCTCAGGGTTTCTGTGTCTCAGGGTCTCAGGGCCTCTGGGTCTCTGGGCCTCAGTGTCTCAGGGTCTCAGGGACTCTGGGTCTCTGTTTCTCAGGGCCTCTGGGTCTCAGGGCCTCTGGGTCTCTGGGTCTCTGAGTCTCAATGTCTCAGTGCCTCTGGGTCTCTGAGTCCCGGGGTCTCAGGGTCTCAGGTTCTCAGGGCCTCTGGGTCTCAGGTTCTCAAGGTCTCAGGGCCTCTGGGTCTCAGGGTCTCAGTGTCTCAGGGTCTCAGGGTCTCTGGGTCTCTGGGACTCAGTGTCTCAGGGTCTCAGGGACTCTGGGTCTCTGTGTCTCAGGGTCTCAGGGCCTCTGGGTCTGTGTCTCAGGGCCTCTGGGTCTCTGTGTCTCAGTGTCTCAGGGCCTCTGGGTCGCAGGGTCTCAGTGTCTCAGGGTCTCAGGATCTCTGGGTCTCTGTGTCTCAGGGTCTCTGTGTCTCAGGGTCTCAGGGCCTCTGGGCCTCTGGGTGTCAGTGTCTCAGGGTCTCTTGGCCTTTGGGTCTCTGTGTCTCAGGGTCTCAGGGCCTCTGGGTCTCTGTGTCTCAGGGTCTCAGGGTCTCAGGGTCTCTGTGTCTCAGGGTCTCAGGGACTCTGGGTCTCTGTGTCTCAGGGTCTGTGTGTCTCAGGGTCTCAGGGTCTCTGGGTCTCTGTGTCTCAGGGTCTCATGGCCTCTGGGACTCAGTGTCTCAGGGTCTCAGGGACTCTGGGTCTCTGTGTCTCAGGGTCTCTGTGTATCAGGGTCTCAGTGCCTCTGGGTCTCTGTGTCTCAGGGTCTCAGGGCCTCTGGGTCTCTGTGTCTCAGGGTCTCAGAGCCTCTGGGTCTCAATGTCTCAGTGTCTCAGGTTCTCATGGCCTCTGGGTCTCTGTGTCTCAGTGTCTCAGAGTCTCAGGGCCTCTGGGTCTCAGTGTCTCAGGGTCACAGGGTCTCCGGGCCATTGGGTCTCTGGGTCTCTGAGTCTCAATGTCTCAGTGTCTCAGGGCCTCTGGGTCTCTGGGTCTCTGAGTCTCAATGTCCCAGTGTCTCAGGTTCTCAGGGTCACAGGGCCTCTGGGTCTCTGTGTCTCAATGTCTCAGCGTCTCAGGGTCTCAAGGTCTCAGGGCCTCTGTGTCTCTGAGTCTCAATGTCTAAGTGTCTCAGTTTCTCAGTGTCTCAGGGTCTCAGGGCATCTGGATCTCTGTGTTTCATGTCCTCCTGGTCTCTGGGACTCTGAGGCTCAATGTCTCAGTGTCTCAGGGTCTCAGGGCTTCTGGGTCTCAGGTCTCAGGGCCTCTGGGTCTCTGAGTCTCAGTGTCTCAGGGTCTCAGTGTCTCTGGGTCTCTGTGTCTCAGGGTCTCAGGGCCTCTGGTTCTCTGTGTCTCAGGGTCTCAGGGTCTCTGGGCCTCTGGGTCTCTGAGTCTCAATGTCTCAGTGTCTCAGTGTCTTAGGGCCTCTGGGTCTCTGAATCTCAATGTCTCAGTGTCACAGGGTCTCAGGGCCTCTGTGCCTCACTCAGTGTCTTAGGGCCTCTGAGTCTCAGTGTCTCAGGGTCTCAGGGTCTCACGGCCTCTGGGTCTCAGGGTCTCAGTGTCTCAGGGTCTCTGGGTCTCAGTGTCTCAGTGTCTCAGGGCCTCTGGGTCTCTGGGTCTCAGTGTCTCAGGGTCTCTGGGTCTCTGTGTCTCAGGGTCTCAGGGCCTCTGGGTCTCTGTGTCTCAGGGTCTCATGGCCTCTGGGTCTCAGTGTCTCAGGTTCTCAGGGTCTCAGGGCCTCTGGGTCTCTGTGTCTCAGGGTCTCAGGGCCTCTGGGTCTCTGGGGCTCAGTGTCTCAGGGTCTCAGGGACTCTGGGCCTCTGGGTGTCAGTGTCTCAGGGTCTCTTGGCCTCTGGGCCTCTGTGTCTCAGGGTCTCAGGGCCTCTGGGTCTCTGTGTCTCAGGGTCTCATGGCCTCTGGGACTCAGTGTCTCAGGTTCTCAGGGTCTCAGGGCTTCTGGGTCACTGTGTCTCAGGGTCTCATGGCCTCTGGGTCTCTGTGTCTCAGGGTCTCATGGCCTCTGGGTCTCAGTGTCTCAGGTTTTCAGGGTCTCAGGGTCTCTGGGTCTCAGGGTCTCACGGCCTCTGGGTCTCAGGGTCTCAGTGTCTCAGCGTCTCTGGGTCTCTGGGTCTCTGTGTCTCAGGGTCTCAGGGCCTCTGGGTCTCTGTGTCTCAGGGTCTCAGGGCCTCTGGGTCTCAGTGTCTCAGGTTCTCATGGCCTCTGGGTCTCAGTGTCTCAGGGTCTCAGGGCCTCTGGGTCTCAGGGTCTCAGTGTCTCAGGGTCTCAGGGTCTCACGGCCTCTGGGTCTCAGTGTCTCAGGGTCTCAGGGACTTTGGGTCACAGGGTCTCAGTGTCTCAGGGCCTCTGGGTCTCTGGGTCTCTGGGTCTCAGTGTCTCAGGGTCACAGGGTCTCTGGGCCTCTGGGTGTCTGGGTCTCTGGGTCTCTGAGTCTCAGTGTCTCAGGGTCTCAGGGCCTCTGGGTCTCTGGGTCTCTGAGTCTCAATTTCTCAGTGTCTCAGGTTCTCAGGGTCTCAGGGCCTCTGGGTCTCAGGGTCTCAGTGTCTCAGGGTCTCAGGGCCTCCAGGTCTCAGTGTCTCAGGGTCTCAGGGTCTCAGGGCGTCTGGGTCTCTGTGTCTCAGTGTCTCAGGGCCTTTGTCTCTCAGGGTCTCAGTGTCTCAGGGCCTCTGGGTCTCAGGGTCTCAGTGTCTCAGGGTCTCAGTGTCTCTGGGTCTCTGTGTCTCAGGTTTCAGGGCCTCTGGGTCTCTGGGGCTCAGTGTCTCAGGGTTTCAGGGTCTCAGGGCCTCTGGGTCTCTGAGTCTCAGTGTCTCAGTGTCTCAGGGTCTCAGGGCCTCTGGGTCTCTATGTCTCAGCGTCTCAGGGTCTCAGGGCCTCTGGGTCGCTGTGTCTCAGGGCCTCTGGGTCTCTGTGTCTCAGTGTCTCAGGGTATCAGGGCCTATGGGTCTCAATGTCTCACTGTCTCAGGTTCTCATGGCCTCTGGGTCTCTGTGTCTCAGTGTCTCAGGGTCTCAGGGTCTCTGGGTCTTTGTGTCTCAGGGTCTCAGGGTCTCAGGGTCTCTGTGCCTCAGGGTTTCTGTGTCTCAGGGTCTCAGGGCCTCTGGGTCTCTGGGCCTCAGTGTCTCAGGGTCTCAGGGACTCTGGGTCTCTGTTTCTCAGGGCCTCTGGGTCTCAGGGCCTCTGGGTCTCTGGGTCTCTGAGTCTCAATGTCTCAGTGCCTCTGGGTCTCTGAGTCCCGGGGTCTCAGGGTCTCAGGTTCTCAGGGCCTCTGGGTCTCAGGTTCTCAAGGTCTCAGGGCCTCTGGGTCTCAGGGTCTCAGTGTCTCAGGGTCTGAGGGTCTCTGGGTCTCTGGGACTCAGTGTCTCAGGGTCTCAGGGACTCTGGGTCTCTGTGTCTCAGGGTCTCAGGGCCTCTGGGTCTGTGTCTCAGGGCCTCTGGGTCTCTGTGTCTCAGTGTCTCAGGGCCTCTGGGTCGCAGGGTCTCAGTGTCTCAGGGTCTCAGGATCTCTGGGTCTCTGTGTCTCAGGGTCTCTGTGTCTCAGGGTCTCAGGGCCTCTGGGCCTCTGGGTGTCAGTGTCTCAGGGTCTCTTGGCCTTTGTGTCTCTGTGTCTCAGGGTCTCAGGGCCTCTGGGTCTCTGTGTCTCAGGGTCTCAGGGTCTCAGGGTCTCTGTGTCTCAGGGTCTCAGGGACTCTGGGTCTCTGTGTCTCAGGGTCTGTGTGTCTCAGGGTCTCAGGGTCTCTGGGTCTCTGTGTCTCAGGGTCTCATGGCCTCTGGGACTCAGTGTCTCAGGGTCTCAGGGACTCTGGGTCTCTGTGTCTCAGGGTCTCTGTGTATCAGGGTCTCAGTGCCTCTGGGTCTCTGTGTCTCAGGGTCTCAGGGCCTCTGGGTCTCTGTGTCTCAGGGTCTCAGAGCCTCTGGGTCTCAATGTCTCAGTGTCTCAGGTTCTCATGGCCTCTGGGTCTCTGTGTCTCAGTGTCTCAGTGTCTCAGGGCCTCTGGGTCTCAGTGTCTCAGGGTCACAGGGTCTCCGGGCCATTGGGTCTCTGGGTCTCTGAGTCTCAATGTCTCAGTGTCTCAGGGCCTCTGGGTCTCTGGGTCTCTGAGTCTCAATGTCCCAGTGTCTCAGGTTCTCAGGGTCACAGGGCCTCTGGGTCTCTGTGTCTCAATGTCTCAGCGTCTCAGGGTCTCAAGGTCTCAGGGCCTCTGTGTCTCTGAGTCTCAATGTCTAAGTGTCTCAGTTTCTCAGTGTCTCAGGGTCTCAGGGCATCTGGATCTCTGTGTTTCATGTCCTCCTGGTCTCTGGGACTCTGAGGCTCAATGTCTCAGTGTCTCAGGGTCTCAGGGCTTCTGGGTCTCAGGGTCTCAGGGCCTCTGGGTCTCTGAGTCTCAGTGTCTCAGGGTCTCAGTGTCTCTGGGTCTCTGTGTCTCAGGGTCTCAGGGCCTCTGGGTCTCTGTGTCTCAGGGTCTCAGGGTCTCTGGGCCTCTGGGTCTCTGAGTCTCAATGTCTCAGTGTCTCAGTGTCTTAGGGCCTCTGGGTCTCTGAATCTCAATGTCTCAGTGTCACAGGGTCTCAGGGCCTCTGTGCCTCACTCAGTGTCTTAGGGCCTCTGAGTCTCAGTGTCTCAGGGTCTCAGGGTCTCACGGCCTCTGGGTCTCAGGGTCTCAGTGTCTCAGGGTCTCTGGGTCTCAGTGTCTCAGTGTCTCAGGGCCTCTGGGTCTCTGGGTCTCAGTGTCTCAGGGTCTCTGGGTCTCTGTGTCTCAGGGTCTCAGGGCCTCTGGGTCTCTGTGTCTCAGGGTCTCATGGCCTCTGGGTCTCAGTGTCTCAGGTTCTCAGGGTCTCAGGGCCTCTGGGTCTCTGTGTCTCAGGGTCTCAGGGCCTCTGGGTCTCTGGGGCTCAGTGTCTCAGGGTCTCAGGGACTCTGGGTCTCAGTGTCTCAGGTTTTCAGGGTCTCAGGGTCTCTGGGTCTCAGGGTCTCACGGCCTCTGGGTCTCAGGGTCTCAGTGTCTCAGCGTCTCTGGGTCTCTGGGTCTCTGTGTCTCAGGGTCTCAGGGCCTCTGGGTCTCTGTGTCTCAGGGTCTCAGGGCCTCTGGGTCTCAGTGTCTCAGGTTCTCATGGCCTCTGGGTCTCAGTGTCTCAGGGTCTCAGGGCCTCTGGGTCTCAGGGTCTCAGTGTCTCAGGGTCTCAGGGTCTCACGGCCTCTGGGTCTCAGTGTCTCAGGGTCTCAGGGACTTTGGGTCACAGGGTCTCAGTGTCTCAGGGCCTCTGGGTCTCTGGGTCTCTGGGTCTCAGTGTCTCAGGGTCACAGGGCCTCTGGGCCTCTGGGTGTCTGGGTCTCTGGGTCTCTGAGTCTCAGGGTCTCAGGGTCTCAGGGCCTCTGGGTCTCTGGGTCTCTGAGTCTCAATTTCTCAGTGTCTCAGGTTCTCAGGGTCTCAGGGCCTCTGGGTCTCAGGGTCTCAGTGTCTCAGGGTCTCAGGGCCTCCAGGTCTCAGTGTCTCAGGGTCTCAGGGTCTCAGGGCGTCTGGGTCTCTGTGTCTCAGTGTCTCAGGGCCTCTGCGTCTCAGGGTCTCAGTGTCTCAGGGTCTCAGTGTCTCAGGGCGTCTAGGTCTCATGGTCTCAGGGTCTCAGGGCCTCTGGGTCTCTGAGTCTCTGTGTCTCAGGGTCTCAGGGCCTCTGGGTCTCTGTGTCTCAGGTTCTCAGGGTCTCAGGGCCTCTGGGTCTCAGGGTCTCAGTGTCTCAGGGTCTCAGGGTCTCTGGGTCTCTGTGTCTCAGGGTCTCAGGGCCTCTGGGTCTCTGGGACTCAGTGTCTCATTGTCTCAGGGCCTCTGGGTTTCTGTGTCTCAGGGAATCTGTGTCTCAGGGTCTCTGGGCCTCTGTGTCTCAGGGTCTCAGGGCCTCTGGGTCTCTGGGACTCAGTGTCTCAGGGTCTCAGGGCCTCTGGGTTTTTGTGTCTCAGGGAATCTGTGTCACAGGTTCTCATGGCCTCGGGGTCTCTGTGTCTCAGTGTCTCAGTGCCTCAGTGCATCTGGGTCTCAGGGTCTCAGTGTCTCAGGGTCTCAGGGTCTCACGGCCTCTGGGTCTCAGGGTCACAGTGTCTCAGGGTCTCAGGGTCGCTGGGTCTCAGAGTCTCAGGGTCTCAGGGACTCAGGGTCTCAGGGTCTCAGTGTCTCAGGGCCTCTGGGTCTCTGGGTTTCATGGCCTCTGGGTCACAATGTCTCCGGGCCTCTGGGTCTCAGGGCCTCTGGGCCTCTGGGTCTCAGTGTCTCAGGGTCTCTGGGCCTCTGGGTCTCTGGGTCTCTGTGTCTCCGGGTCTCAGGGCCTCTGGGTCTCAGTGTCTCAGGTTCTCAGGGTCTCAGGGTCTCTGGGTCTCTGTGTCTCAGGGTCTCAGGGACTCTGGGTCTCTGTGTCTCAGGGTCTCTGTGTCTCAGGGTCTCAGGGCCTCTGGGTCTCTGTGTCTCAGGGTCTCAGGGTCTCAGGGCCTTTGGGTCTCTGGGTCTCAATGTCTCAATGTCTCACTGTCTCAGGGTCTCAGGGCCTCTGTGTCTCACTCAGTGTCTCAGGGCCTCTGGGTCTCAATGTCTCAGTGTCTCAGGTTCTCATGGCCTCTGGGTCTCAGGGTCTCTGTGTCTCAGTGTTTCAGGGTCTCAGGGCCTCTGGGTCTCTGTGTCTCAGTGTCTCAGGGTTTCAGGGCCTCTGGGTCTCAGGGTCTCAGTGTCTCAGGGTCTCACGGCCTCTGGGTCTCAGGGTCCCAGTGTCTCAGGGTCTCAGGGACTCTGGGTCTCAGGGTCTCAGTGTCTCAGGGCCTCTGGGTCTCTGGGTCTCAGTGTCTCTGGGTGTCAGGGCCTCTGGGTCTCAGGGTCTCAGTGTCTCAGGGTCTCAGGGCCTCTGGGTCTCTGTGTCTCAGTGTCTCAGGGTCTCAGGGCCTCTGGGTCTCAGGGTCTCAGTGTCTCAGGGTCTCAGGGTCTCACGGCCTCTGGGTCTCTGGGTCTCTGAGTCTCAATGTCTCAGTGTCACAGGGTCTCAGGGCCTCTGTGTCTCACTCAGTGTCTCAGGGCCTCTGGGTCTCAATGTCTCAGTGTCTCAGGTTCTCATGGCCTCTGGGTCTCTGTGTCTCAGTGTCTCAGGCCCTCTGGGTCTCTGTGTCTCAGTGTCTCAGGGTCTCAGGGCCTCTGGGTCTCAGTGTCTCAGTGTCTCAGGGTCTCAGGGTCTCACGGCCTCTGGGTCTCAGGGTCTCAGTGTCTCAGGGTCTCAGGGACTCTGGGTCTCAGGGTCTCAGTGTCTCAGGGCCTCTGGGTCTCTGGGTCTCAGTGTCTCAGGGTCTCAGGGTCTCCGGGCCTCTGGGTCTCTGGGTCTCTGAGTCTCAATGTCTCAGTGTCTCACGTTCTCAGGGTCTCTGAGTCTCAGTGTCTCAGGGTCTCAGGGCCTCTGGGTCTCTGGGTCTCTGAGTCTCAATGTCTCAGTGTCTCAGGGTCTCTTGGCCTCTGAGTCTCAATGTCTCAGTGTCTCAGGGCCTCTGGGTGTCTGTGTCTCAGGGTCTCAGAGTCTCAGGGCCTTTGGGTCTCTGGGTCTCAATGTCTCAATGTCTCAGTGTCTCAGGGTCTCAGGGTCTCAGGGCCTCTGGGTCTCAATGTCTCAGTGTCTGAGTGTCTCAGGGTCTCAGGGCCTCTGGGTCTATGTATCTCAGGTTCTCAGGGTCTCAGGGCCTCTGGGTCTCTGGGTCTCAGTGTCTCTGGGTCTCAGGGCCTCTGGGACTCAGGGTCTCAGTGTCTCAGGGTCTTAGGGCCTCTGGGTCTCTGTGTCTCAGTGTCTCAGGGTCTCAGGGCCTCTGGGTCTCAGGGTCTCAGTGTCTCAGGGTCTCAGGGTCTCACGGCCTCTGGGTCTCTGGGTCTCTGAGTCTCAATGTCTCAGTGTCACAGGGTCTCAGGGCCTCTGTGTCTCACTCAGTGTCTCAAGGCCTCTGGGTCTCAATGGCTCAGTGTCTCAGGTTCTCATGGCCTCTGGGTCTCTGGGTCTCTGTGTCTCAGTGTCTCAGTGTCTCAGTGCCTCTGGGTCTCTGTGTCTCAGTGTCTCAGGGTTTCAGGGCCTCTGGGTCTCAGGGTCTCTGTGTCTCAGTGTCTCAGGGTCTCAGGGCCTCTGGGTCTCTGTGTCTCAGTGTCTCAGGGTCTCAGGGCCTCTGGGTCTCAGGGTCTCAGTGTCTCAGGGTCTCAGGGTCTCAGGGTCTCACGGCCTCTGGGTCTCAGGGTCTCAGTGTCTCAGGGTCTCACGGCCTCTGGGTCTCAGGGTCTCACTGTCTCAGGGTCTCAGGGACTCTGGGTCTCTGAGTCTCAATGTCTCAGTGTCTCACGTTCTCAGGGTCTCTGAGTCTCAGTGTCTCAGGGTCTCAGGGCCTCTGGGTCTCTGAGTCTCAATGTCTCAGTGTCTCAGGTTCTCAGGGTCTCAGGATCTCAGCGTCTCAGGGTCTCAGTGCCTCCAGGTCTCCGTGTCTCAGGGCCTCAGGGCCTCAGGGCTTCTGGGTCTCAGGGACTCAGGGCCTCTGGGTCTCCGTGTCTCAGTGTCTCAGGGTCTCAGGGCCTCTGTGTCTCTGAGTCTCAATGTCTAAGTGTCTCAGTGTCTCAATGTCTCAGGGTCTCAGGGCTTCTGGGTCTCTGTGTCTCAGGGTCTCAGGGCGTCTGGGTCTCTGTGTCTCAGTGTCTCAGGGCCTCTGCGTCTCAGGGTTTCAGTGTCTCAGGGTCTCAGTGTCTCAGGGCCTCTGGGTCTCAGGGTCTCAGTGTCTCATGGTCTCAGGGTCTCTGGGTCTCTGTGTCTCAGGGTTCAGGGCCTCTGGGTCTCTGGGGCTCAGTGTCTCAGGGTCTCAGGGTCTCAGGGCTTCTGGGTCTCTGAGTCTCAGTGCCTCAGGTTCTCCGGGCCTCTGGGTCTCTGTGTCTCAGGGTCTCAGGGCCTCTGGGTCTCTGTGTCTCAGGGTCTCAGGGTCTCTGGGTCTCTGTGTCTCTGTGTCTCAGGGTCTCAGGGTCTCAGGGCCTCTGGGTCTCTGTGTCTCAGGTTCTCAGGGTCTCAGGGTCTCTGGGCCTCTGGGTCTCTGTGCCTCAGGTTCTCAGGGTCTCAGGGTCTCTGGGCCTCTGGGTCTCTGTGTCTCAGGGTCTCAGGGCCTCTGGGTCTCTGTGTCTCAGGTTCTCAGGGTCTCAGGGTCTCTGGGTCTCTGTGTCTCATGGTCTCAGGGCCTCTGGGTCTCAGTGTCTCAGGGTCTCTGTATCTCAGGGTCTCAGGGCCTCTGGGTGTCTGGGTCTCAGTGTCTCAGGGTCTCAGGGACTCTGGGTCTCTGTGTCTCAGGGTCTCTGTGTCTCAGGGTCTCAGATCCTCTGGGTCTCTGTGTCTCAGGGTCTCTGTGTCTCAGGGTCTCAGGTCCTCTGGGTCTCTGTATCTCAGGGTCTCAGGGCCTCTGGGTCTCTGGGTCTCAGTGTCTCAGGGTCTCAGGGACTCTGGGTCTCTGTGTCTCAGGGTCTCAGTGTCTCATGGTCTCAGGGCCTCTGGGTCTCTGTGTCTCAGGGCCTCTGGGACTCTGTGTTCTAGTGTCTCAGGGTCTCAGGTTCGCAGGGCCTCTGGGTCTCAGGTTCTCAGGGTCTCAGAGCCTCTGGGTCTCAGTGTCTCAGGGTCTCTGGGACTCAGTGTCTCAGGGCCTCTGGGCCTCTGGGTCTCTGTGTCTCAGGGTCTCAGGGCCTCTGGGTCACTGTGTCTCAGGGTCTCAGGGCCTCTGGGTCTCAGGGCCTCTGGGTCTCAGGGTCTCAGGGTCTCAGGGTCTCTGGGTCTCTGTGTCTAAGGGTCTCAGGGCCTCTGGGTCTCTGGGCCTCTGTGTCTCTGTGTCTCAATTTCTCAGTGTCTCAGTGTCTTAGGGCCTCTGGGTCTCTGGGTCTCTGAGTCTCAATGTCTCAGTGTCTCAGGTTCTCAGGGTCTCTGAGTCTCAGTGTCTCAGGGTCTCAGGGCCTCTGGGTCTCTGGGTCTCTGAGTCTCAATGTCTCAGTGTGTCAGGTTCTCAGGGTCTCAGGGCCTCTGGGTCTCAGGGTCTCAGTGTCTCAGGGTCTCAGGGCCTCCAGGTCTCAGTGTCTCAGGGTCTCAGGGCCTCAGGGCTTCTGGGTCTCTGGGTCACAGGGCCTCTGGGTCTCTGGGTCACAGGGCCTCTGGGTCTCTGTGTCTCAGTGTCTCAGGGTCTCAGGGCCTCTGGGTCTCTGTGTGTCAATGTCTCAGCGTCTCAGGGTCTCAGGGTCTCAAGGCCTCTGTGTCTCTGAGTCTCAATGTCTATGTGTCTCAGTGTCTCAGGGTCTCAGGGCATCTGGATCTCTGTGTCTCATGTCCTCCTGGTCTCTGGGACTCTGAGGCTCAATGTCTCAGTGTCTCAGGGTCTCAGGGCTTCTGGGTCTCTGTGTCTCAGGGTCTCCGGGTCTCAGGGCGTCTGGGTCTCTGTGTCTCAGGGTCTCAGGGCCTCTGGGTCTCAGGGTCGCAGTGTCTCAGGGCCTCAGTGTCTCATGGCCTCTGGGTCTCAGGGTTTCAGTGTCTCAGGGTCTCAGGGTCTCTGGGTCTCTGTGTCTCAGGGTTCAGGGCCTCTGGGTCTCTGGGTCTCTGGGGCTCAGTGTCTCAGGGTCTCAGGGTCTCAGGGCCTCTGTGTCTCTGGTTCTCTGTGTCTCAGGGTCTCAGGTCCTCTGGGTCTCTATGTCTCAGGGTCTCAGGGCCTCTGGGTCTCTGTGTCTCTGGTTCTCTGTGTCTCAGGGTCTCAGGGCCTCTGTGTCTCTGTGTCTCAGGGCCTCTGGGTCTCTGTGTTCTAGTGTCTCAGGGTCTCAGGGTCTCAGGTTCTCACGGACTCTGGGTCTCAGGTTCGCAGGGTCTCAGGGCCTCTCGGTCTCAGTGTCTCAGGGTCTCAGGGTCTCTGGGTCTCTGTGTCTAAGGGTCTCAGGGCCTCTGGGTCTCTGGGACTCAGTGTCTCAGGGCCTCTGGGCCTCTGGGTCACTGTGTCTCAGGGTCTCAGGGACTCTGGGTCTCTGTGTCTCAGGGCCTCTGGGTCTCTGTGTCTCAGGGTCTCTGTGTCTCAGGGTCTCCGGGCCTCTGGGTCTCTGTGTCTCAGGGTCTCAGGGCCTCTGGGTCTCTGTGTCTCAAGGTGTCAGGGTCTCCGGGCCTCTGGGTCTCAGTGTCTCAGTGTCTTAGGGCCTCTGAGTCTCTGGGTCTCTGAGTCTCAATGTCTCAGTTTCACAGGGTCTCAGGGTCTCTGGGTCTCTGGGTCTCAACGTCTCAGTGTCTCAGTGTCTTAGGGCCTCTGGGTCTCTGGGTCTCTGAACTCAATGTCTCAGTATCTCAGGGTCTCAGGGTCTCTGGGTCTCTGGGTCTCAGTGTCTCAGTGTCTTAGGGCCTCTGAGTCTCTGGGTCTCTGAGTCTCAATGTCTCAGTTTCACAGGGTCTCAGGGCCTCAGGGTCTCTAAGTCTCAATGTCTCAGTGTCTCAGGTTCTCAGGGTCTCTGTGGCTCCCTCAGTGTCTCAGAGCCTCTGGGTCTCAATGTCTCAGTGTCTCAGGTTCTCATGGCCTCAGGGTCTCTAAGTCTCAATGTCTCAGTGTCTCAGGTTCTCAGGGTCTCTGAGTCTCAGTGTCTCAGGGTTTCAGGGCCTCTGGGTCTCTGGGTCTCTGAGTCTCAATGTCTCAGTGTCTCAGGTTCTCAGGGTCTCAGGGCCTCTGGGTCTCAGGGTCTCAGTGTCTCAGGGTCTCAGGGCCTCCAGGCCTCCGTGTCTCAGGGTCTCAGGGCCTCAGGGCTTCTGGGTCTCTGGGTCACAGGGCCTCTGTGTCTCTGTGTCTCTGTGTCTCAGGGTCTCAGGGCCTCTGGGTCTCTGTGTCTCAATGTCTCAGCGTCTCAGGGTCTCAAGGCCTCTGTGTCTCTGAGTCTGAACGTCTAAGTGTCTCAGTGTCTCAGTGTCTCAGGGTCTCAGGGCATCTGGATCTCTGTGTCTCATGTCCTCCTGGTCTCTGGGACTCTGAGGCTCAATGTCTCAGTGTCTCAGGGCCTCAGGGCTTCTGAGTCTCTGTGTCTCAGGGTCTCAGGGTCTCAGGGCGTCTGGGTCTGTGTGTCTCAGTGTCTCAGGGCCTCTGCGTCTCAGGGTCTCACTGTCTCAGGGTCTCAGTGTCTCAGGGCCTCTGGGTCTCAGGGTCTCAGTGTCTCAGGGTCTCAGGGTCTCTGGGTCTCTGTGTCTCAGGGTCTCAGGGCCTCTGGGTCTCTGGGGCTCAGTGTCTCAGGGTCTCAGGGCCTCTGGGTCCCTGGGTCTCTGAGTCTCAATGTCTCAGTGTCTCAGGGTCTCTTGGCCTCTGAGTCTCAATGTCTCAGTGTCTCAGGGTCCCAGGGTCTCAGGGCCTCTGGGTGTCTGTGTCTCAGTGTTTCTGGGTCCCAGGGCCTCTGGTTCTCTTTGTCTCAGGGTCTCAGAGTCTCAGGGCCTTTGGGTCTCTGGGTCTCAAGGTCTCAGTGTCTCAGGGTTTCAGCGTCTCAGGGCCTCTGGGTATCAATGTCTCAGTGTCTGAGTGTCTCAAGGTCTCAAGGCCTCTGAGTCTCAATGTCTCAGTGTCTCAGGGTCTCAGGGCCTCTGGGTCTCTGTGTCTCTGAGTCTCAGTGTCTCAGTGTCTCAGGGTCTCAGGCCCTCTGTGTCTCTGTGTCTCAGTGTCTCAGGACCTCTGGGTCTCAGGGTCTCAGTGCATCAGGGTCTCAGGGCCTCTGCGTCTCTGGATCTCAATGTCTCAGTGTTTCAGTGTCTCAGAGTCTCTGGGTCTCTGGGCCTCTGAGTCTCAATGTCTCAGTGTCTCAGGGTCACATGGTCTCAGGGCCTCTGAGTGTCTGTGTCTCAGTGTCTCAGGGCCTCTGGGTCTCAGGGTCTATGTGTCTCAGGGTCTCAGTGCCTCAGGTTCTCAGGGCCTCTGGGTCTCATTGTCTCAGTGTCTCAGGGCCTCTGGGTCTCTGAGACTCAGTGTAATAGTGTCTCAGGGTCTCAGGGCCTCTGGGTCTCTGGGTCTCAGTGTCTCAGTATCTCAGGTTCTCAGGGCCTCTGGATCTCTGGGTCTCTGAGTCTCTGGGTCTCAGGGTCTCATGGTCTCTGGGTCTCTGTGTCTCAGGGTCTCAGGGTCTCTGGGTCTCTGTGTCTCAGGGTCTCAGCGCCTCTGGGTCACTGTCTCTCATGGTCTCAGGGCTTCTGGGTCTCAGGTTCTCAGTGTCTCAGGGTCCCAGGGTCTCACTGCCTTTAGGTTCCAGGGTCTCAGGGTCTCTGGGTCTCTATGTCTCAGGGTCTCAGGGCCTCTGCGTTTCAGGGTCTCAGTGTCTCAGGGCCTCAGGGCCTCTGGGCCTCTGTGTCTCAGGGTCTCAGGGCCTCTGGGTCTCTGTGTCTCATTGACTCAGGGACTCTGGGTCTCTGTGTCTCAGGGTCTCTGTGTCTCAGGGTCTCAGGGCCTCTGGGTCTCTGAGTCTCAATGTCTCAGTGTCTCAGTGTCTCAGGGTCCTAGGGTCTCAGGGCTTCTGGGTGTCAGTGTCTCAGTGTATCAGGGTCTCAGGGCATCTGCGTCTCTGTGTCTCGGTCTCAAGGCCTCTGGGTCTCAGGGTCTGAGTGTCTCAGGTTCTCACGGCCTCTGGGTCTCAGGGTCTCCGTGTCTCAGGGTCTCAGGGCCTCTAGATCTCCGGGTCTCTGATTCTCAATGTCTCAGTGTTTCAGGGTCTCAGGGCCTCTGGGTCTCTGTGTCTCAGGGTCCCAGGGCCTCTGTGTGTCAGGGTCTCAGGACCTCTGTGTCTCAGGGTCTCAGGGTCTCTTGGTCTCAGGGTCTCAGTGTTTCAGGGACTCTGGTCTCTGAGTCTCAATGTCTCAGTGTCTCATGGTCTCAGGGCTTCTGGGTCTCTCTCTCTCAGGGCTTCTGGGTCTCTGGGTCTCAGTGTCTAAGGGTCTCAGGGCCTCTGGGTTTCTGGGTCTCTGAGTCTCAATGTCTCAGTGTCTCAGGGTCTCAAGGCCTGTGGTTCTTAGTGTCTCAGGGTCTCAGGGCCTCTGGGTCTCTGGGTCTCAACGTCTCAGGGTCTCAGGGCCTCTGGGTTTCTGGGTCTCTGGGTATCTGAATCTCAATGTCTCAGTGTCTCAGGGTCTCAGGGCATCTGGGTCTCTGTGTCTCAGGGTCTCAGGGCCTCTGGGTCTCTGTGTCTCATTGTCTCAGGGTCTCAGGGCCTCTGGGTTTCAGGGTCTCAGTGTCTCAGGGTCTCAGGGTCTCAGTGTCTCAGGGCCTCTGGGTGTCAGGGTCTCAGTGTCTCAGGGCCTCAGGCCTCTGAGTCTCAATGTCTCAGTGTCTCAGGGTCTCAGGGCCTCTGGGTCTCAGTGATTCAGGGCCTCTGTGTCTCAGAGTCTCAATGTCTCAGTGTCTCATGGTCTCAGGGCTTCTGGGTCTCTGTGTCTCAGGGCCTCTGGGTCTCTGGGTCTCTGGGTCTCAGTGTCTAAGGGTCTCAGGGCCTCTGGGTTTCTGGGTCTCTGAGTCTCAACGTCTCAGTGTCTCAGGGTCTCAGGGTCTCAGGGCCTGTGGGTCTCAGTGTCTCAGGGTCTCAGGGCCTCTGGGTTTCTGAGTCTCAATGTCTCAGTGTCTCAGGGTCTCAGGGCCTGTGGGTCTCAGTGTCTCAGGGTCTCAGGGCCTCTGGGTCTCTGGGTCTCTGAGTCCCAGTGTCTCAGGGTCTCAGGGTCTCTGGGTCTCTGGGTCTCAATATCTCAATGTCTCAGGGTCTCAGGGCCTGTGTGTCTCAGGGTCTCAGGGCCTCTGGGTGTCTGGGTCTCAATGTCTTAGGGTCTCATGGGCTCAGTGCCTCTAGGTCTCAGGGTCTCAGGGTCTCTGTGTCTCACTGTCTCAGGGTCTCAGGGCCTCTGGGTCACTATGTCTCAGGGTCTCAGGGCCTCTGGGTCTCAGGGTTTCAGTGTCTCAGGGTCTAAGGGTCTCTAGGTCTCAGGGTCTCAGGGCCTCTGGTTCTCTGTGTCTCAGGGTCTCAGGGTCTCAGGGCCTCTGGGTCTCAGCGCCTCTGGGTCTCAGGGACTCAGGGTCTCAGTGTCTCAGAGTCTCAGAGTCTCAGGGTCTCAGGGTCTCAGGGCCTCTGGGTCTCTGTGTCTCAGGGTCTCAGGGTCTCAGGGCATCTGGGTCTCTATGTCTCAGGGTCTCAGGGCCTCTGGGTTTCAGGTTCTCAGGATCTCAGGGTCTCAGGGCCTCTAGGTCTCAGGGTCTCAGTCCCTCAGGGTCTCTGGGTCTCTGTGTCTCAGGGTCTCAGGGTCTCAGGGCCTCTGGATCTCTGGGTCTCTGAGTCTCAATGTCCCAGTGTCTCAGGGTCTCATGGCCTCTGGGCCTCAGGGTCTCTGTGTCTCAGGGTCTCAGGGCCTCAGGGCCTCAGGGCCTCTGGGTCCCAGGGTCTCAGGGTCTCAGGGCCTCTGGGTCTCTGTGTCTCTGAGTCTCAGTCTCTCAGGTTCTCAGGGCCTCTGGGTCTCTGGGTCTCAATTTCTCTGTGTCTCAGGGTCTCAGGGTCTCAGGGCCTCTGGGTCTCTACGTCTTAGGGTCTCAGGGCCTCTGGGATTCTGAGTCTCAATGTCTCAGTGTCTTAGTGTCTCAGGGTCTCAGGGCCTCTGGGCCTCAGGGTCTCAGTGTCTCAGGGTCTTAGGGTCTCAGGGCCTCTGGGTCTCAGTGTCTCAGGGTCTCAGGTTCTCAGGGCCTCTGTGTCTCAGGGTCTCAGTGCCTCAAGGTCTCAGGGCCTCTGGGTCTCAGTGTCTCAGTGTCTCAGGGCCTCTGGGTCTCTGAGTCTCAGCGTCTCAGTGTCTCAGGGTCTCTGGGCCTCCGGGCCTCAGGGTCTCTGTGTCTCTGTGTCTCAGGATCTCAGACCATCTGGGTCTCTGTGTCTCAGGGTCTCAGGGCATCTGGGTCTCAGGGCTTCTGAATCTCAGTGTCTCAGGGCCTCAGGGTCTCTGGGTCACTGTGTCTCAGGGCCTCTGGAGCTCTGGGTCTCTGGGTCACAGTGTCTCAGGGTCTCAGGGCCTCTGGGTCTCAGGGTATCAGTGTCTCAGGGTCTTTGTGTCTCAGGGTCTCAGGGTCGCTGGGTCTCTGTGTCTCAGGGACTCGGGGCCTTTGGTCTCTGGGTGTCAGTGTCTCAAGGTCTCAGGGCCTCTGGGTCTCAGGGCCTCTGGATCTCTGTGTCTCTGTGTCTCAAGGTCTCAGGGCCTTTGGTCTCTGTGTCTCTGAGTCTCACTGTCTCAGTGTCTCAGGGTCTCTGTGTCTCTGTGTCTCAGGGTCTCAGGGCCTCTGGTTCTCTGTGTCTCAGGGTCTCAAGGTCTCAGGGTCTCAGGGCCTCTGGGTCTCTGAGTCTCAGTGTCTCAGGGTCTCAGGGCCTCTGGGTCTCTGTGTCTCTGAGTCTCAGTGTCTCAGGGTCTCATTGCCTCCGGGTCTCTGATTCTCAGTGTCTCAGGGCCTCAGGGCCTTTGGGTCTCTGTGTCTCAGGTTCTCAGGGCCTCCGGGTCTCAGGGTCTCAGTGTCTCAGGATCTCAGTGCCTCAGGGTCTCAGGGTCTCTGGGTCTCTGGGTCTCGTTGTCTCAGGGCCTCAGGGCCTCTGGGTCTCTGTGTCTCAGGGTCTCAGGGCCTCTGGGTCTCTGTGTCTCTGAGTCTCAATGTCTCAGTGTCTCAGAGCCTCTGGGTCTCTGAGTCTCAATGTCTCTGTGTCTCTGAGTCTCAGTGTCTCAGGGTCTCAGGCCCTCTGGGTCTCTGGGTCTCTGAGTCTCAATGTCCCAGTGTCTCACGTTCTCAGGGTCTCAGGGCCTCTGGGTCTCTGTGTCTCTGAGTCTCAGTGTCTCAGTGTCTCAGGGCCTCTGGGTCTCTGTGTCACAGGGTCTTAGTGCCTCTGAGTCTCAGTGTCTCAGTGTCGCTGAGTCTCAGTGTCTCAGGGTCTCAGGGCCTCTGTGGGTCTCTGGGTCTCAATTTCTCTGTGTCTCAGGGTCTCTGGGTCTCAGGGTCTCATGGTCTCTGGGTCTCTGTGTCTCAGGGTCTCAGGGCCTCTGGGTCACTGTCTCTCATGGTCTCAGGGCTTCTGGGTCTTAGGTTCTCAGTGTCTCAGGGTCCCAGGGTCTCACTACCTTTAGGTTCCAGGGTCTCAGGGTCACTGGGTCTCTATGTCTCAGGGTCTCAGGGCCTCTGGGTCTCTGAGTCTCAGTGTCTCAGGGTCTCAGGGCCTCTGGGTCTCTAAGTCTCAGTGTCTCAGGGTCTCAGGGCCTCTGGGCCTCTGTGTCTCAGGGTCTCAGGGCCTCTGGGTCTCTGTGTCTCATTGACTCAGGGACTCTGGGTCTCTGTGTCTCAGGGTCTCTGTGTCTCAGGGTCTCAGGGCCTCTGGGTCTCTGAGTCTCAATGTCTCAGTGTCTCAGTGTCTCAGGGTCCTAGGGTCTCAGGGCTTCTGGGTGTCAGTGTCTCAGTGTATCAGGGTCTCAGGGCATCTGCGTCTCTGTGTCTCGGTCTCAAGGCCTCTGGGTCTCAGGGTCTGAGTGTCTCAGGTTCTCACGGCCTCTGGGTCTCAGGGTCTCAGTGTCTCAGGGTCTCAGGGCCTCTAGATCTCCGGGTCTCTGATTCTCAATGTCTCAGTGTCTCAGGGTCTCAAGGCCTGTGGTTCTTAGTGTCTCAGGGTCTCAGGGCCTCTGGGTCTCTGGGTCTCAACGTCTCAGGGTCTCAGGGCCTCTGGGTTTCTGGGTCTCTGGGTATCTGAATCTCAATGTCTCAGTGTCTCAGGGTCTCAGGGCATCTGGGTCTCTGTGTCTCAGGGTCTCAGGGCCTCTGGGTCTCTGTGTCTCATTGTCTCAGGGTCTCAGGGCCTCTGGGTTTCAGGGTCTCAGTGTCTCAGGGTCTCAGGGTCTCAGTGTCTCAGGGCCTCTGGGTGTCAGGGTCTCAGTGTCTCAGGGCCTCAGGGCCTCTGAGTCTCAATGTCTCAGTGTCTCAGGGTCTCAGGGCCTCTGGGTCTCAGTGTTTCAGGGCCTCTGGGTCTCAGAGTCTCAATGTCTCAGTGCCTCATGGTCTCAGGGCTTCTGGGTCTCTGTGTCTCAGGGCCTCTGGGTCTCTGGGTCTCTGGGTCTCAGTGTCTAAGGGTCTCTGGGCCTCTGGGTTTCTGGGTCTCTGAGTCTCAACGTCTCAGGGTCTCAGGGCCTGTGGGTCTCAGTGTCTCAGGGTCTCAGGGCCTCTGGGTTTCTGAGTCTCAATGTCTCAGTGTCTCAGGGTCTCAGGGTCTCAGGGCCTGTGGGTCTCAGTGTCTCAGGGTCTCAGTGCCTCTGGGTCTCTGGGTCTCTGAGTCCCAGTGTCTCAGGGTCTCAGGGTCTCTGGGTCTCTGTGTCTCAGGGTCTCAGGGCCTCTGGGTCACTGTCTCTCATGGTCTCAGGGCTTCTGGGTCTCAGGTTCTCAGTGTCTCAGGGTCCCAGGGTCTCACTACCTTTAGGTTCCAGGTTCTCAGGGTCTCTGGGTCTCTATGTCTCAGGGTCTCAGGGCCTCTGGGTCTCTTAGTCTCAGTGTCTCAGGGTCTCAGGGCCTCTGGGTCTCTAAGTCTCAGTGTCTCAGGGTCTCAGGGCCTCTGGGCCTCTGTGTCTCAGGGTCTCAGGGCCTCTGGGTCTCTGTGTCTCATTGACTCAGGGACTCTGGGTCTCTGTGTCTCAGGGTCTCTGTGTCTCAGGGTCTCAGGGCCTCTGGGTCTCTGAGTCTCAATGTCTCAGTGTCTCAGGGTCCTAGGGTCTCAGGGCTTCTGGGTGTCAGTGTCTCAGTGTATCAGGGTCTCAGGGCATCTGCGTCTCTGTGTCTCGGTCTCAAGGCCTCTGGGTCTCAGGGTCTGAGTGTCTCAGGTTCTCACGGCCTCTGGGTCTCAGGGTCTCAGTGTCTCAGGGTCTCAGGGCCTCTAGATCTCCGGGTCTCTGATTCTCAATGTCTCAGTGTTTCAGGGTCTCAGCGCCTCTGGGTCTCTGTGTCTCAGGGTCTCAGGGCCTCTGTGTATCAGGGTCTCAGGACCTCTGGGTCTCAGGGTCTCAGGGCCTCTGGGTCTCAGGGTCTCAGTGTTTCAGGGACTCTGGGTCTCTGAGTCTCAATGTCTCAGTGTCTCATGGTCTCAGGGCTTCTGGGTCTCTGTGTCTCAGGGCCTCTGGGTCTCTGGGTCTCAGTGTCTAAGGGTCTCAGGGCCTCTGGGTTTCTGGGTCTCTGAGTCTCAATGTCTCAGTGTCTCAGGGTCTCAAGGCCTGTGGTTCTTAGTGTCTCAGGGTCTCAGGGCCTCTGGGTCTCTGGGTCTCAACGTCTCAGGGTCTCAGGGCCTCTGGGTTTCTGGGTCTCTGGGTATCTGAATCTCAATGTCTCAGTGTCTCAGGGTCTCAGGGCATCTGGGTCTCTGTGTCTCAGGGTCTCAGGGCCTCTGGGTCTCTGTGTCTCATTGTCTCAGGGTCTCAGGGCCTCTGGGTTTCTGGGTCTCAGTGTCTCAGGGTCTCAGTGTCTCAGGGCCTCTGGGTGTCAGGGTCTCAGTGTCTCAGGGCCTCAGGGCCTCTGAGTCTCAATGTCTCAGTGTCTCAGGGTCTCAGGGCCTCTGGGTCTCAGTGTTTCAGGGCCTCTGGGTCTCAGAGTCTCAATGTCTCAGTGTCTCATGGTCTCAGGGCTTCTGGGTCTCTGTGTCTCAGGGCCTCTGGGTCTCTAGGTCTCAGTGTCTAAGGGTCTCAGGGCCTCTGGGTTTCTGGGTCTCTGAGTCTCAACGTCTCAGTGTCTCAGGGTCTCAGGGTCTTCAGGGCCTGTGGGTCTCAGTGTCTCAGGGTCTCAGGGCCTCTGGGTCTCTGAGTCTCAATGTCTCAGTGTCTCAGGGTCTCAGGGTCTCAGGGCCTGTGGGTCTCAGTGTCTCAGGGTCTCAGGGCCTCTGGGTCTCTGGGTCTCTGAGTCCCAGTGTCTCAGGGTCTCAGGGTCTCAGGGCCTCTGGGTCTCTGGGTCTCAATGTCTCAATGTCTCAGGGCCTCAGGGTCTCAGGGCCTCTGTGTCTCAGGGTCTCAGGGCCTCTGGGTCTCTGGGTCTCAATGTCTTAGGGTCTCATGGGCTCAGTGCCTCTAGGTCTCAGGGTCTCTGTGTCTCACTGTCTCAGGGTCTCAGGGCCTCTGGGTCACTATGTCTCAGGGTCTCAGGGCCTCTGGTCTCAGGGTCTCAGTGTCTCAGTGTCTCAGGGTCTCAGGGTCTCTAGGTCTCAGGGTCTCAGGGTCTCAGGGCCTCTGGTTCTCTGTGTCTCAGGATCTCAGGGTCTCAGGGCCTCTGGGTCTCAGTGCCTCAGGTCTCAGGGTCTCAGGATCTCTGTGTCTCAGGGACTCAGGGTCTCAGGGCCTTTGGGTCTCAGCGCCTCTGGGTCTCAGGGACTCAGGGTGTCAGTGTCTCAGAGTCTCAGGGTCTCAGGGTCTCAGGGCCTCTGGGTCTCTGTGTCTCAGGGTCTCAGGGTCTCAGGGCATCTGGGTCTCTATGTCTCAGGGTCTCAGGGCCTCTGGGTTTCAGGTTCTCAGGGTCTCAGGGTCTCAGGGCCTCTAGGTCTCAGGGTCTCAGTCCCTCAGGGTCTCTGGGTCTCTGTGTCTCAGGGTCTCAGGACCTCTGGGTCTCAGGGTCTCAGGTTGTCAGGGTCTCAGGGCCTCTGGGTCTCAGGGTCTCAGTGTCTCAGGGTCTCAGGGCCTCTGGGTCTCTGGGTCTCTGTGTCTCAGGGTCTCAGTGTCTCTGGGTCTCTGACTCTCAATGTCTCAGGGTCTCAGTGTATCAGGGTCTCTGGGTCTCTGTGTCTCAGGGTCTCAGGGCCTCTGGGTCTCTGGGTCTCAGGGTCTCAGTGTCTCTGGGTTTCTCTGTCTCAGGGTCTCAGGGTCTCAGGGCCTCTGGGTCTCTGGGTCTCTGAGTCACAGTGTCTCAGTGTCTCAGGGCCTCTGGGTCTCTGGGTCTCTGAGTCACAGTGTCTCAGGGTCTCAGGGCCTCTGAGTCTCAGTGTCTCAGGGTCTCAGGGCCTCTGGGTCTCAGGGACTCAGGGTCTCAGTGTCTCAGAGTCTCAGAGTCTCAGGGTCTCAGGGCCTCTGGGTCTCTGTGTCTCAGGGTCTCAGGGCATCTGGGTCTCTGTGTCTCAGTGTCTCAGGGTCTCAGGGCATCTGCGTCTCTATGTCTCAGGGCCTCAGGGCCTCTGGGTCTCAGGGACTCAGGGTCTCAGTGTCTCAGAGTCTCAGGGTCTCAGGGTCTCAGGGCCTCTGGGTCTCTGTGTCTCAGGGTCTCAGGGTCTCAGGGCATCTGGGTCTCTATGTCTCAGGGTCTCAGGTCCTCTGGGTTTCAGGTTCTCTGTGTCTCAGGGTCTCAGGGCCTCTAGGTCTCTGTGTCTCAGGGTCTCAGGGCCTCTAGGTCTCTGAGTCTCAATCTCTCAGTGTCTCAGGTTCTCAGGGTCTCAGGGCCTCTGGGTCTCTGAGTCACAGTGTCTCAGGGTCTCAGGGCCTCTGAGTCTCAGTGTCTCAGGGTCTCAGCGTCTCAGGGCCTCTGGGTCTCTGTGTCTCAGGGTCTCAGGGTCTCAGGGCATCTGGGTCTCTATGTCTCAGGGTCTCAGGGCCTCTGGGTCTCTGTGTCTCATTGTCTCAGGGTCTCAGTCCCTTAGGGTCTCTGGGTCTCTGTGTCTCAGGGCCTCACGGCCTCTGGGTCTCTGAGTCTCAATGTCTCAGGGTCTTTGGGTCTCACGGTCTCTGAGTCTCCATGTCTCAGGGTCTCAGGGTCTCAGGGCCTCTGGGTCTCTTGGTTTCTGAGTCTCAATGTCTCAGTGTCTCAGTTTCTCATGGTCTCAGGGCCTTTGGGTCTCAGGGCCTCTGGGTCACTGTGTCTCAGGGCCTCAGGGCCGTTGTGTCCCAGGGTCTCAGTGTCTCTGGGTCTCAGTGTCTCAGTGTCTCAGGGTTTCAGGCTCTCTTGGTCTCTGGGTCTCTGGGTCTCAGTGTCTCTGGGTAACCGGGTCTATGTGTCTCAGTGTCTCATTGTCTCAGTGTCTCTTGGTCTCTTGGTCTCAGTGTCACAGTGTCTCAAGATCTCAGGATCTCTGAGTCTCTGGGTCCCTGTGTCTCAGTGTCTCTGGGTCCCTGGGTCTCAGGTTCTCAGGGTCTCTTGGTCTCTGGATCTCTGGGTCTCAGTGTCTCACTGTCTCACGGTCCCAGTGTCTCAAAGTCTCAGTGTCTCAGGGTCTATGGGTCTAAGGGTCTCTTGTGTCTCTGTGTCTCAGTGTCTCAGGGTCTCTAGGTCTCTGTGTCTCAGGGTCTCAGCGTCTCTCGGTCTCTGAGTCTCTGTGTCTCCGGGACTTGGTGTCTCTGTGTCACTGGATCTCTGGTTTTCTGGGTCTCTTGGTCTCTGGGTCACTGTGTCACAGGTTCACAGGGCCTCTTGGTCACATTGTCTCAGGGTCTATGGGTCTCGGTGTCTCTGGGTCTCATTTTACAATGTCTCAGTGCCTCAGGGTCTCAATGTCTCAGTGTCTCAGGGTCTCTGGGTCTCTGCGTCTGCGGGTCTGTGGGTCTCTGGATCTCAGTGTCTCAGGGTCTCGTGGTCTCGGGGTCTCTGAGTCTCTGGGTCTTTGGGTCTCAGTATCTCTGGGTCTCAGGGTCTCTTGGTCTCTGCGTTTCATTTTCTCAGGGTCTCTGCCTCTCTGGGTCTCAGTGTCTCAGGGTCTCTGGGCTTCTGTGTCTCAGGGTTTCAGGATATCTGGGTCTCTGGGACTCAAGGTCTCAGCGTCTCACGGTCTCTGGGTCCCTTCGGTCTCAGTGTCTCAGGGTCTCTGGGTCACTGGGACTCTGGGTCTCAATGTCTCAGGGTCTGTGGGTCTCTGGGACTCAGTATCTCAGTGTCAGAATGTCTCAGGGTCACTGGGTCTCTCGGCCTCAGTGTCTCAGGGTCTCAGTGTCCAAATGTCTCAGGGTCTCTGGGTTTCTGTGTCTCAATGTCTTAGTGTCCCAATGCCTCAGCTTCTCTGGGTCTCTGGGTCTCAGTGTCTCAGTGCCTCAGGGCCTCACTGTCTCAGGATCTCAGGGCCTCTGGGTCACTGTGTCTCAGGGTCTCAGGGCCATTGGGTCTCAGGGTCTCAGTATCTCAGGGCCTCTAGGTCTGAGGGTCTCAGGGTCTCAGGGTCTCTGGGTCTCTGTGTCTCAGGGTCTCAGGGCCTCTGGGTCTCTGGGTCTCAGGGTCTCAGGGCCTCTGGGTCTCTGGGTCTCAGTGTCTTATGGTCTCAGGGCCTCTGGGTCTCAGGTTCTCTGAGTCTCAATGTCTCAGTGTCTCAGTGCCTCAGTGTCTCAATGTATCTGGGTCTCTGGGTCTCTGTGTCTTAGTGTCTCAATGTCTCAGAGTCTCCGTGTCTCAATGTCTCAGGGTCTCAGTGTCTGTGGGTCTCTGTGTCTCAGTGTCTCAATGTCTCTGGGACTGTGGGTCTCAGTGTCTCAGTGTCTCAATGTATCAGGGTCTCTGAGTCTGAGGGACTCTGTGTCTCAGTGTCTCAATGTCTCAGTGTCTCAGTGTCTCAATGTCTCAGGGACTCTGGGTCTCAGGGTCTCTGGGTCTCAGGGTCTCTTGGTCTCAATGTATCAGGGTCTCTGGGTCTCAGGATCTCTGGGTCTCTGAGACCCAGAGACCCTGAGGCATTGAGACACTGAGACACAAAGACCCAGAGACCCAGAGACACCGAGACACAGAGACCCAGAGACACTGACACATTGTGACACTGAGATACAGAGACCCAGAGACGGTGAGACACTGAGACCCAGAGAACCAGAGAGCATGAGACACTGAGACACAGAGATTCCAGAGGCACTGAGACACAGAGTCCCAGAGACCCAGAGATGGTGAGACACTGAGCCACTGAGACCCAGAGACCCTGAGGCATTGAGACACTGAGACACAAAGACCCAGAGACCCAGAGAAACCGAGACCCTGAGACACAGACACACTGACACATTGAGACACTGAGATACAGAGACCCAGAGACGGTGAGACACTGAGACACTGAGACCCAGAGACCCTGAGAACCAGAGACACAGAGACACAGAGACCCTGAGACCCAGAGAACCAGAGAGCATGAGACACTGAGACACAGAGATTCCAGAGGCACCGAGACACAGAGTCCCAGAGACCCAGAGATGGTGAGACACTGAGCCACTGAGACCCAGAGACCCAGAGACACAGAGAGCCTGAGACTTTGAGACCCTGAAACACTGAGACACAGAGATCTTGAGACCCAGAGACCCTAAGACACTGAGACACTGAGACCCAGAGACCCAGAGGCCCTGAGACCGAGAAGCCCTGAAACATGGAGACACAGAGACCCAGAGAGCAAGAGAACAAGACAACCTGAGACCAAGTTACCCTGAGACCCAGAGACACAGAGACCCAGATACACAGAGACCCTGAGACATTGAGACTCGAAGGGAATGAGACACAGAGACACTGAGACAAAGAGACACAGAGACACTGAGACTCTGAGACAGAGACACTGAGACAAAGAGACACTGAGACTCTGAGACTCTGAGACACTGAGACACAGAGACACTGAGACACTGAGTCACAGAGAAAGTGAGACACAGAGGCACTGAGAAACTGAGATACAGAGACACTGAGACACTGAGTCACAGAGAAACTGAGACACAGAGGCACTGAGACACTCAGGCACAGAGACACTGAGACTGAGACACTGAGACACAGAGACACTCAGGCACAGAGACACTGAGACTGAGACACGGAGACACTGAGGCACAGAGACAATGAGACACTGAGACAAAGAGACACTGAGACACCGAGAAACTGAGGCACAGAGACACAGAGACATTGAGACTCTGAGACACTGAGACACTGAGACACAGAGACACTGAGACATAGAGACACTGAGACACAGGGACACTGAGACACAGAGACACTGAGATACGGAGACACCGAGACACTGAGACACTGAGGCACATAGACACTGAGACACTGAGACACTGAGACTCTGAGACACTGAGACACTGAGACACAGAGACACTGAGGCACAGAGACACTGAGACACAGGGACACAGAGACACTGAGACACAGAGACTCTGAGACACTGAGACACACCGGCACAGAGACAGAGACACAGATTCACTGAGACACTGAGACACAGAGACACTGAGACACAGAGACTCTGAGACATTGAGACACACAGACACTGAGGCACTGAGACACAGAGACATTGAGACTCTGAGACACTGACACACTGAGGCACAGAGACACTGAGACACTGAGACACTGAGACACAGAGACATTGAGACTCTGAGACACTGAGACACTGAGGCACAGATACACAGAGACACAGAGGCACTAAGACACTGAGACACAGTGACACTGAGACACTGAGACACTGAGACACAGAGACATTGAGACTCTGAGACACTGCGACACTGAGGCACAGAGACACTGAGACACTGAGACTCTGAGACACTGAGGCACAGAGACACAGAGACAGTGAGACAGTGAGACACAGAGACACTGAGACACTGAGACACAAGGAAATTGAGGCACAGAGACACTGAGACACCGAGACAATGAGACACCGAGGCACAGAGACACTGAGACACCGAGACACTGAGACACTGAGACAGAGAGACACTGAGACACAGAGACACAGAGACGCTGAGAAACTGAGACTGCGAGACACTGAGACACTGAGACTCTGAGACTCGGAGGCACTGAGACACTGAGACACAGAGACACTGAGGCGCAGAGGCACTGAGACACAGAGTTGCTGAGACTCTGAGACACTGAGACACTGAGACAATGAGACACTGAGACACAGAGACACAGAGGCAGAGGGACACAGAGACACTGAGACGCTGAGATACTGAGGCACAGAGACACTGAGACACTGAGACACAGAGACACTGAGGCACAGAGACACAGATACACTGAGACACTGAGACACAAAGACACTGAGACACTGAGACACCGAGACACCGAGGCACAGAGACACTGAGACACTGAGACACAGAGACACTGAGAAACTGAGACTCTGAGACACTGAGACAATGAGACTCTGAGGCACAGAGACACTGAGACACTAAGACTCTGAGACTCGGAGGCACTGAGGCACTGAGACACTGAGACACTGAGGCGCAGAGGCACTGAGACACAGAGTTACTGAGACTCTGAGACACTGAGACAATGAGACACTGAGACACAGAGACACAGAGTCACAGGGACACAGAGGCACTGAGACGCTGAGACACTGAGACACTGAGGCACAGAGACTCTGAGACACTGAGACTCTGAGACACTGAGACACAGAGACACTGAGACACAGAGACACGGAGAAACTGAGACTCTGAGACACTGAGACAATGAGACTCTGAGACACAGAGACACTGAGACACTGAGACTCGGAAGCACTGAGACACTGAGACACCGAGACACTGAGACACAGAGGCACAGAGACACAGAGACACTGAGACTGTGAGACACTGAGACACTGAGGCACAGAGACACTGAGACATTGAGACACAGAGACAGTGAGACACTGAGAATCTGAGACACTGAGACACAGAGACACTGAGAAACTGAGACTCTGAGACACTGAGACACTGAGACACAGAGACACTGAGACTCTGAGACACTGAGACACTGAAACACTGAGACACAGAGACACTGAGACACTGAGACACAGACTCTGAGACACTGAGACACTGAGGCACTGAGACACTGAGACACAGACACACTGAGACACTGAGACTCAAGACATTGAGGCACAGAGACACAGAGACACTGAGACACAGAGACATTGAGACTCTGAGACTCAGAGTTACTGAGTCTCTGACACACTGAGACATTGAAACTCGGAGACACTGAGGCGCAGAGGCACTGAGACACCGAGACACAGGGACACTGAGACTCTGAGACACTGAGACAATGAAACTCGGAGACACTGAGACACTGAGACACTTAGACACAGAGACACAGAGGCACAGAGACACAGAAACACTTAGACTGTGAGACACTGAGACACTGAGGCACAGAGACACTGAGACATTGAGACACAGAGACAGTGAGACACTGAGAATCTGAGAAACTGAGACACAGAGACACTGAGACACTGAGACTCTGAGACACTGAGACACAGAGACACGGAGACGCAGAGACACTGAGACACTGAGACTCGGAGACACTGAGACACTGAGACCAAGAGACACAGAGACATTGAGACACAGACACACTGAGACACTGAGACTCTGAGATACTGAGACACTGAGGCCCAGAGACACAGAGACACTGAGACACTGAGACACTGAGGCTCAGAGACACTGAGACCAAGAGACAGAGAGATACGGAGACTCTGATACACTGAGACACTGAGGCACAGAGACACTGAGACACTGAGACTCTGAGACACTGAGACACTGAGGCCCATAGACACAGAGACACTGAGACACTGAGGCACAGAGACACTGAGTCAAAGAGACACAGAGACACTGAGACACTGAGGCACAGAGACACTGAGACACTGAGAATCTGAGACACTGAGACTCTGAGACACAGAGACACTGAGGCACAGAGACTCTGAGACACTGAGACACTGAGGCACTGAGGCACAGAGACACTGAGACCAAGAGACACAGAGACACTGAGACTCTGAGACACTGAGACACAGACACACTGAGACACAGACACACTGAGACACAGACACACTGAGACACTGAGACTCTGAGACACTGAGGCACAGAGACACAGAGACACTGAGACACTGAGACACTGAGACATTGAGACTCTGAGACTCAGAGTTATTGAGTCTCTGACACACTGAGACAATGAAACTCGGAGACACTGAGGCGCAGAGGCACTGGGACACTGAGACACAGGGACACTGAGACACAGGGACACTGAGACTCTGAGACACTGAGACAATGAAACTCGGAGACACTGAGACACTTAGACACAGAGACACAGAGGCACAGAAACACTGAGACTGTGAGACACTGAGACACTGAGGCACAGAGACACTGAGACATTGAGACACAGAGACAGTGAGACACTGAGAATCTGAGACACTGAGACACAGAGACACTGAGACACTGAGACTCTGAGACACGGAGACACAGAGGCACGGAGACACAGAGACACTGAGACACTGAGACACTGAGACTCGGAGACACTGAGATCAAGAGACACAGAGACACTGAGACACTGAGACTCTGAAACACTGAGACTTTGAGACACAGACACACTGAGACACTGAGACTCTGAGATACTGAGACACTGAGGCACAGAGACACACAGACACTGAGACCAAGAGACAGAGAGATACGGAGACTCTGAGACACTGAGACACTGAGGCACAGAGACACTGAGACACTGAGACTCTGAGACACTGAGTCCCATAGACACAGAGACACTGAGACACTGAGACACTGAGGCACAGAGACACTGAGTCAAAGAGACACAGAGACACTGAGACACTGAGACACTGAGGCACAGAGACACTGAGACACTGAGAATCTGAGACACTGAGACTCTGAGACACTGAGGCACAGAGACACAGAGACACTGAGACACTGAGACACAGAGACATTGAGACTCTGATGCACTGAGACACTGCGACACTGAGACACTGAGACATAGAGACACAGAGACAGTGAGACACTGAGACACAGGGACACTGAGACACTGAGACACTGAGGGTCAGAGGCACTGAGACCAAGACACAGAGAGATACGGAGACTCTGAGACACTGAGTCACTGAGGCACAGAGACTCTGAGACACTGAGACACTGAGACACTGAGACATTGAGACTCTGAGATAGTGAGACACTGAGACACTGAGACACAGAGACACTGAGGCACTGAGACATAGAGACACAGAGTCAGTGAGACACTGAGACTCTGAGACACTGAGACACTGAGACAATGAGAGACTGAGATACAGAGACACAGAGGCAGATGGACACAGAGACACTGAGACGCTGAGACACTGAGGCACAGAGACACTGAGACTCTGAGACACTGAGACACTGGGACACAGGGAAACTGAGACACAGAGACACTGAAACACTGAGACAATGAGGCACAGAGACACTGAGACACAGGGGCACAGAGACACTGAGACACAGATTCACAGAGACACTGATACACAGAGACACTAAGACACAGAGACTCTGAGACACTGAGACACTGAGACACAGAGACATTGAGACTCTGAGACACTGAGACTCAGAGACCCAGAGACACAGTGGCCCGGAGACCCTGTGACCCTGAGACACTGAGACCCAGAGGCCCTGAGACACTGAGACCCTGAGACCCAGAGTCCCTGAGACCCTGAGACAATGAGACCCTGAGACCCTGAGACCCTGAGACACTGAGACCCAGAGGCCCTGAGACCCTGAGACACTGAGACACAGAGACCCAGAGGCCATGAGAACCTGAGACACTGAGACATTGAGACCCAGAGGCCCTAAGACCCTGAGACACAGAGACCCAGAGGCCCTGAGACCCTGAGACACAGAGACCCTGAGACACAGAGACCCAGAGTCCCTGAGACCCTGAGACACTGAGTCCCAGAGACCCAGAGGCCCTGAGACCCTGAGACACAGAAACCCTGAGAACCTGAGACACTGAGACCCAGAGGCCCTGAGACCCTGAGACACTGAGACCCAGAGGCCCTGAGACCCTGAGACACAGAGACCCAGAGACCCAGAGGCCCAGAGACCCTGAGAGCCAGAGGCCCAGAGGCCGTGAGACCCTGAGACACAGAGACCCAGAGACACAGAGACCCTGAGACACAGAGAACCAGAGACCCTGAGACACTGAGACCCTGAGACCCAGAGGCCGTGAGACCCTGAGATCCTGAGACACTGAGACCCAGAGGCCCTGAGACCCTGAGACACTGAGACACAGAGACCCAGAGGCCATGAGAACCTGAGACACTGAGACATTGAGACGCAGTGTCCCTGAGACACTGAGTCCCAGAGACCCAGAGGCCCTGAGACCCTGAGACACAGAGACCCAGAGACCCTGAGAACCTGAGACACTAAGACCCAGACGCCCTGAGACCCAGAGACCCTGAGACCCTGAGACACTGAGACATTGAGACCCAGAGGCCCTGAGACCCTGAGACCCTGAGAACCAGACGCCCTGAGACACTGAGACCCTGAGACGCAGAGGCCCTGAGACACTGAGACACAGAGACCCAGACGCCCTGAGACCCTGAGACCCTGAGACACTGATACCCAGAAGCCCTGAGACCCTGAGACACTGAGACATTGAGCCTCAGAGTCCCAGAGACCAGGAGGACATGAGACACAGAGATCCAGATGCCCTGAGACCCTGAGACACTGAGACACTTAGACATTGAGACTCAGAGACACAGAGGCCCTGAGACCCTGAGTCCCTGAGACGCTGAGACATTGAGACACAGAGACCCAGAGGTCCTGAGACCCTGAGACACTGAGACACAGAGACCCAAGGCCCTGTGACCCAGAGACCCAGAAGCCCTGAGGCCCTGAGACCCTGAGACACTGAGACCTGGAGGCCCTGAGACCCTGAGACACTGAGACCCTGAGACCCTGAGACCCAGAGGCCCTGTGACCCTGAGAACCTGAGACACTGAGACACTGAGAACCTGAGACACTGAGACATTGAGACACAGAGACCCAGAGACCCAGAGACACTGAGACCCAGAGACCCAGAGGCCCTGAGACACTGAGACCCTGAGACCCAGAGTCCCTGAGACCCTGAGACACAGAGACCCAGAGACCCTGAGACACTGAGACCCTGAGACCCAGAGGCCGTGAGACTCTGAGACCCTGAGACACTGAGACCCTGAGACCCAGAGGCCCTGAGACCCTGTGACACTGAGACACAGAGACCCAGAGGCCATGAGAACCTGAGACACTGAGACATTGAGACCCAGAAGCCCTGAGACACTGAGTGAGCCACGGAGGCCCTGAGACCCTGAGACACAGAGACCCAGCGACCCTGAGACCCTGAGACACTGAGACACAGAGACCCAGACGCCCTGAGACCCTGAGACACTGAGACATTGAGCCTCAGAGTCCCAGAGACCAGGAGGACATGAGACACAGAGATCCAGATGCCCTGAGACCCTGAGACACAGAGACCCAGAGGCCCTGAGACTCTGAGACACTGAGACCCAGAGACCCTGAGACCCTGAGACACTCAGACCCTGAGACACAGAGACACTGAGACACTAGGACACACACACCCAGAGAGCCTGAGACACTGAAACCCTTAGACATTGAGACCCTGAAACCCGGAGACACCGAGAGACTGAGACTTTGAGACAGTGAGACCCAGAGACCCACAGAAACAGAGACACTGATACACAGAGACCCAGAGACCCTGAGTCACTGAGACACTGAGACACAGGGACCCCGAGACTCAGAGACCCTGTGGCCTTGCAACACTGAGACACAGAGACCCAGAGACCCAATGACCCTGACACAGTGACCCAGAGACCCAGAGACCTTGAGACATTGAGACCCTGAGACACTGAGACCCAGAGACCTTGAGACCCAGAGACCAGAGACCCAGAGACCCTGTGACCCAGAGTCACTGAGACACTGACACCCTGAGACCCAGAGTCACTGAGTCACTGAGACACTGAGACACAGGGACACTGAGACCATGAGAAACTGAGACCCAGAGACACTGAGACATTGAGACCCAGAGAAAAAGAGACCCTGAGAAACTGAAACACTGAGACCCAATGGACACTGAGACCCAGAGACCCAGAGACCCTGGGACCCAGAGACCCAGAGACCCTGAGATCCAGAAACCCTGAGACCCAGAGACACTGAGACACTAAGACGCAGAGCCCCAGAGACCCAAAGACTCTGAGACCCAGTTATCCAGAGACCATCTGACAATGAGACCCAGAGACCCTGAGACCCTGAGACACCGAGACCCAGAGACTCAGAGACCCTGAAACCCAGAGAACCAGACACCCAGAGACCCTGAGACACTGAGACCCTGTGACACTGAGACACTGAGACCCTGAGACACTGAGAAACTGAGACACTGAGACCCAAAGACACAGAGACCCAGAGACCCGGAGACCCTGAGACACTGAGACCCAGAGACCCAGAGACACTGAGACCCTGACACACTTAGACATTGAGACAGTGAGACACAGAGACACTGTGACCCTGAGACACTGAGACACAGAGACCCCGAGACCCAGAGACCCAGAGACACGGAGACACTGAGACCCAGAGACACTGGGACCCTGAGACACTGAGAACCTGAGATACTGAGACATGAGACACTGAGACACTAAAACATTGAGACCCTGAGACCCAGAGACACTGAGACACTAAGACGCAGAGCCCCAGAGACCCAGAGACTCTGAGACATTGAGCCTCAGAGTCCCAGAGAGCAGGAGGACATGAGACACAATGATCCAGATGCCCTGAGACACTGAGACACAGAGACACAGACGCCCTGAGACCCTGAGACACTGAGACATTGAGCCTCAGAGTCCCAGAGACCAGGAGGACATGAGACACAGAGATCCAGATGCCCTGAGACCCTGAGACACAGAGACCCAGAGGCCCTGAGACTCTGAGACACTGAGACCCAGAGACCCTGAGACCCTGAGACACTCAGACCCTGAGACACAGAGACACTGAGACACTAGGACACACACACCCAGAGAGCCTGAGACACTGAAACCCTTAGACATTGAGACCCTGAAACCCGGAGACACCGAGAGACTGAGACTTTGAGACAGTGAGACCCAGAGACCCACAGAAACAGAGACACTGATACACAGAGACCCAGAGACCCTGAGTCACTGAGACACTGAGACACAGGGACCCCGAGACTCAGAGACCCTGTGGCCTTGCAACACTGAGACACAGAGACCCAGAGACCCAATGACCCTGACACAGTGACCCAGAGACCCAGAGACCTTGAGACATTGAGACCCTGAGACACTGAGACACTGAGACCCAGAGACCTTGAGACCCAGAGACCAGAGACCCAGAGACCCTGTGACCCAGAGTCACTGAGACACTGACACCCTGAGACCCAGAGTCACTGAGTCACTGAGACACTGAGACACAGGGACACTGAGACCATGAGAAACTGAGACCCAGAGACACTGAGACATTGAGACCCAGAGAAAAAGAGACCCTGAGAAACTGAAACACTGAGACCCATGGACACTGAGACCCAGAGACCCAGAGACCCTGGGACCCAAAGACCAGAGACCCTGAGATCCAGAAACCCTGAGACCCTGAGACCCAGAAACACTGAGACACTAAGACGCAGAGCCCCAGAGACGCAGAGACTCTGAGACCCAGTTATCCAGAGACCATCTGACAATGAGACCCAGAGACCCTGAGACCCTGAGACACCGAGACCCAGAGACTCAGAGACACAGAGACCCAGAGGCCCTGAGACACAGAGACCCTGAGAAACAGAGACCCAGAGTCCCTGAGACCCTGAGACACTGAGGCCCAGAGACCCATAGGCCCTGAGACCCTGAGACACAGAGACCCTGAGACACAGAGACCCTGAGACCCTGAGACACAGAGACCCAGAGGCCCTGAGACCCTGAGACACAGAGATCCAGAGTCCCTGAGACCCTGAGACACTGAGACACAGAGACCCAGAGGCCATGAGAACCTGAGACACTGAGACATTGAGACCCATAGGCCCTGATACCCTGAGACACTGAGACAGAGAGACCCAGAGGCCATGAGAACCTGAGACACTGAGACATTGAGACCCATAGGCCCTGATACCCTGAGACACTGAGACAGAGAGACCCAGAGGCCCTGAGACACAGCGACCCAGAGGCCCTGAGACCCTGAGACGCTGAGACACTGAGACCCAGAGGCCCTGAGACCCTGAGACACTGAGACCCTGAGACCCAGAGGCCCTGAGACACTGAGACCCTGAGACCCAGAGGCCCTGAGACACTGAGACACTGAGACCCAGAGGCCCTGTGACCCTGAGACACAGAGACCCAGAATTCCTGAGACCCTGAGACACAGAAACCTAGAGACCCTGAGACACATAGAACATAGAACATAGAACATTACAGCGCGGAACAGGCCCTTCGGCCCACAATGTTGCGCCGACCAGTCTTATTTTTAAAAAAAAACATTAACCCACTAATCTAAACCAATCCCTTTTCGTCCATAAACCTATCCACCAATCTCTTAAACGCCCCCAAACTAGGCGCATTTACAACTGCAGCAGGCAGGGCATTCCAGTCCCTCACCACCCTCTGGGTAAAGAACCTGCCCCTGACATCCGTCCTATAACTACCCCCCCTTAATTTAAAGCCATGCCCCCTCGTGCTAGATTTCTCCATCCGAGGAAACAGGCTATCACCATCCACCCTATCTAAACCTCTAATCATCTTATATGTTTCTATAAGATCCCCTCTTAGCCGCCTTCTTTCCAGTGAAAACAACCCTAGATCCCTCAGTCTCTCCTCATAGGACCTCCCCACCATACCAGGCAACATCCTGGTAAACCTCCTCTGCACCCTCTCCAAAGCCTCCACATCCTTCCTGTAATGTGGGGACCAGAACTGCACACAGTACTCCAAGTGCGGCCGCACCAGAGTTGTGTACAGTTGCAACATGACGCTGCGACTCCTAAATTCAATCCCCCTACCAATAAACGCCAAGACACCGTACGCCTTCTTAACAACCTTATCTACTTGTTTCCCAACTTTCAGGGATCTATGTACACATCTATGTACACAGAGACCCAGAGGCCCTGAGACCCTGAGACACAGAGACCCAGAGGCCCTGAGACCCTGAGACACTGAGACACAGAGACCCAGAGGCCATGAGAACCTGAGACACTGAGACATTGAGACCCAGAGGCCCTGAGACCCTGAGACACTGAGACACAGAGACCCAGAGGCCATGAGAACCTGAGACCCTGAGACACAGAGACCCAGAGACCCTAAGACACTGAGACACTGAGACATTGAGACTCAGAGACCAAGAGGCCCTGAGGCACTGAGACACTGAGAAATTGAGACACAGAGACCCAGAGACCCTAAGACACTGAGACACTGAGAAATTGAGACACAGAGACACAGAGGCCCGTAGACCCTGAAACCCTGAGACACAGAGACCCAGAGGCCCTGAGACCCTGAGACACAGAGACCCACAGTCCCTGAGACCCTGAGACATGGAGTCCCAGAGACCCAGAGGCCCTGAGACCCTGAGACACAGAGACCCAGAGAACCTGAGACCCTGAGACACTGAGACCCTGAGACCCAGAGGCCCTGAGACCCTGAGAACCTGAGACACTGAGACACAGAGGCCCTGAGACCCTGAGACACAGAGACCCAGAGGCCCTGAGACCCTGAGACACTGAGTCCCACAGACCCAGAGACCCTGAGACCCTGAGACACTGAGGCCCAGAGACCCAGAGGCCCTGAGACCCTGAGACACAGAGACCCTGAGACACAGAGACCCTGAGAAACAGAGACCCAGAGTCCCTGAGACACTGAGACACTGAGGCACAGAGACCCAGAGGCCCTGAGACCCTGAGACACAGAGACCCTGAGACACAGAGACCCTGAGACCCTGAGACACAGAGACCCAGAGACCTTGAGAACCTGAGACACTGAGACACAGAGACCCAGAGGCCATGAGAACCTGAGACACAGAGACGCAAAGGCCCTGAGACCCTGAGACACAGAGACCCAGAGTCCCAGAGACCCTGAGACACTGAGTCCCAGAGACCCAGAAGCCCTGAGACCCTGAGACACAGAGACCCAGGGACCCTGAGACACTGAGACACAGAGACCCAGAGTCCCTGAGACCCTGAGACACTGAGTCCCAGAGACCCAGAGGCCCTGAGACCCTGAGACACAGAGACCCAGAGACCCTGAGACCCTGAGCCACTGAGACACTGAGACCCTGTGACCCTGAGGCCCTGAGACCCTGAGACCCTGAGAACCTGAGACCCAGAGGCCCTGAGAACCTGAGACCCTGAGACCCTGAGACAGTAGAACACAGAGACCCAGAGGCCCTGAGACACAGAGACCCAGAGGCACTGAGACATTGAGACTCAGAGACCCAGAGACCCAGAGGCCCTGAGACCCTGAGACACAGAGACCCAGAGGCCCTGTGACCCTGAGACACAAAGACCCTGAGACACAGAGACCCAGAGTCCCTGAGACCCTGAGACACTGAGGCCCAGAGACCCAGAGGCCCTGAGACCCTGAGACACAGAGACCCTGAGACACAGAGACCCAGAGACCCTGAGACCCTGAGACACTGAGACCCTGAGACCCAGAGGCACTGAGACACTGAGACCCAGAGGCCCTGAGACACTGAGACCCAGAGACCCAGCGGCCCTGAGACCCTGAGACACAGAGACCCAGAGGCCCTGTGACCCTGAGACACAGAGACCCAGAGTCCCTGAGACCCTGAGACACTGAGTCCCAGAGACCCAGAGACCCTGAGACCCTGAGACAATGAGACCCTGAGACCCAGAGGCCCTGAGACCCTGAGAACCTGAGACCCAGAGGCCCTGAGAACCTGAGACCCTGAGACACTAGAACACAGAGACCCAGAGGCCGTGAGACACAGAGACCCAGAGGCAGTGAGACATTGAGACTCAGAGACCCAGAGACCCAGAGGCCCTGAGACCCAGAGGCCCTGAGACCCTGAGACACAGAGACCCTGAGAAACAGAGACCCAGAGTCCCTGAGACCCTGAGACACTGAGGCCCAGAGACCCAGAGGCCCTGACACCCTGAGACACAGAGACCCTGAGACAGAGACCCTGAGACCCTGAGACCCTGAGAAACAGAGACCCAGAGGCCCTGAGACCCTGAGACACAGAGATCCAGAGTCCCTGAGACCCTGAGACACTAAGACACAGAGACCCAGAGGCCATGAGAACCTGAGACACTGAGACATTGAGACCCAGAGGCCCTGAGACACAGCGACCCAGAGGCCCTGAGACCCTGAGACGCTGAGACACAGAGACCCAGAGGCCCTGAGACCCTGAGACACTGAGACTCAGAGACCCAGAGGCCCAGAGACCCTGAGACCCTGAGACACTGAGCCCCAGAGACCCAAAGGCCCTGAACCCTGAGACACAGAGACCCAGAGACCCTGAGATCCTGAGACACTGAGACCCTGAGACCCAGAGGCCCTCAGACACTGAGACCCTGAGACGCAGAGTCCCTGAGACACTGAGAACCTGAGACACAGAGACCCAGAAGCCCTGAGACCCTGAGACACTGAGACATTGAGCCTCAGAGTCCCAGAGACCAGGAGGACATGAGACACAGAGATCCAGATGCCCTGAGACCCTGAGACACTGAGACACTTAGACATTGAGACTCAGAGACACAGAGGCCCTGTGACCCAGAGACTCAGAAGCACTGAGGCCCTGAGACCCTGAGACACTGAGACCTGGAGGCACTGAGACCCTGAGACCCAGAGGCCCTGAGACCCTGAGAACCTGAGACACTGAGAAATTGAGACTCAGAGACCCAGAGACCCAGAGGCCCTGAGCCCCTGAGACACTGAGACTCAGAGACCCAGAGACCCAATGGCCCGGAGACCCTGTGACCCTGAGACACTGAGACCCTGAGACCCTGAGACACTGAGACCCTGAGACCCAGAGGCCCTGAGACCCTGAGACACTGAGACACAGAGACCCAGAGGCCATGAGAACCTGAGACACTGAGACATTGAGACCCAGAGGCCCTGAGACCCTGAGACACAGAGACCCAGAGGCCCTGAGACCCTGAGACACAGAGACCCAGAGGCCCTGAGACCCTGAGACACAGAGAACCTGAGACACAGAGACCCAGAGTCCCTGAGACAGTGAGTCCCAGAGACCCAGAGGCCCTGAGACCCTGAGACACAGAGACCCAGAGGCCCTGAGACCCTGAGACACTGAGACCCAGAGGCCCTGAGACCCTGAGACACAGAGACCCAGAGGCCCTGAGACCCTGAGACACAGAGACCCTGAGACACAGAGACCCAGAGTCCCTGAGACAGTGAGTCCCAGAGACCCAGAGGCCCTGAGACCCTGAGACACAGAGACCCAGAGGCCCTGAGACCCTGAGACACTGAGACCCAGAGGCCCTGAGACACTGAGACCCTGAGACCCAGAGGCCGTGAGACCCTGAGACCCTGAGACACTGAGACCCTGAGACCCAGAGGCCCTGAGACCCTGAGACACTGTGACACAGAGACCCAGAGGCAATGAGAACCTGAGACACTGAGACATTGAGACCCAGAGGCCCTGAGACCCTGAGACACAGAGACCCAGAGGCCCTGAGACCCTGAGACACAGAGACCCTGAGACACAGAGACCCAGAGTCCCAGAGACACTGAGTCCCAGAGACCCAGAGGCCCTGAGACCCTGAGACACAGAGACCCAGAGGCCCTGAGACCCTGAGACACTGAGACCCAGAGGCCCTGAGACCCTGAGACACAGAGGCCCAGAGTGCCTGAGACCCTAAGACACTGAGTCCCAGAGACCCAGAGGCCCTGAGACCCTAAGACACAGAGACCCAGAGGCCCTGAGACCCTGAGACACTGAGACACTGAGACTCAGAGACCCAGAGGCCCAGAGACCCTGAGACCCTGAGACACTGAGCCCCAGAGACCCAGAGGCCCTGAACCCTGAGACACAGAGACCCAGAGACCCTGAGATCCTGAGACACTGAGACCCTGAGACCCAGAGGCCCTGAGACACTGAGACCCTGAGACACAGAGACCCAGAAGCCCTGAGAGACTGAGACATTGAGCCTCAGAGTCCCAGAGACCAGGAGGACATGAGACACAGAGGTCCAGATGCCCTGAGACCCTGAGACACTGAGACACCGAGACAATTAGACATTGAGACTCAGAGACACAGAGGCCCTGAGACCCAGAGACCCAGAAGCCCTGAGGCCCTGAGACCCTGAGACACTGAGACCTGGAGGCCCTGAGACCCTGAGACCCAGAGGCCCTGAGACCCTGAGAACCTGAGACACTGAGAAATTGAGACTCAGAGACCCAGAGACCCAGAGGCCCTGAGCCCCTGAGACACTGAGACTCAGAGACCCAGAGACCCAGTGGCCCGGAGACCCTGTGACCCTGAGACACTGAGACCCTGAGGCCCTGAGACACTGAGACACTGAGACCCTGAGACCCTGAGACACTGAGACCCTGAGACCCAGAGGCCCTGAGACCCTGAGAACCTGAGACCCAGAGGCCCTGAGAACCTGAGACCCTGAGAAACTAGAACACAGAGACCCAGAGGCCCTGAGACACAGAGAACCGGAGGCACTGAGACATTGAGACTCAGAGACCCAGAGACCCAGAGGCCCTGATACCCAGAGGCCCTGAGAACCTGAGACACAGAGACCCTGAGAAAGAGAGACCCAGAGTCCCTGAGACCCTGAGACACTGAGGCCCAGAGACCCAGAGGCCCTGAGGCCCTGAGACACAGAGGCCCTGAGACACAGAGACCCAGAGGCCCTGAGACCCTGAGACAAAGAGACCCAGAGGCCCTGAGTCCCGGAGACACAGAGACCCAGAGACCCAGAGGCCCAGAGTCCCTGAGACACTGAGACCCAGAGGCCCAGAGGCCCTGAGACCCAGAGACCCAGAGGCCCGGAGACATTGTGACCCAGAGGCCATGAGACCCAGAGACCCAGAGGCCCTGAGACACTGAGACCCTGAAACCCTGAGTCCCTGAGACCGTGAGACTCTGAGACCCAGAGACCCTGAGACCCTGAGAACCTGAGACCCTGAGACCCAGAGGCCGTGAGACCCTGAGACCCAGAGACACTGAGACCCTGAGACACAGAGACCCAGAGGCCCAGAGACCCTGAGACACTGAGACCCAGAGGCACTGAGACACTGAGACACAGAGACCCCGAGGCCATGAGAACCTGTGACACTGAGACACTGAGACCCAGAGGCCCTGAGACCCTGAGACAGAGATTCCCTGAGACACAGAAACCCAGAGGCCCTGAGACCCTGAGACACTGAGTCCCAGAGACCCAGAGGCCCTGAGACCCTGAGACACAGAGACCCAGAGACCCTGAGACCCTGAGACACTGAGACCCTGAGACCCAGAGGCCCTGACAGCCTGAGAACCTGAGACACTGATACCCAGAGGCACTGAGACCCTGAGACACAGAGACCCAGAGGCCCTGAGACCCTGAGACACAGAGACCCAGAGACCCAGAGGCCCTGAGACACTGAGACCCAGAGACCCAGAGGCCCTGAGACTCTGAGACACAGAGACCCAGAGACCCTGAGACCCTGAGACACTGAGACCCAGAGACCCTGAGACCCTGAGACACTGAGACCCTGAGACCCAGAGGCCGTGAGACCCTGAGACCCTGAGACACTGAGACCCTGAGACCCAGAGGCCCTGAGACCCTGAGACACTGAGACATTGAGACCCAGAGGCCCTGAGACACTGAGTGAGACATAGAGGCCCTGAGACCCTGTGACACTGAGACATTGAGAACCAGAGACCCAGAGACCCTGAGGCCCTGAGACACTGAGATATTGCGTTCAGAGACCCAGAGACCCAGACGCCCTAAGGCACTGAGACACTGAGACCCAGAGACCCAGAGGCCCTGAGACCCTGAGACACAGAGACCCAGAGACCCAGAGACCCTGAGACCCTGAGACACTGAGACCCAGAGACCCAAAGGCCCTGAGACCCTGAGACCCTGAGACACAGAGATCCAGAGACCCAGAGACCCTGAAACCCTGAGGCACTCAGACACAGAGACCCAGAGGCCCTGAGACTCTGAGACACTGAGACGTTGAGACCCACAGACGCAGAGGCCCTGAGACCCTGATACACTGAGACCCTGAGGACCAGAGGTCCTGAGACACTGAGGCACTCAGACACAGAGGCACTGAGACCCTGAGACAATGAGACACTGAGACACAGTGACCCAGATGCCCTGAGAACCTGGGACCCTGAGACCCTGAGCCACTGAGACGCTGAGACATTGAGACTCAGAGACCCAGAGACCCTGAGACACTGCGACACTGGGACATTGAGACACTGAGACCCACAGGCCCTGAGACCCTGAGACACAGAGACCCAGAGGCCCTGAGACCCTGAGACACTGAGACCCAGAGGCCCAGAGGCCCTGAGACCCTGTGACCCTGAGACACTGACACCCAGAGACCCAAAGGCCCTGAGGCACTGAGACCCTGAGACCCAGAGTCCCTGAGACCCTGAGACACTGAGACCCAGAGACCCTGAGACCCTGAGACACAGAGACCCAGAGGCCGTGAGACCCTGAGACCCTGAGAAACAGAGACCTAGAGACCCAGAGGCCCAGAGACCCTGAGACACTGAGACCCAGAGACCCAGAGGCCCTGAGACCCTGAGACACAGAGACCCTGAGACCCAGAGGCCGTGAGACCCTGAGACCCAGAGACCCAGAGGCCCTGAGACCCTGAGACACTGCACCCAGAGGCCGTGAGACCCTGAGACACTGAGACCCTGAGACCCAGAGGCCCTGAGACCCTGAGACACTGAGACACAGAGACCAAGAGGCCATGAGAACCTGAGACACTGAGACATTGAGTCCCAGAGGCCCTGAGACACTGAGTGAGACACAGAGGCCCTGAGACCCTGTGACACTATGACATTGAGAACCAGAGACCCAGAGGCCCTAAGACCCTGAGACACTGAGACATTGAGACTCAGAGACCCAGAGGCCCAGAGACCCTGACACCCTGAGACACAGAGACCCAGAGGCCCTCAGACCCTGAGACACAGAGACCCTGAGACCCTGAGAGACTGAGACACTGAGACCCAGAGGCCCTGAGACACTGAGACACTGAGACTCAGAGACCCAGAGGACCTGAGACCCTGAGACCCTGAGACCCAGACGCCCTGAGACCCTGAGACACTGAGACCCTGAGACGCAGAGGCCCTGAGGCACTGAGACACAGAGACCCAGGCGCCCTGAGACCCTGAGACACTGAGACCCAGAAGCCCTGAGACCCTGAGACACTGAGACATTGAGCCTCAGAGTCCCAGAGACCAGGAGGAAATGAGACACAGAGATCCAGATGCCCTGAGACCCTGAGACACTGAGACACTTAGACATTGAGACTCAGAGACACAGAGGCCCTGAGACCCTGAGACGCTGAGACGCTGAGACATTGAGACACAGAGACCCAGAGGCCCTGAGACCCTGAGACACTGAGACACATAGACCCAGAGGCCCTGTGACCCAGAGACCCAGAAGCCCTGAGGCCCTGAGACCCTGAGACACTGAGACCTGGAGGCCCTGAGACCCTGAGACACTGAGACCCTGAGACCCAGAGGCCCTGTGACCCTGAGAACCTGAGACACTGAGACATTGAGACTCAGAGACCCAGAGACCCAGAGGCCCTGAGACTCTGAGACACTGAGACTCAGAGACCCTGAGAACCTGAGACACTGAGACATTGAGACACAGAGACCCAGGGACCCAGAGACCCAGAGGCCCGGAGACCCTGAGACACTGAGGCCCTGAGACCCAGAGGCCGTGAGACCCTGAGACACTGAGACCCTGAGACCCAGAGGCCGTGAGACCCTGAGACACTGAGACAGAGAGACCCAGAGGCCCTGAGACCCTGAGACACAGAGACATTGAGACCCAGAAGCCCTGAGACACTGAGTGAGCCACAGAGGCCCTGAGACCCTGACACACTGAGTCCCAGAGACCCAGAGGCCCTGAGACCCTTAGACACAGAGACCCAGAGACCCAGAGACCCTGAGACACTGAGACACAGAGACCCAGAGGCCCTGAGACACAGCGACCCAGAGGCCCTGAGACCCTGAGACACAGAGACCCAGAGGCCCTGAGACCCTGAGACACTGAGACACTGAGACTCAGAGACCCAGAGGCCCTGAGACCCTGAGACCCTGAGACCCAGACGCCCTGAGACACTGAGACCCTGAGACACTGATACCCAGAGGCACTGAGACCCTGAGAACCTGAGACACTGATACCCAGAGGCACTGAGACCCTGAGACACAGAGACCCAGAGACCCAGAGACCCTGAGACACTGAGACCCAGAGACCCAGAGGCCCTGAGACTCTGAGACACAGAGACCCAGAGACCCTGAGACCCTGAGACACTGAGACCCAGAGACCCTGAGAACCTGAGACACTGAGACCCTGAGACCCAGAGGCCGTGAGACCCTGAGACCCTGAGACACTGAGACCCTGAGACCCAGAGGACCTGAGACCCTGAGACAATGAGACATTGAGACCCAGAGGCCCTGAGGCCCTGAGGCCCTGAGACACTGAGATATTGCGTTCAGAGACCCAGAGACCCAGACGCCCTAAGACACTGAGACACTGAGACCCAGAGACCCAGAGGCCCTAAGACCCTGAGACACTGAGACATTGAGACTCAGAGACCCAGAGGCCCAGAGACCCTGAGACCCTGAGACACAGAGACCCAGGCGCCCTGAGACCCTGAGACACTGAGACCCAGAGACCCAGAGGCCCTAAGACCCTGAGACACTGAGACATTGAGACTCAGAGACCCAGAGGCCCAGAGACCCTGAGACCCTGAGACACAGAGACCCAGGCGCCCTGAGACCCTGAGACACTGAGACATTGAGCCTCAGAGTCCCAGAGACCAGGAGGACATGAGACACAGAGATCCAGATGCCCTGAGACCCTGAGACACTGAGACACTTAGACATTGAGACTCAGAGACACAGAGGCCCTGAGACCCTGAGACCCTGAGACGCTGAGACATTGAGACACAGAGACCCAGAGGCCCTGAGACCCTGAGAACCTGAGACACAGAGACCCAGAGGCCCTGTGACTCAGAGACCCAGAAGCCCTGAGGCCCTGAGACACTGAGACCTGGAGGCCCTGAGACCCTGAGACACTGAGACCCTGAGACCCAGAGGCCCTGTGACCCTGAGAACCTGAGACACTGAGACATTGAGACTCAGAGACCCAGAGACCCAGAGGCCCTGAGACCCTGAGACACTGAGACTCAGGGACCCTGTGAACCTGAGACACTGAGACATTGAGACACAGAGAACCAGAGACCCAGAGACCCAGAGGCCCGGAGACCCTGAGACACTGAGACCCTGAGACCCAGAGGCCGTGAGACCCTGAGACACTGAGACCCTGAGACCCAGAGGCCCTGTGACCCTGAGACACTGAGACATTGAGACCCAGAAGCCCTGAGACACTGAGTGAGCCACAGAGGCCCTGAGACCCTGACACACTGAGACACAGGGACCGAGAGGCCCTGAGACACAGCGACCCAGAGGCCCTGAGACCCTGAGACCCTGAGACACAGAGACCCAGAGGCCCTGAGACACTGAGACCCTGAGACACTGAGACCCTGAGACCCAGATTTCCTGAGACCCTGAGAACCTGAGACACTGATACCCAGAGGCACTGAGACCCTGAGACACAGTGACCCAGAGGCCCTGAGACTCTGAGACACAGAGACCCAGAGACCCTGAGACCCTGAGACACTGAGACCCAGAGACCCTGAGACCCTGAGACACTGAGACCCTGAGACCCAGAGGCCGTGAGACCCTGAGACCCTGAGACACTGAGACCCTGAGAACCAGAGGTCCTGAGACACTGAGGCACTCAGACACAGGGGCACTGAGACCCTGAGACATTGAGACACTGAGACACAGAGACGCTGAGACATTGAGACACTGCGACACTGGGACATTGAGACTGAGAGACCCAGAAGCTCTGAGTCCCTGAGACACTGAGACATTGAGACACTGAGACCCAGAGTCCCTGAGACCCTGAGACACAGAGACCCAGAGGCCCTGAGACCCTGAGACACTGAGACCCTGAGACCCAGAGGCCCTGAGACCCTGAGACCTAGAGGCCCTGAGACCCAGAGACACTGAGACCCAGAGACCCTGAGACCCTGAGACCTAGAGGCCCTGAGACCCAGAGACACTGAGACCCAGAGACACTGAAACCCTGTGACCCTGAGACAGTGAGACCCTGAGACTCAGACACACGGGCACCCTGAGACACAGAGACCAGGAGTCCCAGAGACCCAGACCCTGAGACACTGAGACACTGAAACCCTGAAACCCTGAGACCCTGAGACACAGAGACCCTGAGACCCAGAGGCCGTGAGACCCTGAGACCCAGAGACCCAGAGGCCCTGAGACCCTGAGACACTGCACCCAGAGGCCGTGAGACCCTGAGACACTGAGACCCTGAGACCCAGAGGCCCTGAGACCCTGAGACACTGAGACACAGAGACCAAGAGGCCATGAGAACCTGAGACACTGAGACATTGAGTCCCAGAGGCCCTGAGACACTGAGTGAGACACAGAGGCCCTGAGACCCTGTGACACTATGACATTGAGAACCAGAGACCCAGAGGCCCTAAGACCCTGAGACACTGAGACATTGAGACTCAGAGACCCAGAGGCCCAGAGACCCTGACACCCTGAGACACAGAGACCCAGAGGCCCTCAGACCCTGAGACACAGAGACCCTGAGACCCTGAGAGACTGAGACACTGAGACCCAGAGGCCCTGAGACACTGAGACACTGAGACTCAGAGACCCAGAGGACCTGAGACCCTGAGACCCTGAGACCCAGACGCCCTGAGACCCTGAGACACTGAGACCCTGAGACGCAGAGGCCCTGAGGCACTGAGACACAGAGACCCAGGCGCCCTGAGACCCTGAGACACTGAGACCCAGAAGCCCTGAGACCCTGAGACACTGAGACATTGAGCCTCAGAGTCCCAGAGACCAGGAGGAAATGAGACACAGAGATCCAGATGCCCTGAGACCCTGAGACACTGAGACACTTAGACATTGAGACTCAGAGACACAGAGGCCCTGAGACCCTGAGACGCTGAGACGCTGAGACATTGAGACACAGAGACCCAGAGGCCCTGAGACCCTGAGACACTGAGACACATAGACCCAGAGGCCCTGTGACCCAGAGACCCAGAAGCCCTGAGGCCCTGAGACCCTGAGACACTGAGACCTGGAGGCCCTGAGACCCTGAGACACTGAGACCCTGAGACCCAGAGGCCCTGTGACCCTGAGAACCTGAGACACTGAGACATTGAGACTCAGAGACCCAGAGACCCAGAGGCCCTGAGACTCTGAGACACTGAGACTCAGAGACCCTGAGAACCTGAGACACTGAGACATTGAGACACAGAGACCCAGGGACCCAGAGACCCAGAGGCCCGGAGACCCTGAGACACTGAGGCCCTGAGACCCAGAGGCCGTGAGACCCTGAGACACTGAGACCCTGAGACCCAGAGGCCGTGAGACCCTGAGACACTGAGACAGAGAGACCCAGAGGCCCTGAGACCCTGAGACACAGAGACATTGAGACCCAGAAGCCCTGAGACACTGAGTGAGCCACAGAGGCCCTGAGACCCTGACACACTGAGTCCCAGAGACCCAGAGGCCCTGAGACCCTTAGACACAGAGACCCAGAGACCCAGAGACCCTGAGACACTGAGACACAGAGACCCAGAGGCCCTGAGACACAGCGACCCAGAGGCCCTGAGACCCTGAGACACAGAGACCCAGAGGCCCTGAGACCCTGAGACACTGAGACACTGAGACTCAGAGACCCAGAGGCCCTGAGACCCTGAGACCCTGAGACCCAGACGCCCTGAGACACTGAGACCCTGAGACACTGATACCCAGAGGCACTGAGACCCTGAGAACCTGAGACACTGATACCCAGAGGCACTGAGACCCTGAGACACAGAGACCCAGAGACCCAGAGACCCTGAGACACTGAGACCCAGAGACCCAGAGGCCCTGAGACTCTGAGACACAGAGACCCAGAGACCCTGAGACCCTGAGACACTGAGACCCAGAGACCCTGAGAACCTGAGACACTGAGACCCTGAGACCCAGAGGCCGTGAGACCCTGAGACCCTGAGACACTGAGACCCTGAGACCCAGAGGACCTGAGACCCTGAGACAATGAGACATTGAGACCCAGAGGCCCTGAGGCCCTGAGGCCCTGAGACACTGAGATATTGCGTTCAGAGACCCAGAGACCCAGACGCCCTAAGACACTGAGACACTGAGACCCAGAGACCCAGAGGCCCTAAGACCCTGAGACACTGAGACATTGAGACTCAGAGACCCAGAGGCCCAGAGACCCTGAGACCCTGAGACACAGAGACCCAGGCGCCCTGAGACCCTGAGACACTGAGACCCAGAGACCCAGAGGCCCTAAGACCCTGAGACACTGAGACATTGAGACTCAGAGACCCAGAGGCCCAGAGACCCTGAGACCCTGAGACACAGAGACCCAGGCGCCCTGAGACCCTGAGACACTGAGACATTGAGCCTCAGAGTCCCAGAGACCAGGAGGACATGAGACACAGAGATCCAGATGCCCTGAGACCCTGAGACACTGAGACACTTAGACATTGAGACTCAGAGACACAGAGGCCCTGAGACCCTGAGACCCTGAGACGCTGAGACATTGAGACACAGAGACCCAGAGGCCCTGAGACCCTGAGAACCTGAGACACAGAGACCCAGAGGCCCTGTGACTCAGAGACCCAGAAGCCCTGAGGCCCTGAGACACTGAGACCTGGAGGCCCTGAGACCCTGAGACACTGAGACCCTGAGACCCAGAGGCCCTGTGACCCTGAGAACCTGAGACACTGAGACATTGAGACTCAGAGACCCAGAGACCCAGAGGCCCTGAGACCCTGAGACACTGAGACTCAGGGACCCTGTGAACCTGAGACACTGAGACATTGAGACACAGAGAACCAGAGACCCAGAGACCCAGAGGCCCGGAGACCCTGAGACACTGAGACCCTGAGACCCAGAGGCCGTGAGACCCTGAGACACTGAGACCCTGAGACCCAGAGGCCCTGTGACCCTGAGACACTGAGACATTGAGACCCAGAAGCCCTGAGACACTGAGTGAGCCACAGAGGCCCTGAGACCCTGACACACTGAGACACAGGGACCGAGAGGCCCTGAGACACAGCGACCCAGAGGCCCTGAGACCCTGAGACCCTGAGACACAGAGACCCAGAGGCCCTGAGACACTGAGACCCTGAGACACTGAGACCCTGAGACCCAGATTTCCTGAGACCCTGAGAACCTGAGACACTGATACCCAGAGGCACTGAGACCCTGAGACACAGTGACCCAGAGGCCCTGAGACTCTGAGACACAGAGACCCAGAGACCCTGAGACCCTGAGACACTGAGACCCAGAGACCCTGAGACCCTGAGACACTGAGACCCTGAGACCCAGAGGCCGTGAGACCCTGAGACCCTGAGACACTGAGACCCTGAGAACCAGAGGTCCTGAGACACTGAGGCACTCAGACACAGGGGCACTGAGACCCTGAGACATTGAGACACTGAGACACAGAGACGCTGAGACATTGAGACACTGCGACACTGGGACATTGAGACTGAGAGACCCAGAAGCTCTGAGTCCCTGAGACACTGAGACATTGAGACACTGAGACCCAGAGTCCCTGAGACCCTGAGACACAGAGACCCAGAGGCCCTGAGACCCTGAGACACTGAGACCCTGAGACCCAGAGGCCCTGAGACCCTGAGACCTAGAGGCCCTGAGACCCAGAGACACTGAGACCCAGAGACCCTGAGACCCTGAGACCTAGAGGCCCTGAGACCCAGAGACACTGAGACCCAGAGACACTGAAACCCTGTGACCCTGAGACAGTGAGACCCTGAGACTCAGACACACGGGCACCCTGAGACACAGAGACCAGGAGTCCCAGAGACCCAGACCCTGAGACACTGAGACACTGAAACCCTGAAACCCTGAGACCCAGAGACCCAGAGGCCCTGAGACCCTGAGGCCCTGAGACCCTGAGACCTAGAGGCCCTGAGACCCAGAGACACTGAGACCCAGAGACCCAGAGACCGTGAGACCCTGAGACCTAGAGGCCCTGAGACCCAGAGACACTGAGACACTCAGACCTTGAGACACTGAAACCCTGACACCCTGAGACCCTGAGACAGTAAGCACTGAGGAACAGGGACCCTGAGACCCTGAGACACGAAGACACTGAGATCCAGAGACCCAGAAACCCAAAGGCCATGAGACCCAGGGACCCTGAGACACTGAGACACTGTGACCCTGAGACCCTGAGGCCCTGTGGCCCTGAGACCCAGAGACCCTTAGCCGCAGAGACCAAGAGGCCCAGAAACCCAGAGACACTGAGACCCTGAGAGACTGAAACACTGAGTCCCAGAGATCCTGAGACCCAGACCCTGAGGAACTGACACACTGACACTCTGAGACTCTGAGACACTGAGACCCAGAGACACTAAGACACTGAGACACTGAGACCTTGAGACCCTGAGACACTGAGACCCAGAGACGCTGAGACCCTGAGACACTGAGACCCTGAGACCCTGAGACACTGAGACCCTGAGACACTGAGACCCTGAGACACTGAGACTCTGAGACCCTGAGACACTGAGACACTGAGACCCTGAGACACTGAGACCCTGAGACCCTGAGACACTGAGACCCTGAGACACTGAGACACTGAGACACTGAGACCCTGAGACCCTGAGGCACTGAGACCCTGAGACACTGAGACACTGAGTCCCTGCGACACTGAGACATTGAGGCACTGAGACATTGAGGCACTGAGACATTGAGACACTGAGACCCTGAGGCCCTGAGACATTCAGTCCCTGAGACCCTGAGATACGAAGCACTGAGACCCAGAGGCTCTGAGACTCTGAGACACGGAGGCCCTGAGACCCAGAACCCCAGAGACCCTGAGACAGTGTGACACTGAGACCCTGAGACTCAGAGACCCGGACACCCAGTTTCCCAGAGACCCTGAGAAATTGAGACCCTGAAACACCAAGACCCTGAGACACTGAGACACTGAGACACTAAGACACTGAGACTCTGAGACACTGAGACCCAGAGACCCAGAGACCCTGAGACCCTGAGACACTGAGACAATGAGACACTGAGACCCCGAAACACTGAGACACTTAGACCCTTAGACCTGAGAAACTGAGACCATTAGACCCTGAAACACAAAGACACTGAGACCCTGTGACACTGAGGCACTGAGACATTGAGACACAGAGACACAGCGACCCAGAGACCCTGAGACACAGAGACCAAGAGACCCAGAGACACTGAGACTCTGAGACACTAAGCACTGAGACACGGAGATCCTGAGACCCAGAAACCCAGAGACCCTGAGACCCTGAGACCAAGACACCCAGAGACACAGATACCCATGGACCCTGAGACACTGAGACCCTGAGGGTCAGAGACCCTCAGGCCCAGAGACCCTGAGACCCACATACCCAGAGACCCTGAGACACTGAGACACTGAGACTCTGAGACCCTGAGACACTGAGACCCTGAGGCACAGAGTCCCTGAGACACTGAGACACTGAGACCCTGAGACCCTGAGACACTGAGGCACCGAGACCAAGAGACACTGAGACACTGAGACCCTGAGACACTGAGACCCTGAGACACAGAGACACTGAGACCCTGAGACCCTGAGACACTGAGACCCTGAGGCCCTGAGACATTCAGTCCCTGAGACCCTGAGATACGAATCACTGAGACCCAGAGACTCTGAGACACGGAGACCCTGAGACCCAGAACCCCAGAGACCCTGAGACAGTGTGACACTGAGACCCTGAGACTCAGAGACCCGGACACCCAGTTTCCCAGAGACCCTGAGAAATTGAGACCCTGAAACACCGAGACCCTGAGACACTGCGACACTGAGACCCAGAGGCCCTGAGAACCTGAGACACTAAGCACTGAGACGTTGAGACACTGTGATCCTGAGACGCTGAGACACTGAGACATTGAGTCCCCGAGACCCTGAGACACTGTGACCCAGAGACCCTGAGACCCTGAGACACTGTGTCCCTGAGATCCTGAGACACTAAGCACTGAGACCCAGACACCCTGAAACTCTGAGTCACTGATACACTGAGACACTGAAACCCTGTGACCCTGAGACACTGAGACCCTGAGACTCAGGGGCATGGGCACCCTGAGACACAGAGACCAGGAGACCCAGAGGCCCTGAGACACTGAGACCCAGAGAGCCAGAGACCCATACCCTGAGATACTGACACACTGAGACACTGAGACACTGAGGCACTGAGGCACTGAAACCCTGAAACCCTGAGACCCTGAGACACTGAGACACTCAGACCTTGAGACACTGAGACACTCAGACCTTGAGACACTGAAACCCTGACACCCTGAGACCCTGAGACTCTGAGACCCTGAGACACTAAGCACTGAGGAACAGAGACCCTGAGACCCTGAGACACTAAGACACTGAGATCCAGAGACCCAGAAACCCAAAGGCCATGAGGCCCAGAGAAACAGGGACCCTGAGACACTGAGACCCTGACACCCAGAGACCCTGAGACCCAGAGACCCTGATACCCTGAGACACTGTGACCCTGAGACGATGAGAGACTGAGACACACAGACACTGAGACACTGAGACTTTGAGAACCTGAAAAACTGAGACACTGTGACACAGAGATCCAGAGACCCAGAGATCCAGAGAACCTGAGACCCTTAGACCCAGAGACCCTGAGACCAATACACCCTGAGACCCATGGACCCAGAGACCCTGAGGCCCAGAGGCCCAGAGGCCCTGAGACACTGAGACACTGAGACCCTGAGACTGTGAGACACCGAGACCCTGAGAGACTGAGAAATGAGGCACAGAGACACTGAACCCTGAGACACTGAGGCACTGAGACACACAGACATTGAGACACTGAGACCCTGACACCCTGAGACACTAAGCACTGAGTCCCAGAGACCCTGAGGCCCTGACACACTGAGACATTGAGACACTGAGATCCAGAAACCCAGAAACACAAAGACCCCGAGACCCTGAGACACTGAGACACTGAGACACTGAGACAATGAGACACTGAGACCCCGAAACACTGAGACACTGAGACCCTTAGACCTGAGAAACTGAGACCATTAGACCCTGAAACACAGAGACACTGAGACCCTGAGACACTGAGGCAATGAGACATTGAGACACAGAGACACAGCGACCCAGAGACCCTGAGACACAGAGACCAAGAGACCCAGAGACACTGAGACCCTGAGACACTAAGCACTGAGACACGGAGACCCTGAGTCCCAGAAACCCAGAGACCCTGAGACCCGGAGAACAAGACACCCAGAGACCCAGAGACACAGATACCCATGGACCCTGAGACACTGAGGCACTGAGACCCTGAGGCTCAGAGACCCTCAGGCCCAGAGACCCTGAGACCCACATACCCAAAGACCCTGAGACACTGAGACCCAGAGACCCAGAGACCCTGAGGCCCTGAGACACTGAGACCCAGAGACCCAAACCCTGAGACACTGACGCACTCAGACACTGAGACACTGAGGCACTGAGACCTTGAGACACTCAGACACTCAGACCTTGAGACACTGAGACCCTGACACCCTGAGACCCTGAGACACTGAGACGCTGAGACAGAGACACTGAGACCCGGAGAAACTGAGACCCAGAGACCCAGAGACACTGAGACCAAGAGACCCAGGTACCCAGAGACCCTGAGACCCTGAGATCCTGAGACACTGAGACCGAGAGACCCAGCGACCCAGAGACCCGGAGAAACTGACACCCAGAGACCCTGAGACCCAGAGAACCAGAGACCCACAGACCCAGAGACCCGGAGAACTGAGACCCTGAGACACAGGCACACTGAGACGCTGAGACCCTGAGACTCTGAGAAACTGAGACACAGAGACCCAGACAACCAGAGACCCTGAGACCCTGAGACCCAGGGACCCGGAGACCCTGAGACACTGGGACACTGAGACCCGGATACCCTGAGACACTGAGACACTGAGACCCTGAGACACGGAGACACTGAGACCCTGAGAACTTAAGACCCTGAGACACTGAGACACTGAGACCCAGACCCTGAGACACTGAGAACCTGTGACACTGAGAGATTGTGACCATGAGAACATGAGACCCAGAGACACCGAGACCCTAAGAGACTGAGACCCTGAGACAGTGAGACACTGATACACTGAGACCCAGAAACCCTGAGACCGAGAGATCCAGAGACCCTGAGACCCTGAGACACTGAGGCACAGAGACCCTGAGACCAGAATACCAGAGATGCAGAGACCCTGAGACCCAGAGACCCTGAAACACTGAGACACTGAGAAGCTGAGACCCTGAGACACTGAGGCACAGATACCCTGAGACCCAGAGACCCAGAGACGCAGAGACACAGAGACCCTGAGGCCCAGTGACACAGAGACTCAGAAAGCCTGAGACCCTGAGACCCTGAGACACAGAGACCCTGAGACACAGAGACACTGAGACACAGAGACCCTGAGACTCAGAGACACTGCGACCCTGAAACCCTGAGACCCTGAAACCCTGAGACCCTGAGACACTGACAGCCTGAGACACTGAGACACTGAGACCCAGAGACCCAGAGAGCCTGAGACCCTGAGAAACTGAGACACTGAGACCCTGGGACACTGAGACACAGAGACCCTGAGACACAGAGACATTGCGACCCTGAAACCCTGAGACCCTGAGACACTGAGACCCAGAGACCCTGAGAGCCATAGACCCAGAGACCCTGAGGCACTGAGATCCAGAGACACTGAGACAGTGAGACACCGGGACACTGCAACCCTGAGACCTGAGTCACTGATATCCTGAGCCCCTGAGACACTGAGGGTCTGAGACCCTGAGACAATGAGTCACTGAGATCCTGAGACACGGAGACACTGAGAACCGGAGACTCTGAGTCACTGAGACACACAGACCCAGAGACACAGAGACCCTGAGACCCTGAAACACTGAGACCGTGAGACACTGAGATACTGAGGCCCTGATACACTGAAACACTGAGCCTCTGGGACACTGAGTGCTGAGAAACTGAGACCCTGAGTCCCTGAGACACTGAAAGCCTGACGCACTCAGACAATATGACCATGAGACCCTGGGACACTGAGGCACTGAGACCCTGAGACCCTGATAAATTGAGACACTGAGGCGCTGAGACACTGAAACCCTGAGACAGCGAGACCCTGAGACCCTGAGACACTGAGACACAGAGACCCTGAGACCCTGTGAAACTGTGACCCAGAGACAAAGAGACCCAGACACCCTGAGACACGGAGACCCGGAGACACTGAGACCCTGAGACCCTGGGACACTGAGACACCAAGACCCTGAGGCACTGAGAGCCTGAAAAACTGAGACACCGACACCCTCATACACTGAGTCCCTGATATACTGAGACTCTGTGACCCTGAGACACTGAGAAACTGAAAAACTGAGACACCGACACCCTCATACGCTGAGTCCCTGATATACTGAGACTCTGAGACCCTGAGACACTGAGAAACTGAGACACTGATACCCTGAGACACTGAGACCCAGAGACCCAGAGACCCAGAGTCTCAGGGTCTCAGTGTCACGGTATCTCAGGGTTTCTGGGTCTCTGTGTCTCAGTGTCTCTGGGTCTCAGGATCTCTGGGTGTCTGTGTCTCAGTTCCTCAGTGTCTCAGTGTCTCAGTGTCTCAGGGTCTCAGTGTCTCAGTCTCTCAGTGTCTCAGGGTCACAGAGTCTCAGCGTCTGAGTGTCTCTGGGTCTCAGGGTCTCTGCGTCTATGGGTCTTTGGGTCTCAGGGCCTTTGGGTTTCTGGGTCTCTGGATCTCAACGTCTCAGTGTCTCAGGGTCTCAGTGTCTCAGATTCTCAGGGTGTCAGGGTCTCAGTGTCTCAGGGTCTCAGTGTCAAGAGTTTCAGTGTCTCAGGGTCTCATAGTCACATTGTCTCAGAGTCTCAGGTTCTCAGGGTCTCTGGGTCACTGCGTGTCTGGGTCTCTGTGTCTCAGGGTCTCATGGTCTCAGTGTCTCAGGGTCTCAGGCTCTCTGGGTCTCTGGGTCTCAGGGTCTCTGTGCCTCAGTGTCTCAGCTTCTCAGTGTCTCAGTTTTTCAGTGTTTCAGGGTCTCAGTGTCTCAGTGGCTCCGTGTCTCAGTGTCTCAGGGTCTCAGGGTCTCTGGGTCTCAGTGTCTCAGAGTCTCAGTTTCCGGGGGTTTCAGTGTCTCAGTGTGTCAGGGTCACAGGGTCTCAGGGTCTCTGCATCTCTGGTTGTCTGGGTCTCAGTGTCTCAGTGCCTCAGTGTCTCAGTTTCTCAGGGTCTCAGTTTCTGTTGTTCTCAGGGTCTCAGTTTCTCAGGGTCTCTGTGTCTCAGTTTCTCAGGGTCTCAGGGTCTCAGAGTCTCAGGGTCTCAGTGTCTCAGTGTCTCAGGGTCTCAGGTTCACAGGGACTCTGGGTCACTGCATGTCTGGGTCTCTGTGTCTCTGTGTCTCAGGGTCTCAGGGTCTCAGTGTCTCAGGGTCTCAGGGTCTCAGTGTCTCAGGGTCTCTGGATCTCTCGTTCTCAGGGTTTCTGGGTCTCAGTGTATCAGTGTCTCAGTGTCTCACGGTCTCAGTCTCTCAGGGTCTCAGTGTCTCTGGGTCTCAGGGTCTCATGGTCACAGTCTCTCAGTGTCTCAGTGTCTCAGTGTCTCAGGGTCTCAGTGTCTTTGGGTCTCTGGTTCCCTCGGTCCCATGGTCTCAGTGTCTCAGTGTGTCATTGTCTCAGGGTCTCAGTGTCTCATTTTCTCAGGGTCTCTGGGTCTCAGGATCTCAGTGTCTCAGGGTCTCATGGTCACATTGTCTCAGTGTCCCAGGTTCTCAGTGTCTCAGGGTCTCAGGGTCTCAGTTTCTCAGTGTCTCAGAGTCTCCGGGACCAGAGTTTCAGTGTCTCAGGGGCTCTGGGCCTCAGTGCCTCTGTGCCTCAGGGTCTCAGTGTCTCAGGGTCTCAGTGTCTCAGTGTCTCAGTGTCTCAGGGTGTCAGGGTCTCTCGGTCTCTGGATCGCTCGTTCTCAGGGTTTCTGGGTCTCAGTGTATCATTGTCTCAGGGTCTCAATGTATCAGTGTCTCAGTGTCTCAGGGTCTCAGTTTCTCTGTGCCTCAGAGTCTCAGCTCTCAGTGTCTCAGGGTCTCAGTGTCTCAGTGCTTAAGGGTCTCAGTGTCTCAGTGTCTCAGAGTCCCTGGGTCTCAGTGTCTCAGTGTCTCAGGGTCTCTGGGTCTCAGTGTCTCAGTGTCTCAGTGTCTCAGGGTCTCAGTGTCTCTGGAGCTCTGGGTCTCAGGGTCTGAGGGTTTCAGGGTTGCAGTGTCTCAGAGTCTCAGTGTCTCAGTGTCTCAGGGTCTCTGGTTCTCTGTGTCTCTGTATCTCAGGGTCTCTTGGTCTGTGGGTCTCGCTGTCTCTGTGTCTCAGGGTCTCAGTTTCTCTGTGTCTCTGGGTCTCTGTGTCTTAGCGACTCAGGGTCTCAGGATCTCTGGGTCCCTGCATGTCTGGGTCTCAGTGTTTCAGGGTCTCAGGGTCTCTGGATGTCTGGTTCTCTGGTGTCTTGGTCTGTTGATCTCACTGTCTCTGTGTCTCAGACTCTCTCTGTCTCTGGGTAACTGGGTCTCAGTGTCACAGTGTCTCAGTGTCTCAGGCTGTCAGTGTCTCAGGGTCTCAGTGTTTCAGTGTCTCAGGGACTCAGGGTCTCTGGTTCACAGTTTCTCAGGGTCTCAGTGTCTCAGGGAATCAAGGTCTCAGAGTCTCAGCTCTCAGTGTTTCAGGGTCTCTGGGTCTCAGGGTCTCTGGGTGAATTATATTGAAACATATAAGATGATTAGAGGTTTAGATAGGGTGGACAGTGATAGCCTTTTTCCTCGGATGGAGAAAGCTAGCACGAGGGGGCATGGTTTTAAATTAAGGGGGGGTAGTTATAGGACGGATGTCAGGGGTAGGTTCTTTACCCAGAGGGTGGTGAGGGATTGGAATGCCCTGCCTGCTGCAGTTGTAAATGCGCCTAGTTTAGGGGCGTTTAAGAGATCCGTGGATAGGTTTATGGATGGAAAGGGATTGGTTTAGGTTAGTGGGTCATTGTTTTTTAACTGGTCGGCGCAACACCGTGGGCCAAAGGGCCTGTTCTGCGCTGTAATGTTCTATGTTCTATGTTCTATATAGAGTCTCAGGGTCTCTGGGTCTCTTGGTCTCAGTGTCTCAGAGTCTCATGGTCCCAGTGACTCAGGGCCGCAGTGTCTCAGTGTCTCAGAGTCTCTGGGTCTCTGGATCTCTGGGTCTCTGCGTCTCAGTGTCTCAGTCTCTCAGTGTCTCAGGGTCTCATGGTCTCTGTGCCTCAGGGTTTCTGGGTCTCTAGTCTCTGGGTCTCAGGGTGTCAGCGTCATTGGGTCTCAGTGTCTCCGGTTGTCAGGGTCACAGTGTCTCTGGGTCTCAGGGTTTCTGGGTCTCAAGGTCTCTGTGTCTCAGGGTCTCTGGGTCTCTGTTTCTCAGTGTCTCAGAGACTCTGGGTCTCTGGGTGCCAGGGTCTCTGGGTCTCTGGGTCTCTGTGTCTCTGGGTCTCAGTTTCTCAGGGTCTCTTTGTCTCTGGGTCTCAGTGTCTCTGGGTATCTGGGTCTCAGTTTCTCAGGGTCTCATGGTCTCAGTGTCTCAGGGTCTCATGGTCTCAGTGTCTCAGGGACTCTGGGTCATTGGTTCTCAGTGTCTCTGGGTCTCATTGTCTCTGGGTCTCAAGGTTTCTGTGTCTCAGTGTCTCAGTGACTCTGGGTCTGTGGGTCTCAGAGTCTCAGTGCCTCAGGGTCTCAGGGTCTCAGTGTCTCAGCGTCTCAGGGTCTCATTGTCTCAATGTCTCAGTGTCTCAGTGTCTCAGTGCCTATGTGTCTCAGGGTCTCCGGGTCTCTGGGTCTCTGTATCTTTGGGTCTCAGTGTCTCAGTTTCTCAGTGTCTCAGGGTCTCTGGGAGTCTTGTTCTCTGGGTTTCAGGGTCTCTGGGTCTCAGTGTCTCAGGGTCTCAGTTTCTCAGGGTCTCAGGGTCTCTGGGTCTCTGTGTCTCATTGTATCAGTGTCTCAGGGTCATAGCATCTCGGGGTCTCATGGTCTCTGTGTCTCAGGGTCTCTGTGTCTCAATGTCTCAGGGTCTCTAGGTCTCTGGGTCACTGGGTCTCAGAGTCTCAGGGTCTCAGGGTCTCAGTGTCTCAGCGTCTCAGGGTCTCAGTTTTTCATTATCTCAGGGTCTCAGTATCTCACGGTCTCGGGGTCTCTGCGCCTTTGCATCACTGGGTCTCTGGGTCTCTGTGTCACACTATCTCAGTGTGTCACTGTGTCAGGTTCTCTGGGTCCCGTGGTCTCTGGGTCTCTGGGGCTCTGCGTCACTGGGTCTCAGTGTCTCAAAGTCTCAGTGTCTCAGCGTCTCAGGTTCTCTGGGTCTCAGTGTCTCAATGTCTCAGTGTATCAGGGTCTCAGGGTCTCAGTTTCTCAGGGTGTCTGGGTCTCTGGGTCTCTGTATCTCATTGTATCAGTGTCTCAGGGTTATAGTGCCTCGGGGTCTCAGGATCTCTGGTCTCAGGGTCTCTGTGTCTCAGTGTCACAGCGTCTCTGGTTCTCTGAGTCTCAGTTTTTCATTGTCTCAGGGTCTCAGTATCTCACGGTCTCTGGGTCTCTGCGACTTTGCATCACTGGGTCTCTGGGTCTCTGTGTCACACTGTCTCAGTGTGTCACTGTGTCAGGGTCTCTGGGTCCCGTGGTCTCTGGGTCTCTGGGACTCTGGGTCACTGGATCTCAGTGTCTCAGGGTCTCAGTGTCTCAGAGTCTCAGGGTCTCTGGGTCTCAGTGTCTCAGGGTCTCAGTGTCTCAGAGTCTCAGGGTCTCTGGGTCTCAGTGTCTCAATGGCTCAGTGTCTCAGTGTCTCAGTTTCTCAGGGTGTCTGGGTCTCTGGTTCTAAGTGTCTCATTGTCTCTGGGTGTCTGGCTCTCAGTGTCTCAGGATCTCTGGGTATCTGGGTCTCAGTGTCTCTGGGTATCTGGGTATCAAGGCCTCTGGGACTCTGGGTCTCAGTTTCTCAGGGTGTCTAGGTCTCTGGGTCTCTGGTTCTCAGGGTCTCTGGGTCACAGTGTCTCAGTGTCTCAGGGTATCAGTGTCTCAGGGTCTCTGGGTCACACCGTCTCAGTGTCTCAGGGTAGCAGTGTCTCTGTGTCTCTGTGTCTCAGGGTCTCAGTGACTCAGTGTCTCAGAGTCTCAGGTTCTCAGGGTCTCTGGGTCTTTGCGTCCCAGTGTCTCAGGGTCTCTGTGTCTCAGTGTCTCAGGCTCGCTGGATCTCAGGGTATCTGGGTCCCTGGTCTCAGGGCCTCTGGGTCTATTGGCCTCTGAGTCTCAATGTCTCAGTGTCTCAGGGTCCCATGGTCTCAGGGCCTCTGGGTGTCTGTGTCTCAGTGTCTCAGGGTCTCGGGGTCTCTGGGTCTCAATGTCTCAGTGTCTCAGGGTCTCAAGGTCTCAGGGTCCCAGGGTCTCAGGGCCTCTGGGTCTCTGGGTCTCTGAGTCTCAATGTCTCAGTGTCTCAGGGTCTCAGGGCCTCCGGGTCTCTGATTCTCAGTGTCTCAGTGACTCAGGGCCTCTGGGTCTCTGTGCCTCAGTGTCTCAGGGTCTCAGTGCCTCTGGGTCTCAGGGTCTCAGTATCTCAGGGTCTCAGGGTCTCAGGGCCTCTGGGTCTCAGGGTCTCAGTGTCTCAGGGTCTCAGGGTCTCTGGGTCTCTGGGCCTCAGTGTCTCAGGGTGTCAGCGCCTCTGGGTCTCTGTGTCTCTGGGTCTCAGGTCCTCAGGACCTCTTGGTCTCTGTGTCTCAGGGTCTCTGTGTCTCAGGGCCTCTGGATCTCTGTGTCTCAGGGTCTCAGGGCCTCTGAGTCTCAGTGTATAAGTGTCCCAGGGTCTCAGGGCCTCTGGGTCTCTGGGTCTCAGTTTCTCAGTGTCCCAGGGTCTCAGGGTCTCAGGGCCTCTGTATCTCTGTGTCTCACTGTCTCAGGGCCTCTGGGTCACTGTCTCTCAGGGTCTCAGGGCCTCTCGGTCTCAGGGTCTCAGGGTCTCTGGGTCTGTATGTCTCAGGGCCTCTGGGTCACAGTGTCTCTGGGTTTCTGAGTCTCAATGTCTCAGTGTCTCAGGGTCTCAGGGTCTCAGGGCCTCTGGGTCTCTGTGTCTCAGGGTCTCAGGGCATCTGGGTCTCTATGTCTCAGGGTCTCAGGGCCTCTGGGTCTCAGGGCCTCTGGGTCTCTGTGTCTCATTGTCTCAGGGACTCTGGGTCTCAGGGTCTCAGGGTCTCAGGGCCTCTGGGCCTCTGTGTCTCACTCTCTCAGGGCATCTGGGTCACTGTCTCTCAGGGTCTCAGGGCTGCTGGGTCTCTGTGTCTCAGGGTCTCAGGGTCTCTGGGTCTCTGACTCTCAACGTCTCAGGGTCTCAGTGTATCAGGGTCTCAGGGTCTCTGTGTCTCTGTGTCTCAGGGTCTCAGGGCCTCTGGGTCTCAGTGTCTCAGTGTCTCACGGCCTCAGGGACTCTGGGTCTTAGGGTCTCAGTGTCTCAGGGCCTCTGGGTCTCTGTGTCTCTCAGTCTCAGTGTCTCAGTGTCCCAGGGTCTCAGGGCCTCTGGGTCTCTGGGTCTCAGTTTCTCAGTGTCCCAGGGTCTCAGGGTCTCAGGGCCTCTGGGTCTCTGTGTCTCACTGCCTCAGGGCCTCTGGGTCACTGTCTCTCAGGGTGTCAGGGCCTCTCGGTCTCAGGGTCTCAGTGCCTCAGGGTCTCAGGGCCTATAGGTCTCAGGGTCTCAGGGACTCTATGTCTCAGGGCCTCTGTGTCTCTGGGTCTCTGGGTCTCAGGGTCTCAGGGCCCCTGGGTCTCTGTGTCTCTGGGTCTCAGGGCCTCTGGGTCTCTGGGTCGCAGTGTCTCAGGGTCTCAGGGGCTCTCGGTCTCAGGGTCTCAGTGCCTCAGGGTCTCAGGGTCTATGGGTCTCAGGGTCTCTGGGTCTCAGGGTCTCAGGGCCTCTGGGTCTCAGTGTCTCCGGGTCTCAGGGTCTCAGGGCCTCTGGGTCTCTGGGTCTCTGAGTCTCCATGTCTCAGTGTCTCAGGGTCTCAGGGCCTCTGGGTGGGTCTCTGAGTCTCAGTGTCTCAGTGTCTCAGGTTCTCAGGGCCTCTGGGTCTCTCTGTCTCATGTCCTCTGGGTCTCTGGGTTTCTGATTCTCAATGTCTCAGTGTCTCAGGTTCTCAGGGTCTCAGGGCCTCTGGGTTTCAGGGTCTCAGTTTCTCAGGGTCTCAGTCCCTCAGGCTCTCTGGGTCTCTGTGTCTCAGGGTCTCAGGGCCTCTGGGTCTCAGGGTCTCAGTGTCTCAGGGTCTCAGGGCCTCTGGGTTTCAGGGTCTCAGTTTCTCAGGGTCTCAGGGACTCTAGGTCTCAGGGTCTCAGTCCCTCAGGCTCTCTGGGTCTCTGTGTCTCAGGGTCTCAGGGCCTCTGTGTCTCTGGGTCTCTGAGTCTCAATGTCTCAGTGTCTCAGGTTCTCAGGGTCTCAGGGCCTCTGCGTCTCAGGGTCTCAGTGTCTCAGTGTCTCAGGGCCTCTGGGTCTCAGGGTCTCTGGGTCTCTGACTCTCAACGCCTCAGGTTCTCAGTGTATCAGGGTCTCAGGGTCTCTGCGTCTCTGCGTCTCTGTGTCTCAGGGTCTCAGGGCCTCTTGGTCTCAGGGTCTCAGTGTCTCAGTCTCTCAGGGTCTCAGGGCCTCTGGGTCTCAGGGTCTCAGGGCCTCAGGGCCTCTGGGTCTCAGGGTCTCAGTGTCTCAGGGCCTCTGGATCTCAGTGTCTCAGGGTCTCACGGCCTCAGGGACTCTGGGTCTTAGGGTCTCAGTGTCTCAGGGTCTCAGGGTCTCAGGGCCTCTGGATCTCTGGGTCTCTGAGTCTCAGTTTCTCAGTGTCCCAGGGTCTCAGGGCCTCTGGGTCTCTGGGTCTCAGTTTCTCACTGTCTCAGGGCCTCCGGGTCACTGTCTCTCAGGGTCTCAGGGCCTCTCGGTCTCAGGGTCTCAGGGTCTCAGGGCCTATAGGTCTCAGGGTCTCTGGGTCACTGGGTCTCTATGTCTCAGGGCCTCTGTGTCTCAGGGTCTTAGGGTCTCAGGGCCTCTTGGTCTCTGGGTTTCTGAGTCACAGTGTCTCAGTGTCTCAGGGTCTCAGGGCCTCTGGGTCTCAGTGTCTCAGAGTCTCAGGGTCTCTGGGTCGCAGTGTCTCAGGTTCTCAGGGCCTCTGGGTCTCTGGGTCTCAATTTCTCAGTGTCTCAGGGTCTCAGTGTCTCTGTGTCTCAGGGTCTCAGTGTCTCAGGGTCTCAGGGCCTCTGGGTCTCTGGGTCTCAATTTCTCAGTGTCTCAGGGTCTCAGGGTCTCTGTGTCTCAGGGTCTCAGGGCCTCTGGGTCTCTGTGTCTCAGGGTCTCAGGGTCTCTGGGTCTCTGTGTCTCATTGGCTCAGGGCCTCTGGGTCACTGTCTCTCAGGGTCTCAGGGTCTCATGGCCTCAGGGACTCTGGGTCTCAGGGTCTCAGTGTCTCAGTGTCTCAGGGTCTCAGGGCCTCAGTGTCTCAGGGTCTCAGGGTCTCAGGGCCTCTGGGTCTCAATTTCTCAGTGTCTCAGGGTCTCTGTGTCTCAGGGCCTCAGGGCCTCTGGGTCTCAGGGTCTCAGTGTCTCAGGGTCTCTGGGCCTCTGGGTCTCTGGGCCTCAGTGTCTCAGGGTCTCAGGGCCTCTGGGTCTCAGTGTCTCAGGGTCTCAGGGCCTCTGGGTCTCAGGTTCTCAGTGTCTCAGGGCCTCTGGGTCTCTGTGTCTCTGAGTCTCAGGGTCTCAGGGTCTCAGGGCCTCTGGGTCTCAATTTCTCAGTGTCTCAGGGTCTCTGTGTCTCAGGGCCTCAGGGCCTCTGGGTCTCAGGGTCTCAGTGTCTCAGGGTCTCAGGGCCTCTCGGTCTCAGGGTCTCAGTGCCTCAGGGTCTCAGGGCCTATGCGTCTCAGGGTCTCAGGGTCTCTGAGTCTCTGTGTCTCAGGGTCTCAGGGCCTCTGGGTCTCTGGGTCTCTGGGTCTCAGGGTCTCAGGGCCTCTGGGTCTCAGTGTCTCCGGGTCTCAGGGTCTCAGGGCCTCTGGGTCTCTGGGTCTCTGAGTCTCCATGTCTCAGTGTCTCAGGGTCTCAGGGCCTCTGGGTCTCTCTGTCTCATGTCCTCTGGGTCTCTGGGTTTCTGATTCTCGATGTCTCAGTGTCTCAGGGTCTCATGGTCTCAGGGCCTCTGGATCTCTGTGTCTCTCGGTCTCAGGGCATCAGGGTCTCTATGTCTCAGGGTCTCAGCGCCTCTGGGTCTCAGGGCCTCTGGGTCTCTGTGTCTCATTGTCTCAGGGTCTCAGGGCCTCTGGGTTTCAGGGTTTCAGTGTCTCAGGGTCTCAGGGTCTCAGGGCCTCTAGGTCTCAGGGTCTCAGTCCCTCAAGGCCTCTGGGTCTCTGTGTCTCAGGGTCTCACGACCTCAGGGACTCTGGGTCTCAGGGTCTCAGTGTCTCAGGGCTTCTGGGTCTCTGTGTCCCTGAGTCTCAGTGTCTCAGTGTCTCAGGGCCTCTGGGTCTCAGTTTCTCAGTGTCTCAGGGTCTCAGGGACTCAAGGTCTCAGGGTCTCAGGACCTATAGGTCTCAGAGTCTCAGGGTCTCTGGGTCTCTGGGTCTCTGGGTCTCAGGGTCTCAGGGCCTCTGGGTCTCTGTGTCTCAGGGCCTCTGGGTCTCAGGGCCTCTGGGTCTCAGAGTCACAGTGCCTCAGTGTCTCAGGGACTCAGGGTCTCAGTGTCTCAGAGTCTCAGGGTCTCTATGTCTCAGGGCCTCTGGGTCTCTGTGTCTCATTGTCTCAGGGTCTCAGGGCCTCTGGGTTTCAGGGTCTCAGTGTCTCAGGGTCTCAGGGCCTCAGTCCCTCAGGGTCTCTGGGTCTCTGTGTCTCAGGGTCTCAGGGCCTCTGGGCCTCAGCGTCTCAGGGCCTCTGGGTCTCTGTGTCTCAGGGCCTCTTGGTCTCAGGGTCTCAGTGTCTCAGGGACTCAGGGCCTCTGGGTTTATCTGTCTCAGGATCTCAGGGCCTCTGGGTCTCTGGGTCTCAGGGTCTCAGTGTCTCAGGGCCTCTGAGTCTCAATGTCTCAATGTCTCATGGTCTCAGGGCTTCTGGGTCTCTGTATCTCAGGGCCTCTGGGTCTCTGGGTCTCAGTGTCTAAGGGTCTCAGGGCCTCTTGGTCTCTGGGTCTCTGAGTCTCAATGTCTCAGTGTCTCAGGGTCTCAGGGCCTGTGGGTCTCAGTGTCTCAGGGTCTCAGGGCCTCTGGGTCTCAGGGCCTCTGAGTCTCAATGTCTCTGGGCCTCTTGGTCTCAGGGTCTCAGTGTCTCAGTGACTCAGGGCCTCTGGGTCTTTCTGTCTCAGGATCTCAGGGCCTCTGGGTCTCAGGGTCTCAGTGTCTCAGGGTCTCAGGGCCTCTGAGTCTCAATGTCTCAGTGTCTCAGGGTCTCAGGGCCTCTGGGTCTCTGTGTCTCAGGGTCTCAGGGTCTCAGGGCCTCTGGGTCTCTGTGTCTCAGGGTCTCAGGGCCTCTGTGTCTCTGTGTCTCAGTGTCTCAGGGTCTCAGGGCCTCTGGGTCTCTGTGTCTCAGGGTCTCAGGGCCTCTGGGTCTCTGAGTCTCAATGTCTCAATGTCTCATGGTCTCAGGGCTTCTGGGTCTCTGTATCTCAGGGCCTCTGGGTCTCTGGGTCTCAGTGTCTAAGGGTCTCAGGGCCTCTTGGTCTCTGGGTCTCTGAGTCTCAATTTCTCAGTGTCTCAGGGTCTCAGGGCATGTGGGTTTCAGTGTCTCAGGGTCTCAGGGCCTCTGGGTCTCTGGGTCTCAATGTCTCAGTGTCTCAGAGTCTCAGGGCCTCTGTGTCTCAGCGTCTCAGGGCCTCTGTGTCTCTGAGTCTCAATGTCTCAGGGACTCATGGGCTCAGTGCCTCTAGGTCTCAGGGGGCTCAGAGTCTCTTTGACTCACTGTCTCAGGGTCTCAGGGCCCTTGGGTCACTGTGTCTCAGGGTCTCAGGGTCTCTCGGTCTCTGGGTCTCAGTGTCTAAGGGTCTCAGGGCCTCTGGGTCTCTGTGTCTCAGGGTCTCAGGGCCTCTGGGTCTCTGTGTCTCAGGGTCTCAGGGTCTTAGGATCTCTGTGTCTCAGGGACTCAGGGTCTCAGGGCCTCTGGGTCTCTGAGTCTCAAGGTCTCAGGGTCACATGGCCATTGGGTCGCTGGGTCTCTGAGTCTCAATGTTTCAGTGTCTCAGGGTCTCAGGGCCTCTGGGTCTCAGGGTCTCAATGTCTCAGTGTCTCAGGGTCCCAGGGTCTCAGGGCCTCTGGGTGTCAGTGTCTCAGTGTCTCAGGGTCTCAGGGCCTCTGCGTCTCAGTGTCTCAGGATCTCAAGGCCTCTGGGTCTCAGTGTCTCAGGGTCCCAGGGTCTCAGGGCCTCTGGGTCTCTGTGTCTCAGTGTCTCAGGGTCTCAGGGCCTGTAGATCTCTGGGTCTCTGAGTCACAATGTCTCAGTGTCTCAGGGTCTCGGGGACTCAGGGTCTCTGTGTCTCAGGGTCTCAGGGCCTCTGGGTCTCTGTGTCTCAGGGTCTCAGGGCCTCTGGGTCTCAGGGTCTCTGTGTCTCAGGGTCTCAGGGCCTCTGGGTCTCTGTGTCTCAGGGTCTCAGGGCCTCTGGGTCTCTGTGTCTCAGGGTCTCAGGGCCTCTGGGTCTCTGAGCCTCAATGTCTCAATGTCTCATGGTCTCAGGGCTTCTGGGCCTCTGTATCTCAGGGCCTCTGGATCTCTGGGTCTCAGTGTCTAAGGGTCTCAGGGCCTCTTGTCTCTGGGTCTCTGAGTCTCAATGTCTCAGTGTCTCAGGGTCTCAGGGCCTGTGGGTCTCAGTGTCTCAGGGTCTCAGGGCCTCTGGGTCTCAGGGCCTCTGAGTCTCAATGTCTCTGGGCCTCTTGGTCTCAGGGTCTCAGTGTCTCAGTGACTCAGGGCCTCTGGGTCTTCCTGTCTCAGGATCTCAGGGCCTCTGGGTCTCAGGGTCTCAGTGTCTCAGGGTCTCAGGGCCTCTGGGTCTCTGTGTCTCAGGGTCTCAGGGCCTCTGGGTCTCTGGGTCTCTGAGTCTCAAGGTCTCAGGGTCACATGGCCTTTGGGTCGCTGGGTCACTGAGTCTCAATGTTTCAGTGTCTCAGGGTCTCAGGGCCTCTGGGTCTCAGGGTCTCAATGTCTCAGTGTCTCAGTGTCTCAGGGTCCCAGGGTCTCAGGGCCTCTGGGTGTCAGTGTCTCAGTGTCTCAGTGTCTCAGGGTTTCAGGGCCTCTGGGTCTCAGTGTCTCAGTGTCTCAGGGTCTCAAGGCCTCTGCGTCTCAGTGTCTCAGGGTCTCAAGGCCTCTGGGTCTCAGTGTCTCAGGGTCCCAGGGTCTCAGGGCCTCTGGGTCTCTGTGTCTCAGTGTCTCAGGGCCTCGGGGTCTCTGTGTCTCAGGGTCTCAGGGCCTCTAGATCTCTGGGTCTCTGAGTCACATTGTCTCAGTGTCTCAGGGTCTCAGGGACTCTGGGTCTCTGTGTCTCAGGGTCTCAGGGCCTCTGGGTCTCAGGGTCTCTGCGTCTCAGGGTCTCAGGGCCTCTGGGTCTCTGTGTCTCAGGGTCTCAGGGCCTCTGGGTCTCTGAGTCTCAATGTCTCATGGTCTCAGGGCTTCTGGGTCTCTGTATCTCAGGGCCTCTGGGTCTCTGGGTCTTAGTGTCTAAGGGTCTCAGGGCCTCTGCGTCTCTGTGTCTCAGGGTCTCAGGGCCTCAGGGCCTCTGGGTCTCTGTGTCTCAGGGCCTCTGGGTCTCTGTGTCTCTTTGTCTCAGTGTCTCAGGGTCTCAGGGCCTCTGGGTCTCTGTGTCTCAGGGTCTCAGGGCCTCTGGGTCTCTGAGCCTCAATGTCTCAATGTCTCATGTCTCAGGGCTTCTGGGTCTCTGTATCTCAGGGCCTCTGGGTCTCTGGGTCTCAGTGTCTCAGGGTCTCAGGGCCTCTGGGTCTCTGTGTCTCAGGGTCTCAGGGCCTCTGGGTCTCAGTGTCTCAGGGTCTCAGTGTCTTAGGATCTCTGTGTCTCAGGGACTCAGGGTCTCAGGGCCTCTGGGTCTCTGAGTCTCAAGGTCTCAGGGTCACATGGCCTTTGGGTCGCTGGGTCTCTGAGTCTCAATGTTTCAGTGTCTCAGGGTCTCAGGGCCTCTGGGTCTCTGAGTCTCAGTGTCTCAGTGTCTCTGTGTCTCAGGGTCCCAGGGTCTCAGGGCCTCTGGGTGTCAGTGCCTCAGTGTCTCAGTGTATCAGGGTGTCAGGGCCTCTGCGTCTCAGTGCCTCAGGGTCTCAAGGCCTCTGGGTCTCAGTGTCTCAGGGTCCCAGGGTCTCAGGGCCTCTGGGTCTCTGAGTCACAATGTCTCAGTGTCTCAGGGTCTCAGGGATTCTGGGTCTCTGTGTCTCAGGGTCTCAGGGCCTCTGGGTCTCAGGGTCTCTGTGTCTCAGGGTCTCAGGGCCTCTGGGTCTCTGTGTCTCAGGGTCTCAGGGCCTCTGGGTCTCAGGGTCTCTGTGTCTCAGGGTCTCAGGGCCTCTGGGTCTCTGTGTCTCAGGGTCTCAGGGCCTCTGGGTCTCTGTGTCTCAGGGTCTCAGGGCCTCAGGGCCTCTGGGTCTCTGTGTCTCAGGGTCTCATTGTCTCAGGGCCTCAGTGTCTCCATGTCTCCGTGTCTCAGGGTCTCAGTGTCTCAGTGTCTCCCTGTCTCAGGGTCTCAGTGTCTCAGGGTCTCAGTGTCTCACTGTCTCAGTGTCTCTGTGTTTCAGGGTATCAGGGTCTCAGGGTCTCAGGGTCTCTGGGTATCAGTGTCTCACTGTCTCATTGTCTAAGAGTCACTGGGTCTCTGGGTCTCAGGGTCTCAGGTTTTCAGGGTTGCAGTGTCTCAATGTCTCAGGGTCCCATTGTCGCATGGTATCAGTGCCTCAGGTTCTCAGGTTGTCTTTGTCTCAAGGTCTCTGCTTCTTAGGGCCCCGGGTCTCTAGGTCTCAGTTTCTCTGGGTCTCTGTGTCTCAGTGTCTCAGGGTCTCAGGGTCTCAGTGTTTCAGGGTTTCTGGGTCTCAGGGTCTCTGTGTCTCAGTGTCTCAGGGTCTCAGCTTCTCAGTGTCTCAGTGTTTCAGGGTCTCAGTGTCTCAGGGTCTCAGTGGCTCAGTGTCTCAGGGTCTCAGTGTCTCAGGGTTTCAGGGTCTCTGGGTCTCTGGATCTCTGGTTCTCAGAGTCTCTGGGTCTCAGGGTCTCATTTTCTCAGGGTCTCTGTGTATCAGGGTGTCAGGGTCTCAGGGTTTCAGGGTTGCAGCGTCTCAATGTCTCAGTGTCTCAGTGCCACAGGGTCTCAGTGTCTCAGGGTCTCAGGTTCTCTTCGTCTCAGGGTCTCTGCTTCTCAGGGTCTCAGTGTATCAGTGTCTCAGGGTCTCAATGTCTCATGTTCTCAGTCTCTCTGTGTCTCAGTGTCTCAGGGATTCAGAGTCTCAGAGTCTCAGCTCTCAGTGTCTCAAGTTCTCAGTGTCTCAGTGTTTCAGGGTCTCAGTGTCTCAGGGTCTCCGGGTCTCAGTGTCTCAGGGTCTCTGTTTCACTGGGTCTCAGGGTCTCAGTGTATCAGTGTCTCAGGGTCTCAGTGTCTCATGTTCTCAGTCTCTCTGTGTCTCAGTGTCTCAGGGATTCAGAGTCTCAGAGTCTCAGCTCTCAGTGTCTCAAGTTCTCAGTGTCTCAGTGTTTCAGGGTCTCAGTGTCTCAGGGTCTCCGGGTCTCAGTGTCTCAGGGTCTCTGTTTCACTGGGTCTCTGGGTCTCAGGGTTTCAGGGTTGCAGTGTCTCAATGTCCCAGTGTCTCAGGGTCTCAGTGTCTCAGCGTCTGAGGGTCTCTGGGTCTCTGTGTCTCTGTATCTCAGGGTCTCTGGGTCTCAGGGTCTCTGTGTCTCAGGGTCTCAGGGCCTCTGGGTCTCTGTGTCTCAGGGTCTCAGGGCCTCTGGGTCTCAGGGTCTCTGTGTCTCAGGGTCTCAGGGCCTCTGGGTCTCAGTGTCTCAGGGTCTCAGGGCCTCTGGGTCTCAGGGTCTCTGTGTCTCAGGGTCTCAGGGCCTCTGGGTCTCTGTGTCTCAGGGTCTCAGGGCCTCAGGGCCTCTGGGTCTCTGTGTCTCAGGGCCTCTGTGTCTCAGTGTCTCAGGGTCTCAGGGTCTCTGGGTCTCTCTGTCTCAGGGTCTCAGGGCCTCTGGGTCTCTGAGCCTCAATGTCTCAATGTCTCATGGTCTCAGGGCTTCTGGGTCTCTGTATCTCAGGGCCTCTGGGTCTCTGGGTCTCAGTGTCTAAGGGTCTCAGGGCCTCTTGTCTCTGGGTCTCTGAGTCTCAATGTCTCAGTGTCTCAGGGTCTCACGGTCTCAGGGCCTGTGGGTCTCAGTGTCTCAGGGTCTCAGGGCCTCTGGGTCTCAGGGCCTCTGAGTCTCAATGTCTCTGGGCCTCTTGGTCTCAGGGTCTCAGTGTCTCAGTGACTCAGGGCCTCTGGGTCTTTCTGTCTCAGGATCTCAGGGCCTCTGGGTCTCAGGGTCTCAGTGTCTCAGGGTCTCAGGGCCTCTGAGTCTCAATGTCTCAATGTCTCATGGTCTCAGGGCTTCTGGGTCTCTGTATCTCAGGGCCTCTGGGTCTCTGGGTCTCAGTGTCTAAGGGTCTCAGGGCCTCTTGGTCTCTGGGTCTCTGAGTCTCAATGTCTCAGTGTCTCAGGGTCTCAGGGCATGTGGGTCTCAGTGTCTCAGGGTCTCAGGGCCTCTGGGTCTCTGGGTCTCAATGTCTCAGTGTCTCAGAGTCTCAGGGCCTCTGTGTCTCAGCGTCTCAGGGCCTCTGTGTCTCTGAGTCTCAATGTCTCAGGGTCTCATGGGCTCAGTGCCTCTATGTCTCAGGGGCTCAGGGTCTCTTTGTCTCACTGTCTCAGGGTCTCAGGGCCCTTGGGTCACTGTGTCTCAGGGTCTCAGGGTCTCAGGGTCTCAGGGCCTCTCGATCTCTGGGTCTCAGTGTCTCAGGGTCTCAGGGCCTCTGGGTCTCTGTGTCTCAGGGTCTCAGGGCCTCTGGGTCTCAGTGTCTCAGGGTCTCAGGGTCTTAGGATCTCTGTGTCTCAGGGACTCAGGGTCTCAGGGCCTCTGGGTCTCTGGGTCTCTGAGTTTCAAGGTCTCAGGGTCACATGGCCTTTGGGTCGCTGGGTCTCTGAGTCTCAATGTTTCAGTGTCTCAGGGTCTCAGGGCCTCTGGGTCTCAGGGTCTCAATGTCTCAGTGTCTCAGTGTCTCAGGGTCCCAGGGTCTCAGGGCCTCTGGGTGTCAGTGTCTCAGTGTCTCAGTGTCTCAGGGTCTCAGGGCCTCTGCGTCTCAGTGTCTCAGGGTCTCAAGGCCTCTGGGTCTCAGTGTCTCAGGGTCCCAGGGTCTCAGGGCCTCTGGGTCTCTTTGTCTCAGTGTCTCAGGGTCTCAGGGCCTCTAGATCTCTGGGTCTCTGGGTCTCTGAGTCACAATGTCTCAGTGTCTCAGGGTCTCAGGGACTCTGGGTCTCTGTGTCTCAGGGTCTCAGGGCCTCTGGGTCTCAGGGTCTCTGTGTCTCAGGGTCTCAGGGCCTCTGGGTCTCTGTGTCTCAGGGTCTCAGGGCCTCTGGGTCTCAGGGTCTCTGTGTCTCAGGGTCTCAGGGCCTCGGGGTCTCTGTGTCTCAGGGTCTCAGGGTCTCTGGGTCTCTGTGTCTCAGGGTCTCAGGGCCTCAGGGCCTCTGGGTCTCTGTGTCTCAGGGTCTCATTGTCTCAGGGTCTCAGGGCCTCAGTGTCTCCATGTCTCCGTGTCTCAGGGTCTCAGTGTCTCAGTGTCTCCCTGTCTCAGGGCCTCAGTGTCTCAGGGTCTCAGTGTCTCACTGTCTCAGTGTCTCTGTGCTTCAGGGTATCAGGGTCTCAGGGTCTCAGGGTCTCTGGGTATCAGTGTCTCACTGTCTCAGGGTCTAAGAGTCACTGGGTCTCTGGGTCTCAGGGTCTCAGGTTTTCAGGGTTGCAGTGTCTCAATGTCTCAGGGTCTCATTGTCGCATGGTAGCAGTGCCTCAGGTTCTCAGGTTGTCTTTGTCTCAGGGTCTCTGCTTCTTAGGGCCCCGGGTCTCTAGGTCTCAGTTTCTCTGGGTCTCTGTGTCTCAGTGTCTCAGGGTCTCAGGGTCTCAGTGTTTCAGGGTTTCTGGGTCTCAGGGTCTCTGTGTCTCAGTGTCTCAGGGTCTCTGGGTCTCAGCTTCTCAGTGTCTCAGTGTTTCAGGGTCTCAGTGTCTCAGGGTCTCAGTGGCTCAGTGTCTCAGGGTCTCAGTGTCTCAGGGTTTCAGGGTTTCAGGGTCTCTGGGTCTCTGGATCTCTGGTTCTCAGAGTCTCTGGGTCTCAGGGTCTCATTTTCTCAGGTCTCTGTGTATCAGGGTGTCAGGGTCTCAGGGTTTCAGGGTTGCAGCGTCTCAATGTCTCAGTGTTTCAGTGCCACAGGGTCTCAGTGTCTCAGGGTCTCAGGTTCTCTTGGTCTCAGGGTCTCTGCTTCTCAGGGTCTCAGTGTATCAGTGTCTCAGGGTCTCAGTGTCTCATGTTCTCAGTCTCTCTGTGTCTCAGTGTCTCAGGGATTCAGGGTCTCAGAGTCTCAGCTCTCAGTGTCTCAAGTTCTCAGTGTCTCAGTGTTTCAGAGTCTCAGTGTCTCAGGGTCTCCGGGTCTCAGTGTCTCAGGGTCTCTGTTTCACTGGGTCTCTGGGTCTCGGTTTCAGGGTTGCAGTGTCTCAATGTCCCAGTGTCTCAGGGTCTCAGTGTCTCAGCGTCTGATGGTCTCTGGGTCTCTGTGTCTCTGTATCTCAGGGTCTCTGGGTCTCAGGGTCTCTTGGTCTGTTGGTCTCACTGTCCCTGTATCTCAGGGTCTCTGTTTCTCTGGGTCTCTGGGTCTCAGTTTCTCAGGGTCTCTTTGTCTCTGGATCTCAGTGCCTCAGAGTCTCAGCTCTCAGTTTCTCAGGGTCTCAGTGTCTCAATGTCTCAGTGTCCCAGTGTCTCAGGGTCTCTGGGTCTCTGGGTCTCAGGGTCCCTGGGAATCAGTGTCTAATTTTCTCTGGGTCCCATGGTCACAGGGTATCTGCATCTCTGGGTCCCTGGGTCTCAGTGTTTCAGTGTCTCTGGGTCTCAGTGTCTCAGGTTCTCAAAGTCTCAGTCTCTCGGTGTCTCAGCGGCTCAGGGTCTCAGGGTTTCAGGTTTGCAGTGTCTCAGTGTCTCAGTGGCGGAGGGTCTCAGTGTCTCAGTGTCTCAGCCTCTCTGGGTCTCAGGGTCTCTGGGTCTCAGGGTCTCAGTGTCTCAGAGTCTCTGGGTATCAGTGCTGCAGTGTCTTAGTGTCTCAGGGTGTCAGGGTCTCAGGGTCTCAATGTCTTAGGGTCTCAGTGTCTCATGTCTCAGTATCTCAGGTTCTCAGTGTCTCAGGGTCCCAGTGTCTCTGGGTCTCAGTGTCTCCGTGTCCCTGGGTCTCGGGGTCTCTGTGTCTCAGTGTCTCAGGGTCACAGTGTCTCTGTGTCTCACTGTCTCAATGTCTAAGTGTCTCAGGGTCCCAGTGTCTCTGGGTCTCGGGGTCTCTGTGTCTCAGTGTCTCAGGGTCACAGTGTCTCTGTGTCTCACTGTCTCAATGTCTAAGTGTCTCAGGGTCTCAGTGTCTCTGGGTCTCTGGGTCTCGGTGTCTCAGGGTCTCAGGGTCACAGTGTCTCTGTGTCTTTGGGTCTCAGTGTCTCAGTTTCTCAGTGTCTCAGGGTCTCAGTGTCACAGGGTCTCAGTATCTCAGGGTCTCTGGGTGTCTGCTTCTCTGGGTTTCAGGGTCTCTGAGTCTCTGGTTCTCGGTGTCTCAGGGTCTCTGGGTGTCATTGTCAGATTGTCTCTGGATAACTGGGTCTCAGCGTCTCTGGGTCTCTGGGGCTCTGCGTCTTAGTGTCTCAGTGTCTCTGGGTCTCAGGGTTTCTGGGTCTCAGGGTCTCTGGGTCCCTGGGTCTCAGTGTCCATGGGTCTCAGTGTTTCAGTTTCTCAGGGTCTCTTTTTCTCTGGGTCTCAATGTCTCAGTGTCTCTGGGTCTCAGTTTCTCATGGTCTCAATGTCCCTGTGTCTCTGTGTCTCAGTGTCTCAGTGACTCTGGGCCTCAGGGTCTCAGTGTCTCAGTGTCTCAGTGACTCTGGGTCTCAGTGTCTCAGTGTCTCAGTGACTCTGGGTCTCAGGGGCTCTGGGTCTCAGTGTCTCAGGGTCTCAGTGTCTCAAGGTCTCTGGGTCTCAGTGTCTCAGTTTCTCAGTGTCTCTGGGTCTCTGTATCTCAGTGACTCAGAGTGTCTTGGTCTCTGGGTCTCAGTGTCTCATGGTCTCTGGGTCTCAGTGTCTCAGTGTCTCAGTGTCTCAAGGTCACTGGGTGTCTGGGACTCTGGGACACAGGGTCACTGTATCTCAGTGTCACAGTGTCTCAGGGTCTCTGTGTCTCAGTGTCTCAGGGTCTCAGGATCTCAGTGTCTCAGGGTCTCTGGGTCTCAGTGTCTCAAAGTCTCAGTCTCACAGTGTCTCAGGGTCTCAGTGTCTCAATGTCTCAAGGTCTCTGGGTCTCTGGGTCACTGGGTCTCAGGATCTCTGGGTCACTGGGTCTATGTGTCTCAGTGTCTCACTGTGTCAGGGTCATTGGGTCTCTGGGTCTCTGTGTCTCAGTGTTGCAAGGTCACAGGGTCTCTGTGTATCAGTGTCTCTGTTTCTGTGGGTCTCTGGGTCTCACTGTCTCAAAGTCTCAGTCTCCGGTGTCTCCGGGTCTCTGGGTCTCAATGTCTAAGGGTTTCAGTGTCTCAGGCTCTCTGGGTGTGTGTGTCCTCGTGTCTCATTGTCTCTGGGTCTGAGTGTCTCAGGGTCTTCGGGTCTCAGGGTCTCTTAGTCTCTGGGTCACTGGGTCTCAGTGTCTCATGTTCTCTGAGTCTCTGGGTCCCTGTGTCTGAGTGCCTCAGTGTCTCAGTGTCTCTGGGTCTCAGTGTCACAATGGCTCTGGGTCTCTGGGTCTCAGTGTCTCAAAGTCACAGTCCCTCAGTGTCTCAGGTTCAATGGGTCTCTGGGTCTCTGGACTCTGTCTCAGTGTCTCAGGGTTTCAGTGTCTCAGGGTCTCAGTATCTCAGGGTCTCAAGTTCTCTCGGTCTCTGGGTCACTGGGTCTCAGGGTCTCTGGGACACTGGGTCTATGTGTCTCAGTAACTTAATGTATCAGGGTCATTGGGTCTCTGGGTGTCTGTGTCTCAGTGTCTCACTGTCTCAAGGTCTCAGGGCCTCTGAGTCTCTGGGTCCCTGTTTCTCAGTGTCTCAGGGACACAGGGTCTCTGGGTCTCTTGGCCTCAGTGTCTCAAAGTCTCAGTCTCTCAGTGTCTCAGGTCCTCTGGGTCTATGGGTCTCAGTGTCTCATGTCTCAGGGTCTCACTGTCTCAGTGTCTCAAAGTCTCTGGGTCTCTGGGTCACTGGGTCTCAGGATCTCTGGGTCACGGGGTCTATGTGTCTCAGTGTCTCAGGGTCATTGGGTCTCTGGGCCTCTGTGTCTCAGTGTCTCAAGGTCTCAGGGTCTCTGAGTCTCTGTGTCCCTGTGTCTCAGTGTCTCTGTGACTCTGGGTCTCTGGGTCTCTGTGTCGCAGAGTCTCAGTGTCTCTGGGTCTGTGGGTCTCTGGGTTTCAGTGTCTCAAAGTCTCAGTTTCTCTGTGTCTCCAGGTCCCTGGGTCTCTGGGTCTCTGCTCTCTGTGTCTCAGTGTCTCAGGGTTTCAGTGTCTCAGGATCTGTGTCCCTGTGTCTCAGTGTCTCTGTGACTCTGGGTCTCTGGGTCTCTGTGTCGCAGAGTCTCAGTGTCTCTGGGTCTGTGGGTCTCTGGGTTTCAGTGTCTCAAAGTCTCAGTTTCTCTGTGTCTCCAGGTCCCTGGGTCTCTGGGTCTCTGCTCTCTGTGTCTCAGTGTCTCAGGGTTTCAGTGTCTCAGGATCTCTGGGTCTCTGTGTCCCAGTGTCTCAGTGTCTCTGGGTCTCCGTGCCTCAGTGTCTCAGGGTTTCAGGGTCTCTTGGTCTCTGTGTCCCAGTGTCTCAGTGTCTCTGGGTCTCAGTGTCTCAGGGTTTCAGGCTCTCTTGGTTTCTGGGTCTCAGTGTCTCTGGGTCACTGGGTCTGTGTGTCTCAGTGTCTCAGTCTCTCATTGTCTCAGTGTCTCTTGGTCTCTTGGTCTCAGTGTCACAGTGTCTCAATATCTCAGGAACTCTGTGTCTCTGGGTCCCTGTGTCTCAGTGTCTCTGGGTCCCTGGGTCTCAGGTTCTCAGGGTCTCTTGGTCTCTGGATCTCTGGGTCTCAGTGTCTCACCTTCTCAGGGTCTCAGTGTCTCAAAGTCTCAGTGTCTCAGGGTCTATGGGTCTAAGGGTGTCTTGTGTCTCAGTGTCTCAGGGTCTCTAGGTCTCTGTGTCTCAGGGTCTCAGCGTCTCTCGGTCTCTGAGTCTCTGTGTCTCAGGGTCTTGGTGTCTCTGTGTCACTGGATCTCTGGTTTTCTGGGTCTCTTGGTCTCTGGGTCACTGTGTCACAGGTTCACAGGGCCTCTTGGTCACAGTGTCTCAGGGTCTATGGGTCTCGGTGTCTCTAGGTCTCATTTTACAATGTCTCAGCGCCTCAGGGTCTCAATGTCTCAGTGTCTCAGGATCTCTGGGTCTCTGCGTCTGCGGGTCTGTGGGTCTCTGGATCTCAGTGTCTCAGGGTCTCGTGGTCTCGGGGTCTCTGAGTCTCTGGGTCTTTGGGTCTCAGTATCTCTGGGTCTCAGTGTCTCAGGGTCTCTGGGCTTCTGTGTCTCAGGGTTTAAGGATATCTGGGTCTCTGGGACTCAAGGTCTCAGCGTCTCACGGTCTCTGGGTCCCTTCGGTCTCAGTGTCTCAGTGTCTCAGGGTCTCTGGGTCACTGGGACTCTGGGTCTCAATGTCTCAGGGTCTGTGGGTCTCTGGGACTCAGTATCTCAGTGTCAGAATGTCTCAGGGTCACTGGGTCTCTCGGCCTCAGTGTCTCAGGGTCTAAGTGTCCAAATGTCTCAGTGTCTCTGGGTTTCTGTGTCTCAGTGTCTTAGTGTCCCAATGACTCAGCTTCTCTGGGTCTCTGGGGCTCAGTGTCTCAGTGCCTCAGGGCCTCACTGTCTCAGGATCTCAGGGCCTCTGGGTCACTGTGTCTCAGGGTCTCAGGGCCGTTGGGTCTCAGGGTCTCAGTATCTCAGGGCCTCTAGGTCTGAGGGTCTCAGGGTCTCAGGGTCTCTGGGTCTCTGTGTCTCAGGGTCTCAGGGCCTCTGGGTCTCTGGGTCTCAGGGTCACAGGGCCTCTGGGTCTCTGGGTCTCTGAGTCTCAATGTCTCAGTTTCTCAGTGCCTCAGTGTATCTGGGTCTCTGGGTCTCTGTGTCTTAGTGTCTCAATGTCTCAGGGTCTCCGTGTCTCAATGTCTCAGGGTCTCAGTGTCTCAGTGTCTCAATGTCTCTAGGACTGTGGGTCTCAGTGTCTCAATGTATCAGGGTCTCTGGGTCTCAGGGTCTCTGTGTCTCGGTGTCTCAATGTCTCAGTGTCTCAGTGTCTCAATGTTTCAGTGTCTCAGTGTCTCTGGGTCTCTGTGTCTCAGTGTCTCAATGTCTCTGGGACTGTGGGTCTCAGTGGCTCAGTGTCTCAATGTATCAGGGTTTCTGGGTCTCAGGGTCTCTGTGTCTCAGTGTCTCAATGTTTCAGGGACTCTGCGTCTCAGGGTCTCTGGGTCTCAGGGTCTCTGGGTCTCAATGTATCAGGGTCTCTGGGTCTCAGGATCTCTGGGTCTCTGAGACCCAGAGACCCTGAGGCATTGAGACACTGAGACACAAAGACCCAGAGACCCAGAGACACCGAGACCCTGAGACACAGACACACTGACACATTGAGACACTGAGATACAGAGACCCAGAGACGGTGAGACACTGAGACACTGAGACCCAGAGACCCTGAGAACCAGAGACACAGAGACACAGAGACCCTGAGACCCAGAGAACCAGAGAGCATGAGACACTGAGACACAGAGATTCCAGAGGCACTGAGACACAGAGTCCCAGAGACCCAGAGATGGTGAGACACTGAGCCACTGAGACCCAGAGACACAGAGAGCCTGAGACTTTGAGACCCTGAAACACTGAGACACAGAGACCTTGAGACCCAGAGACCCTAAGACATTGAGACACTGAGACCCAGAGACCCAGAGGCCCTGAGACCGAGAAGCCCTGAGACCCAGAGACACAGAAACCCAGATACACAGAGACCCTGAGACATTGAGACTCGAAGGCAATGAGACACAGAGACACTGAGACAAAGAGACACAGAGACACTGAGACTCTGAGACAGAGACACTGAGACACTGAGGCACAGAGACACTGAGACAAAGGGACACTGAGATTCTGAGACACTGAGACACTGAGACACTGTGTCACAGACAAACTGAGACACAGAGGAACTGAGAAACTGAGACACTGAGACACAGAGACACTGAGGCACTGAGTCACAGAGAAACTGAGACACAGAGGCACTGAGACACTGAGACACTGAGACAGAGACACTCAGGCACAGAGACACTGAGACACTGAGACACTCAGGCACGGAGACACTGAGAAACAGACACACAGAGACACAGAGACACTGAGACTCTGAGACACTGAGACAATGAGACACTGAGGCACAGAGACAATGAGACACTGAGGCACAGAGACAATGAGACACTGAGACAAAGAGACACTGAGATACTGAGGCGCAGAGACACTGTGACACAGACTCTGAGACACTGAGAAACTGATGCAAAGAGACACTGAGACACTGAGGCACAGTGACAATGAGGCACAGAGACACTGAGACTCTGAGACACTGAGACACTGAGGCACAGAGACACTGTGACACTGAGACTCTGAGACTCTGAGAGAGTGAGAAACTGATGCAAAGAGACACTGACACACTGAGGCACGGAGGCACAGTGACACTGAGGCACAGTGACACTGAGAAACAGAGACAATGAGGCACTGAGACTCTGAGACACTGAAACAGTGAGGCACGAGACACTGAGAAACTGAGACACTGAGACACAGAGACACTGAGACACTGTGACACTGAGACACTGAGGCACTGAGACACTGAGACACTGAGGCACAGAGACACTGAGACTCATAGAAAATGAGACTCTGAGGCACAGAGACACAGAGACAATGAGACTCTGAGATACTGAGACACTAAGGCACAGAGACACTGAGACAATGAGACACTGAGGCACAGAGACGCTGAGACACAGAGACTCTGAGACACTGAGACACTGAGGCACAGAGACTCAGAGACACTGAGACACAGAGACACATAGACACTGAGACTCTGAGACAATGAGACACTGAGAAACAGACACACAGAGACACAGAGACACTGAGACAATGAAACAATGAGACACTGAGACACTGAGACAGAGAGACACTGAGACGCTGAGACAAAGAGACACTGAGACGCAGAGACACTGAGGCTCTGAGACTCTGAGACACTGAGACAATGAGACAATGAGACACTGAGACACTGAGACAATGAGACACTGAGACACCGAGACACAGAGACACTGAGACACAGGGAAATTAAGACACAGAGACAATGAGACACTGAGACACCGAGACACTGAGACACCGAGGCACAGAGACACTGAGACACTGAGACTCTGAGACACTGAGACACTGAGACACAGAGACACTGAGACTCTGAGACTCGGAGGCACTGAGACACTGAGACACAGTGACACTGAGGCGCAGAGGCACTGAGACACAGAGTTACTGAGACTCTGAGACACTGAGACACTGAGACAATGAGACACTGAGACAATGAAACACTGAGACACAGAGACACAGAGGCACAGGGACACAGAGACACTGAGACACTGAGACACAGAGACACTGAGACACTGAGGCACATAGACACTGAGACCAAGAGACACAGAGACATTGAGACACAGAGACACTGAGACACTGAGGCACATAGACACTGAGACCAAGAGACACAGAGACATTGAGACAGAGAGACACGGAGACTCTGAGACACTGAGACAATGAGACAAAAAGACACTGAGACACAGAGACAAAGAGACACTGAGACACAGAGACACTGAGGCTCTGAGACACTGAGACACTGAGACTCTGAGACACTGAGACACTGAGGCACAGAGACAATGAGATACTGAGAATCTGAGAAACTGAAACAATGAGGCACAGACACACTGAGAAACTGAGACTCTGAGACACTGAGACAATGAGACTCTGAGACTCGGAGACACTGAGACACTGACACACAGAGACACTGAGGCGCAGAGGCACCGGGACACAGCGTCACTGAGACACTGAGACACAGAGACACTCAGGCACAGAGACACTGAGACACTGAGACACTCAGGCACGGAGACACTGAGAAACAGACACACAGAGACACAGAGACACTGAGACTCTGAGACACTGAGACAATGAGACACTGAGACAAAGAGACACTGAGACACTGAGGTGCAGAGACACTGTGACACTGAGACTCTGAGACACTGAGAAACTGATGCAAAGAGACACTGAGACACTGAGGCACAGTGACACTGAGGCACAGAGACACTGAGACTCTGAGACACTGAGACACTGAGGCACAGAGACACTGAGACACTGAGACACTGAGACACAGAGACACTGAGACACTGAAAATCTGAGACACTGAGACACAGAGACACTGAGACTCTGAGACTCTGAGACACTGAGACACAGAGACACAGAGACACCGAGACACTGAGGCACATAGACACTGAGACTAAGAGACACAGAGACATTGAGACAGAGAGACACGGAGACTCTGAGACACTGAGACACTGAGGCACAGAGACACTGAGACTCTGAGACACTGAGGCACTGAGGCCCAGAGACACAGAGACACTGCGACACTGAGGCACAGAGACACTGAGTCAAAGAGACACAGATACACTGAGACTCTGACACACTGAGACACTGAGGCACAGAGACACAGAGACACTGAGACACAGAGACACATAGACACTGAGACACAGAGACACTGAGACACTGAGGCACAGAGACACTTAGACACAGAGTCACAGAGAAACTGAGACACTGAGGCACTGAGACTCTGAGACACTGAGACACTTAGACACTTAGACACAGAGACACAGAGACACTGAGACACTCAGGCACAGAGACCCTGAGACACTGGGACACTGAGAAACAGACACACAGAGACACAGTGACACTGAGACTCTGAGACACTGAGACAATGAGACAATAAGACACTGAGACACTGAGACACAGAGACAAAGAGACACTGAGACACAGAGACACTGAGGCTCTGAGACACTGAGATACTGAGACACTGAGACTCTGAGACACTGAGACATTGAGGCACAGAGACAATGAGATACTGAGAATCTGAGAAACAGAAACAATGAGGCACAGACACACTGAGAAACTGAGACTCTGAGACACTGAGACAATGAGACTCTGAGACTCGGAGACACTGAGACACTGACACACAGAGACACTGAGGCGCAGAGGCACTGAGACACAGAGTCACTGAGACACTGAGACACTGAGACACAGAGACACTCAGGCACAGAGACAGTGAGACACTTAGACACTCAGGCACGGAGACACTGAGAAACAGACACACAGAGACACTGAGACTCTGAGACACTGAGACAAAGAGACACTGAGACACTGAGGCGCAGAGACACTGTGACACTGAGACTCTGAGACACTGAGAAACTGATGCGAAGAGACACTGAGACACTGAGGCACAGTGACACTGAGGCACAGAGACACTGAGACTCTGAGACACTGAGACACTGAGGCACAGAGACACTGAGACACTGAGACTCTGAGACCCTGAGACAGTGAGGAACTGATGCAAAGAGACACTGAGGCACAGTGACACTGAGGCACAGTGACACGGAGAAACAGAGACAATGAGACACTGAGACTCTGAGACACTGAGACACTGTGGCACTGAGACACTGAGACACTGAGACAATGAGACACTGAGACACAGAGACACAGAGGCACAGGGACAAAGGGACACAGAGACACTGAGACGCTGAGACACTGAGACACTGAGACACTGAGGCACAGAGACACAGAGGCACTGAGACACAGAGACACTGAGACACTGAGTCTCAGAGACATTGAGACACAGAGACACTGAGGCACAGAGACACTGAGACTCTGAGACACTGAGACACTGAGACACTGAGACACTGAGGCACAGAGACACTGAGACAAAGAGACACAGAGACACGGAGACACTGAGACACTGAGGCACAGAGGCAATGAGACACTGAGACACAGAGACACAGAGACACAGAGACTCTGAGGCACTGAGGCACAGAGATACTGAGACACTGAGTCACAGCGAAACTGAGACACAGAGACACTGAGACTCTGAGACACTGAGACACTGAGACACAGAGAACAGAGACACAGAGACACTGAGACACAGAGACACTGAGACAGAGAGACACTGAGACACAGAGACACAGAGACACTGAGACTCTGAGACACAGTGACACTGAGACACTGAGACTCTGAGACTCAGAGGCACTGAGACACTGAGACACAGAGACACTGAGGCGCAGAGGCACTGAGACACTGAGACACTGAGGCACAGAGACACAGATACACTGAGACACTGAGACACAGAGACACTGAGACACTGAGACACCGAGACACCGAGACACCGAGGCACAGAGACACTGAGACACAGAGACACAGAGTCACTGAGAAACTGAGACTCTGAGACACTGAGACAATGAGACTCTGAGACACAGAGACACAGAGACACAGAGACACTGAGAAACTGAGACTCTGTGACTCGGAGGCACTGAGACACTGAGACACAGAGACACTGAGGCGCAGAGGCACTGAGGCACTGAGACACAGAGACACTGAGACACAGAGACACAGAGACACTGAGAAACTGAGACTCTGAGACACTGAGACAATGAGACTCTGAGACACAGAGACACTGAGACTCGGAGGCACTGACACACTGCGACACAGAGACACTGAGGCGCAGAGGCACTGAGACACAGAGTTACTGAGACTCTGAGACACTGAGACACTGAGACAATGAAACTGCGAGACACTGAGACACTTAGACACAGAGACACAGAGGCACAGAGACACAGAGACACTGAGACTCTGAGACACTGAGACACTGAGACACTGAGGCACAGAGACACTGAGACACTGAGAATCTGAGACACTGAGACACAGAGACACTGAGACACTGAGACACTGAGACTCTGAGACACTGAGACACAGAGACACAGAGACACTGAGACTCTGAGACATTGAGACACTGAGACACAGAGACACTGAGACACATAGACACTGAGACCAAGAGACACAGAGACACTGAGACATTGAGACACTGAGACACTGAGACACAGAGACACTGAGACACTGAGGATTTGAGAGACTGGGACACAGAGACACTGAGACACTGAGACTCTGAGACACTGATACACTGAGACACAGAGACACTAAGAATCAGAGGCACATAGACACTGAGACCAAGAGACACAGAGACATTGAGACAGAGAGACATGGAGACTCTGAGACACTGAGACACTGAGGCACAGAGACACTGAGACACTGAGACACTGAGGCACAGAGACACTGAGACTCGGAGACACTGAGACACTGAGACACAGAGACACTGAGGCGCAGAGGCACTGAGACACAGAGTCACTGAGACTCTAAGACACTGAGACAATGAAACTCGGAGACACTGAGACACTGAGACACTTAGACACAGAGACACAGAGGCACAGAGACACAGAGACGCTGAGACTCTGAGACACTGAGACACTGAGGCACAGAGACACTGAGACACTCAGACTCAGAGACATTGAGACACAGAGACACTGCGACATTGAGACACAGAGACACTGAGACTCTGAGACACTGAGACACTGAGACACTGAGACTCTGAGACACTGAGAAACTGAGACACAGAGACACAGAGACACTGAGACTCTGAGAGACTGAGACACTGAGACACAGAGACACTGAGACACAGGCACACAGTGACAGAGAGATCCTGAGAGACAGAGACACTGAGACACAGAGACACTGAGATACTGAGGAACAGAGACACTGAGACACTGAGACGCAGAGACTCTGAGACACTGACACACTAAGACACTGAGGCACAGAGACACTGAGACACAGAGACACTGAGATCTGGAGACTCAGAGACACTGAGACACAGAGACAGAGAGATCCTGAGAGACAGAGACACAGAGACACTGAGATACTGAGATACTGAGAACAGAGACACTGAGACGCAAAGACTCTGAGACACTGAGGCACAGAAACACTGAGACAAAGAGACACTGAGACTCTGAGATATTGAGACACAGAGACTCTGAGACACTGAGACACTGAGAATCTGAGACACAAAGTCACAGAGACACTGAGACACTGATGCACAGAGACACTGAGACACAGAGACACTGAGGCACATAGACACTGAGATCTGGAGACTCAGAGACACTGAGACACAGAGACAGAGAGATCCTGAGACACAGAGACACTGAGACACTCAGGAACAGAGACACTGAGACACTGAGACACTGAGGCACAGAGACACAGATACACTGAGACACTGAGACACAGAGACACTAAGACACAGAGGCACAGAGACACTGAGACACAGAGACACAGAGAAACTGAGTCTCTGAGACACTGAGACGCAGAGAAACTGAGGCACAGAGACACTGAGACACAGAGACTCTGAGATGTAGAGTCTCTGAGACACAGTGACACTGAGACACAGAGGCCCTGAAACTCTGAGAAACTGAGACACTGAGGCACTGAGACATGGAGTCAAGGAGACGCAGAGACACTGACACTCTGAGACACTGGGGCACAGAGACACTGAGACACAGAGTCATTGAGACACTGAAATTCGGAGACACTGAGACACAGAGACACTGAGGCACAGAGACACTGAGCCACAGAGACACAGAGACTGTGAGACACTGAGGCACAGAGACACTGAGACACTGAGGCACAGAAACACTGAGACAGTGAGAAGCTGAGACACTGAGACACAGAGACACAGAATCACTTAGACTCTGAGACTCTGAGACGCTGAGACACAGACACTGAGACACAGAGGCACAGAGACACTGAGACTCTGAGACACTGAGACACTGAGGCACAGAGACAATGAGACACAGAGACACTGATACTCTGAGACACTGAGACACAGACACTGAGGCACAGAGGCACAGAGGCACTGACACTCTGAGACGTCGACACACTGAGACACGGAGTCACAGTGACACTGAGGCACAGTGACACTGAGACTCTGAGACATCGAGACACCGAGACACTGAGACACTGAGAAACTGAGACACCGAGGCACAGAGACACAGAGACACTGAGACACAGAGACACTGTGACTCTGAGACACTGAGACACTGAGGCACAGAGAAACAGAGACTTTGAGGCAGTGAGAGTCTGAGGCACTGAGACACAGAGACACTGAGACGGTGAGACAATGAGACACTGAGATACAGAGACACAGAGTCACTGAGATCTGAGACACTGAGACACAGAGACATTGTGGCACTGAGACACAGGGACACTGAGACATAGAGGCACAGAGACACTGAGACTCTGAGACACTGAGACACTGAGGCACAGAGACAATGAGACACAGAGACACTGAGGCACAGAGAGACTAAGACACTGAGGCACAGAGACACTGAGACACAGAGACACTGAGACACCAAGACACAGAGACACTGAGACACAGAGACACAGAGACACTGAGAAACTGAGACACTGAGAAACTGAGACACTGAGGCACTGAGACACTGAGACCCACAGTCAAGGAGACACAGAGACACTGAGACTCTGAGACACTGACACTCTGAGACACTGGGGCGCAGAGACACTGAGGCACAGAGAAACAGAGGCACTGAGTCACAGAGACACAGAGACTCTGAGACACTGAGACACTGAGGCACAGAGACACTGAGACACTGAAGCACAGAGACACTGGGACAGTGACAGTCTGAGACACTGAGACACTGAGACACAAAACACTGAGACGGTGAGAAGCTGAGACACTGAGACACAGAGACACAGAATCACTGAGACTCTGAGACACAGAGACTCTGAGACACTGAGTCACTGAGACTCTGAGACTCGGAGACACTGAGACAAAGAGACACTAAGATGCTGAGACACTGAGACACTGAGGCACAGAGACACTGAGACACAGAGACACTGAGACACCAAGACACAGAGACACTGAGACACCAAGACATAGAGACACTGAGACAATGAGGCACAGAGACACTGAGACACAGAGACACTGAGAAACTGAGACACTGAGGCACAGAGACACTGAGACACTGAGGCACAGAGACACTGAGACACTGAGGCACAGAGACACTGAGACACAGAGTCAAGGAGACACAGAGACACTGAGGCACAGAGACACTGAGACACTGAGGCACGGAGACACTGAGACACAGAGTCAAGGAGACACAGAGGCACTGAGGCACTGAGACACAGAGACACAGAGTCAGTGAGACTCTGAGACACTGAGACAGAGACTTTGAGACACTGAGACACAGAGACACTGAGACTATGAGACACTGAGACACTGAAGCACAGAGACACAGAGACACTGAGACACAGAAACACTAAGACACTGAGACACAGGGACACTAGGAAACTGAGACACAGAGACACTGAGACACTGAGACAAAGAGACATTGAGACTCTGAGACACTGAGACACTGAGGCACAGAGACACAGAGACACTGAGACTATGAGACACTGAGGCACTGAGGCACAGAGACACTGTGACACTGAGACTCTGAGACTGATGCAAAGAGACACTGAGACACTGAGACACTTAGGCACAGTGACACTGAGGCACAGAGACACTGAGGCACAGAGACACTGAGACACTGAGACACTGAGAATGAGACTCTGAGACACTGAGACACTGAGACACTGAGACACAGAGACACTAAGATGCTGAGACACTGAGACACTGAGGCACAGAGACACTGAGACATTGAGACACAGAGACACAGAGACACTGAGGCACTGAGACACTGAGTCTCTGAGACACTGAGACACTGAGACATTGAGGCACAGAGACACAGATACACTGAGACACTGAGGCACAGAGACACTGAGACAAATAGAGACAGAGACACTGAGACAGAGACACTGAGACACTGAGACATTGAGACACTGAGGCACAGAGACACAGAGACTCTGAGACACTGAGACACAGAGACACTAAGACACAGAGGCACAGAGACACTGAGACACAGAGACACTGAGATGTAGAGACACTGAGATGTAGAGACACTAAAACACAGAAACACTGAGACTCTGAGAAACTGAGACACTGAGGCACTGAGACACTGAGACACGGAGTCAAGGAGACGCAGAGACACTGAGACACTTATACACTGAGACACTGAGGCACAGAGACACTGATACTCTGAGACACTGATACACTGAGACATCGACACACTGAGACACGGAGGCACAGTGACACTGAGGCACAGTGACACTGAGACTCTGAGACATCGAGACACCGAGACACTGAGACACTGAGAAACTGAGACACCGAGGCACAGACACACAGAGACACTGAGACACAGAGACACTGTGACTCTGAGACACTGAGACACTGAGGCACAGAGACACTGAGACACTGAGATACTGAGACGCTGAGACACTGAGAATGAGACTCTGAGACACTGAGACACAGAGACTCTGAGACACTGAGACACTGTGTCTCTGAGATTCGGAGACACTGAGACACTGAGACACAGAGACACTGAGGCGCAGAGGCACTGAGACACAGAGACACTGAGAGTCTGAGACACTGAGACACTGAGACAATGAAACTGGGAGACACTGAGACACAGAGACGCAGAGGCACAGAGACACAGAGACACTAAGATGATGAGACACTGAGACACAGAGACACTGGGACACAGAGACACTGAAACTCTGAGACACTGAGACACCGAGACTCAGAGACATTGAGACAAAGAGACACAGAGACACTGAGACACTGAGACTCTGAGACACTGAGACTCTGAGACACTGAGGCACAGAGACACAGAGACACTGAGACACCGAGACACTGAGGCACAGGGACTCTGAGACAAAGCGACACCGAGACACTGAGACATGGAAACACTGAGGCACAGAGACACTGAGACACTGAGGCACAGAGACACTGAGAGAAAGAGACACAGAGACACATAGACACAGAGACACAGAGACTCTGAGACACTGGGACCGTGAGGCACAGAGACACTGAGACACTAGTCACAGAGAAACTGAGACACAGAGATACTGAGACACTGAGACTCTGAGAGACTGAGACACTGAGACACAGACACACAGTGACAGAGAGATCCTGAGAGACAGAGACACTGAGACACAGAGACACTGAGATACTGAGGAACAGAGACACTGAGACACTGAGACGCAGAGACTCTGAGACACTGACACACTAAGACACTGAGGCACAGAGACACTGAGACACAGAGACACTGAGATCTGGAGACTCAGAGACACTGAGACACAGAGACAGAGAGATCCTGAGAGACAGAGACACAGAGACACTGAGATACTGAGATACTGAGGAACAGAGACACTGAGACGCAAAGACTCTGAGACACTGACACACTGAGACACTGAGGCACAGAAACACTGAGACAAAGAGACACTGAGACTCTGAGATACTGAGACACAGAGACTCTGAGACACTGAGACACTGAGAATCTGAGACACAGAGTCACAGAGACACTGAGACACTGATGCACAGAGACACTGAGACACTGAGACACATAGACACTGAGATCTGGAGACTCAGAGACACTGAGACACAGAGACAGAGAGATCCTGAGAGACAGAGACACTGAGACACTGAGGAACAGAGACTCTGAGACACTGACACACTGAGACACTGATGCACAGAGACACTGAGACACAGAGACAAAGAGACACTGAGAAATGAGAATCTGAGAAACTGAGACACTGAGACACTGAGACTCTGAGACACTGAGACACTTAGACACTGAGGCACAAAGACACAGAGACACTGAGACACTGAGACATAGAGGCACTGAGACACTGATCCACAGAGACAATGAGACACGGAGAAACTGAGACTCTGAGACACTGAGACACTGAGGCGCTGAGACACTCAGGCACTGAGACACTGAGACGCAGAGACACTGAGACTGAGACACTGAGACACTGAGGCACAGAGACAATGAGACACGGAGTCTAGGAGACACAGAGACACTGAGACTCTGAGACACTGAGACACTGAGGCACAGAGACACTGAGAAACTGAGACACTGTGACACTGAGACTCTGAGACTGTGTTACACTGAGACACTGATGCAAAGAGTCACTGAGACACTTAGGCACAGTGACACTGTGGCACAGAGACACTGAGGCTCTGAGACACTGAGACACTGAGGCACACAGACACAGAGACACTGAGACACTGAGACACAGAGACACTGAGACACTGAGACGCTGAGACACTGAGACACAGAGACGCAGAGAAACTGAGACACTGAGGCACTGAGGCGCAGAGAGACTGTGACACTGAGACTCTGAGACTCTGAGACAGTGAGAAACTGATGCAAAGAGACACTGACACACTGAGACACGGAGGCACAGTGACACTGAGGCACAGTGATACTGAGACTCTGAGACATCGAGACACCGAGACAATGAGACACTGAGACACTGAGACACAGAGACACTGAGACATTGAGACACAGAGACACAGAGACACTGTGACTCTGAGACACTGAGACACTGAGGCACAGAGACACTGAGACACTGAGACTCTGAGACTCAGAGACACTGAGTCATTGAGACACAGAGACACAGAGACACTGAGGCACTGAGACACTGAGACTCTGAGACACTGAGACATTGAGACACAGAGAAACAGAGACACTGAGGCACTGAGACACTGAGACTCTGAGACACTGAGACACTGAGACATTGAGACACAGAGACACAGAGACACTGAGACACTGAGACTCTGAGACACTGAGACATTGAGACACAGAGACACTGAGGCACTGAGACACTGAGACTCTGAGACACTGAGACATTGAGACACAGAGAAACAGAGACACTGAGGCACTGAGACACTGAGACTCTGAGACACTGAGACACTGAGGCACAGAGACACAGAGACACTAAGACACAGAGGCACAGAGACACTGAGACACAGAGACACAGAGAAACTGAGTCTCTGAGACACTGAGACGCAGAGACACTGAGGCACAGAGACACTGAGACACAGAGACACTGAGATGTAGAGTCTCTGAGACACAGTGACACTGAGACACAGAGGCACTGAAACTCTGAGAAACTGAGACACTGAGGCACTGAGACACTGAGACATGGAGTCAAGGAGACGCAGAGACACTGACACTCTGAGACACTGGGGCACAGAGACACTGAGACACTGAGACGCTGAGACACTGAGGCACAGAGACACTGAAATTCTGAGACATTGAGACACAGAGACACTGAGGCACAGAGAAACAGAGACTCTGAGGCAGTGAGAGTCTGAGGCACTGAGACACAGAGACACTGAGACGGTGAGACAATGAGACACTGAGATACAGAGACACAGAGTCACTGAGATCTGAGACACTGAGACACAGAGACATTGAGGCACTGAGACACAGGGACACTGAGACATAGAGGCACAGAGACACTGAGACTCTGAGACACTGAGACACTGAGGCACAGAGACAATGAGACACAGAGACACTGAGGCACAGAGAGACTAAGACACTGAGGCACAGAGACACTGAGACACAGAGACACTGAGACACTGAGGCACAGAGACACTGAGATACTGAGGCACAGAGACACTGAGACACGGAGTCAAGGAGACACAGAGACACTGAGGCACTGAGACCATGAGCCACAGAGTCATTGAGACTCTGAGACACTGAGACAGAGACACAGAGACACTGAGACACAGAGACACAGAGACACTGAGACTATGAGACTCTGAGACACAGAGATACAGAGTCACTGAGACTCTGAGACAGTGAGAGAGAGACGATGAGACACTGAGACACAGAGACACTGAGGCACAGAGACAAAGAGACACAGAGACACTGAGACACAGAGACACTGAGGCACTGAGACACAGAGACACTGAGACACTGAGACACTGAGTCAAGGAGACGCAGAGACACTGAGACTCTGAGACACTGGCACTCTGAGACACTGGGGCACAGAGACACTGAGGCACAGAGAAACAGAGGCACTGAGTCACAGAGACACAGAGACTCTGAGACACTGAGACACTGAGGCACAGAGACACTGAGACACTGAAGCACAGAGACACTGAGACAGTGACAGTCTGAGACACTGAGGCACAGAGACACAGAATCACTGAGACTCTGAGACACTGAGACACTGAGATAATGAGACACAGACACTGAGGCAAAGAGGCACAGAGACACTGAGACACAGAGACACTGAGATACGAAGACTCTGCGACACTGAGACACAGAGACACAAATTCACTGAGACACAGAGACATTGAGACACAGAGACACTGAGACACTGAGAATGAGACTTTGAGACACTGAGACACTGAGACACAGAGACACAGAGACTCTGAGAAACTGAGACACTGAGACACTGAGGCACAGAGACAATGAGACACAGAGACACTGAGACACCAAGACACAGAGACACTGACACACCAAGACATAGAGACACTGAGACACTGAGACACTGAGGCACAGAGACACTGAGACACAGAGACACTGAGAAACTGAGACACTGAGGCACAGAGACACTGAGACACTGAGGCACAGAGACACTGAGACACTGAGGCACAGAGACACTGAGACACGGAGTCAAGGAGACACAGAGACACTGAGGCACTGAGACACAGAGTCAGTGAGACTCTGAGACACTGAGACAGAGACTTTGAGACACTGAGACACAGAGACACAGAGACACTGAGACTATGAGACTCTGAGACACAGAGACACTGAGATACAGAGACACAGAGACACTGAGACTATGAGACACTGAGACACAGAGACACTGAGGCACAGAGACACTGAGACACAGAGACACAGAGACACTGAGGCACTGAGACTCTGAGACACTGAGACACTGTGACACTGAGACACTGTGGCACAGAGACACTGAGCCACTAAGACTCTGAGACACTGATACTCTGAGACACTGAGATACTGAGACACTGAGGCACAGAGGCACTGAGACAACGTGACACAGAGACACTGTGATCTGAGACACTGAGACACTGAGATTCTGAGACACTGAGGAACAGAGACACTGAGACGCAGAGACACAGAGACACTGAGATTCTGAGAAGCTGAGACACTGAGGCACAGAGACACAGAGACACTGAGACACAGAGACACATAGACACTGAGACACAGAGACTCTGAGACACTGAGACACTGAGACACAGATACAAAGAGACACTGAGACACAGAGACTCTGAGGCTCTGAGACACTGAGGCACTGAGGCACATCGACACTGTGACACTGAGACTCTGAGACTGTGTTACACTGAGACACTGATGCAAAGAGACACTGAGACACTGAGACACTTAGGCACAGTGACACTGTGGCACAGAGACACTGAGGCTCTGAGACACTGAGACACTGAGGCACACAGACACAGAGACACTGAGACGCTGAGATACTGAGACACAGAGACGCAGAGAAACTGAGACACTGAGGCACTGAGGCGCAGAGAGACTGTGACACTGAGACTCTGAGACAGTGAGAAACTGATGCAAAGAGACACTGACACACTGAGACACGGAGGCACAGTGACACTGAGGCACAGTGATACTGAGACTCTGAGACATCGAGACACCGAGACAATGAGACACTGAGACACTGAGACACAGAGACACTGAGACACAGAGACACTGTGACTCTGAGACACTGAGACACTGAGGCACAGAGACACTGAGACACTGAGACTCTGAGACACTGAGTCATTGAGACACAGAGACACAGAGACACTGAGGCACTGAGACACTGAGACTCTGAGACACTGAGACATTGAGACACAGAGAAACAGAGACACTGAGGCACTGAGACACTGAGACTCTGAGACACTGAGACACTGAGACATTGAGACACAGAGACACAGAGACACTGAGACACTGAGACTCTGAGACACTGAGACATTGAGACACAGAGACACTGAGGCACTGAGACACTGAGACTCTGAGACACTGAGACATTGAGACACAGAGAAACAGAGACACTGAGGCACTGAGACACTGAGACTCTGAGACACTGAGACACTGAGGCACAGAGACACAGAGACACTAAGACACAGAGGCACAGAGACACTGAGACACAGAGACACAGAGAAACTGAGTCTCTGAGACACTGAGACGCAGAGACACTGAGGCACAGAGACACTGAGACACAGAGACACTGAGATGTAGAGTCTCTGAGACACAGTGACACTGAGACACAGAGGCACTGAAACTCTGAGAAACTGAGACACTGAGGCACTGAGACACTGAGACATGGAGTCAAGGAGACGCAGAGACACTGACACTCTGAGACACTGGGGCACAGAGACACTGAGACACTGAGACGCTGAGACACTGAGGCACAGAGACACTGAAATTCTGAGACATTGAGACACAGAGACACTGAGGCACAGAGAAACAGAGACTCTGAGGCAGTGAGAGTCTGAGGCACTGAGACACAGAGACACTGAGACGGTGAGACAATGAGACACTGAGATACAGAGACACAGAGTCACTGAGATCTGAGACACTGAGACACAGAGACATTGAGGCACTGAGACACAGGGACACTGAGACATAGAGGCACAGAGACACTGAGACTCTGAGACACTGAGACACTGAGGCACAGAGACAATGAGACACAGAGACACTGAGGCACAGAGAGACTAAGACACTGAGGCACAGAGACACTGAGACACAGAGACACTGAGACACTGAGACACTGAGGCACAGAGACACTGAGATACTGAGGCACAGAGACACTGAGACACGGAGTCAAGGAGACACAGAGACACTGAGGCACTGAGACCATGAGCCACAGAGTCATTGAGACTCTGAGACACTGAGACAGAGACTTTGAGACACTGAGACACAGAGACACTGAGACTATGAGACTCTGAGACACAGAGATACAGAGTCACTGAGACTCTGAGACAGTGAGAGAGAGACGATGAGACACTGAGACACAGAGACACTGAGGCACAGAGACAAAGAGACACAGAGACACAGAGACACTGAGACACAGAGACACAGAGACACTGAGACACAGAGACACTGAGGCACTGAGACACAGAGACACTGAGACACTGAGTCAAGGAGACGCAGAGACACTGAGACTCTGAGACACTGACACTCTGAGACACTGGGGCACAGAGACACTGAGGCACAGAGAAACAGAGGCACTGAGTCACAGAGACACAGAGACTCTGAGACACTGAGACACTGAGGCACAGAGACACTGAGACACTGAAGCACAGAGACACTGAGACAGTGACAGTCTGAGACACTGAGGCACAGAGACACAGAATCACTGAGACTCTGAGACACTGAGACACTGAGATAATGAGACACAGACACTGAGGCAAAGAGGCACAGAGACACTGAGACACAGAGACACTGAGATACGAAGACTCTGCGACACTGAGACACAGAGACACAAATTCACTGAGACACAGAGACAATGAGACACAGAGACACTGAGACACTGAGACACTGAGAATGAGACTCTGAGACACTGAGACACAGAGACACAGAGACTCTGAGAAACTGAGACACTGAGACACTGAGGCACAGAGACAATGAGACACAGAGACACTGAGATACCAAGACACAGAGACACTGACACACCAAGACATAGAGACACTGAGACACTGAGACACTGAGGCACAGAGACTCTGAGACACAGAGACACTGAAAAACTGAGACACTGAGGCACAGAGACACTGAGACACTGAGGCACAGAGACACTGAGACACTGAGGCACAGAGACACTGAGACACGGAGTCAAGGAGACACAGAGACACTGAGGCACTGAGACACAGAGTCAGTGAGACTCTGAGACACTGAGACAGAGACTTTGAGACACTGAGACACAGAGACACAGAGACACTGAGACTATGAGACTCTGAGACACAGAGACACTGAGATACAGAGACACAGAGACACTGAGACTATGAGACACTGAGACACAGAGACACTGAGGCACAGAGACACTGAGACACAGAGACACAGAGACACAGAGACACTGAGGCACTGAGACTCTGAGACACTGAGACACTGTGACACTGAGACACTGTGGCACAGAGACACTGAGCCACTAAGACTCTGAGACACTGATACTCTGAGACACTGAGATACTGAGACACTGAGGCACAGAAACACTGAGACAACGTGACACAGAGACACTGTGATCTGAGACACTGAGACACTGAGATTCTGAGACACTGAGGAACAGAGACACTGAGACGCAGAGACACAGAGACACTGAGACTCTGAGAAGCTGAGACACTGAGGCACAGAGACACAGAGACACTGAGACACAGAGACACATAGACACTGAGACACAGAGACTCTGAGACACTGAGACACTGAGACACAGATACAAAGAGACACTGAGACACAGAGACTCTGAGGCTCTGAGACACTGAGGCACTGAGGCACATAGACACTGTGACACTGAGACTCTGAGACTGTGTTACACTGAGACACTGATGCAAAGAGACACTGAGACACTGAGACACTTAGGCACAGTGACACTGTGGCACAGAGACACTGAGGCTCTGAGACACTGAGACACTGAGGCACACAGACACAGAGAAACTGAGACACTGAGACACAGAGACACTGAGACACTGAGACGCTGAGACACTGAGACACAGAGACGCAGAGAAACTGAGACACTGAGGCACTGAGGCGCAGAGAGACTGTGACACTGAGACTCTGAGACTCTGAGACAGTGAGAAACTGATGCAAAGAGACACTGACACACTGAGACACGGAGGCACAGTGACACTGAGGCACAGTGATACTGAGACTCTGAGACATCGAGACACCGAGACAATGAGACACTGAGACACTGAGACACAGAGACACTGAGACACAGAGACACTGTGACTCTGAGACACTGAGACACTGAGGCACAGAGACACTGAGACACTGAGACTCTGAGACTCTGAGACACTGAGTCATTGAGACACAGAGACACAGAGACACTGAGACACTGAGACTCTGAGACACTGAGACACTGAGACATTGAGACACAGAGACACAGAGACACTGAGACACTGAGACTCTGAGACACTGAGACATTGAGACACAGAGACACAGAGACACTGAGGCACTGAGACACTGAGACTCTGAGACACTGAAACATTGAGACACAGAGACACAGAGACACTGAGGCACTGAGACACTGAGACTCTGAAACACTGAGACACTGAGACACTGAGGCACAGAGACACAGATACACTGAGACACTGAGACAAAGAGACACTAAGACACAGACACACAGAGACACTGAGACACAGAGACACAGAGAAACTGAGTCTCTGAGACACTGATACTCTGAGACACTGAGATACTGAGACACTGAGACACAGAGACACTGAGACACTGAGGAACAGAGACACTGAGACACAGAGACACTGAGACACTGAGATTCTGAGACACTGAGGCACAGAGACACTGAGACACAGAGACACAGAGACACTGAGACTCTGAGAAGCTGAGACACTGAGGCACAGAGACACAGAGACAATGAGACACAGAGACACATAGACACTGAGACACAGAGACTCTGATACACTGAGACACTGAGACACAGATACAAAGAGACACTGAGACACAGAGACACTGAGGCTCTGAGACACTGAGGCACTGAGGCACAGAGACACTGTGACACTGAGACTCTGAGACTGTGTTACACTGAGAAACTGATGCAAAGAGACACTGAGACACTGAGACACTGAGGCACAGAGACACTGAGACAAATAGAGACAGAGACACTGAGACAGAGACACTGAGACACTGAGACATTGAGACACTGAGGCACAGAGACACAGAGACTCTGAGACACTGAGACACAGAGACACTAAGACACAGAGGCACAGAGACACTGAGACACAGAGACACTGAGATGTAGAGACACTGAGATGTAGAGACACTAAAACACAGAAACACTGAGACTCTGAGAAACTGAGACACTGAGGCACTGAGACACTGAGACACGGAGTCAAGGAGACGCAGAGACACTGAGACACTGATACACTGAGACACTGAAGCACAGAGACACTGATACTCTGAGACACTGATACACTGAGACATCGACACACTGAGACACGGAGGCACAGTGACACTGAGGCACAGTGACACTGAGACTCTGAGACATCGAGACACCGAGACACTGAGACACTGAGAAACTGAGACACCGAGGCACAGACACACAGAGACACTGAGACACAGAGACACTGTGACTCTGAGACACTGAGACACTGAGGCACAGAGACACTGAGACACTGAGATACTGAGACGCTGAGACACTGAGAATGAGACTCTGAGACACTGAGACACAGAGACTCTGAGACACTGAGACACTGTGTCTCTGAGATTCGGAGACACTGAGACACTGAGACACAGAGACACTGAGGCGCAGAGGCACTGAGACACAGAGACACTGAGAGTCTGAGACACTGAGACACTGAGACAATGAAACTGGGAGACACTGAGACACAGAGACGCAGAGGCACAGAGACACAGAGACACTAAGATGATGAGACACTGAGACACAGAGACACTGGGACACAGAGACACTGAAACTCTGAGACACTGAGACACCGAGACTCAGAGACATTGAGACAAAGAGACACAGAGACACTGAGACACTGAGACTCTGAGACACTGAGACTCTGAGACACTGAGGCACAGAGACACAGAGACACTGAGACACCGAGACACTGAGGCACAGGGACTCTGAGACAAAGCGACACCGAGACACTGAGACATGGAAACACTGAGGCACAGAGACACTGAGACACTGAGGCACAGAGACACTGAGAGAAAGAGACACAGAGACACATAGACACAGAGACACAGAGACTCTGAGACACTGGGACCGTGAGGCACAGAGACACTGAGACACTAGTCACAGAGAAACTGAGACACAGAGATACTGAGACACTGAGACTCTGAGAGACTGAGACACTGAGACACAGACACACAGTGACAGAGAGATCCTGAGAGACAGAGACACTGAGACACAGAGACACTGAGATACTGAGGAACAGAGACACTGAGACACTGAGACGCAGAGACTCTGAGACACTGACACACTAAGACACTGAGGCACAGAGACACTGAGACACAGAGACACTGAGATCTGGAGACTCAGAGACACTGAGACACAGAGACAGAGAGATCCTGAGAGACAGAGACACAGAGACACAGAGACACTGAGATACTGAGATACTGAGGAACAGAGACACTGAGACGCAAAGACTCTGAGACACTGACACACTGAGACACTGAGGCACAGAAACACTGAGACAAAGAGACACTGAGACTCTGAGATACTGAGACACAGAGACTCTGAGACACTGAGACACTGAGAATCTGAGACACAGAGTCACAGAGACACTGAGACACTGATGCACAGAGACACTGAGACACTGAGACACATAGACACTGAGATCTGGAGACTCAGAGACACTGAGACACAGAGACAGAGAGATCCTGAGAGACAGAGACACTGAGACACAGAGACACTGAGACACTGAGGAACAGAGACTCTGAGACACTGACACACTGAGACACTGATGCACAGAGACACTGAGACACAGAGACAAAGAGACACTGAGAAATGAGAATCTGAGAAACTGAGACACTGAGTCACAGATACACTGAGACACTGAGACTCTGAGACACTGAGACACTTAGACACTGAGGCACAAAGACACAGAGACACTGAGACACTGAGACATAGAGGCACTGAGACACTGATCCACAGAGACACAGAGACACAGAGAAACTGAGACTCTGAGACACTGAGACACTGAGGCGCTGAGACACTCAGGCACTGAGACACTGAGACGCAGAGACACTGAGACTGAGACACTGAGACACTGAGACACAGAGACAATGAGACACGGAGTCTAGGAGACACAGAGACACTGAGACTCTGAGACACTGAGACACTGAGGCACAGAGACACTGAGAAACTGAGACACTGTGACACTGAGACTCTGAGACTGTGTTACACTGAGACACTGATGCAAAGAGACACTGAGACACTTAGGCACAGTGACACTGTGGCACAGAGACACTGAGGCTCTGAGACACTGAGACACTGAGGCACACAGACACAGAGACACTGAGACACTGAGACACAGAGACACTGAGACACTGAGACGCTGAGACACTGAGACACAGAGACGCAGAGAAACTGAGACACTGAGGCACTGAGGCGCAGAGAGACTGTGACACTGAGACTCTGAGACTCTGAGACAGTGAGAAACTGATGCAAAGAGACACTGACACACTGAGACACGGAGGCACAGTGACACTGAGGCACAGTGATACTGAGACTCTGAGACATCGAGACACCGAGACAATGAGACACTGAGACACTGAGACACAGAGACACAGAGACACTGAGACACAGAGACACTGTGACTCTGAGACACTGAGACACTGAGGCACAGAGACACTGAGACACTGAGACTCTGAGACTCAGAGACACTGAGTCATTGAGACACAGAGACACAGAGACACTGAGGCACTGAGACATAGAGACACAGAGAAACAGAGACACTGAGGCACTGAGACACTGAGACTCTGAGACACTGAGACATAGAGACACAGAGAAACAGAGACACTGAGGCACTGAGACACTGAGACTCTGAGACACTGAGACACTGAGACATTGAGACACAGAGACACAGAGACACTGAGACACTGAGACTCTGAGACACTGAGACATTGAGACACAGAGACACTGAGGCACTGAGACACTGAGACTCTGAGACACTGAGACATTGAGACACAGAGAAACAGAGACACTGAGGCACTGAGACACTGAGACTCTGAGACACTGAGACACTGAGGCACAGAGACACAGAGACACTAAGACACAGAGGCACAGAGACACTGAGACACAGAGACACAGAGAAACTGAGTCTCTGAGACACTGAGACGCAGAGACACTGAGGCACAGAGACACTGAGACACAGAGACACTGAGATGTAGAGTCTCTGAGACACAGTGACACTGAGACACAGAGGCACTGAAACTCTGAGAAACTGAGACACTGAGGCACTGAGACACTGAGACATGGAGTCAAGGAGACGCAGAGACACTGACACTCTGAGACACTGGGGCACAGAGACACTGAGACACTGAGACGCTGAGACACTGAGGCACAGAGACACTGAAATTCTGAGACATTGAGACACAGAGACACTGAGGCACAGAGAAACAGAGACTCTGAGGCAGTGAGAGTCTGAGGCACTGAGACACAGAGACACTGAGACGGTGAGACAATGAGACACTGAGATACAGAGACACAGAGTCACTGAGATCTGAGACACTGAGACACAGAGACATTGAGGCACTGAGACACAGGGACACTGAGACATAGAGGCACAGAGACACTGAGACTCTGAGACACTGAGACACTGAGGCACAGAGACAATGAGACACAGAGACACTGAGGCACAGAGAGACTAAGACACTGAGGCACAGAGACACTGAGACACAGAGACACTGAGACACTGAGACACTGAGGCACAGAGACACTAAGATACTGAGGCACAGAGACACTGAGACACGGAGTCAAGGAGACACAGAGACACTGAGGCACTGAGACCATGAGCCACAGAGTCATTGAGACTCTGAGACACTGAGACAGAGACACAGAGACACTGAGACACAGAGACACAGAGACACTGAGACTATGAGACTCTGAGACACAGAGATACAGAGTCACTGAGACTCTGAGACAGTGAGAGAGAGACGATGAGACACTGAGACACAGAGACACTGAGGCACAGAGACAAAGAGACACAGAGACACAGAGACACTGAGACACTGAGGCACTGAGACACAGAGACACTGAGACACTGAGACACTGAGTCAAGGAGACACAGAGACACTGAGACTCTGAGACACTGACACTCTGAGACACTGGGGCACAGAGACACTGAGGCACAGAGAAACAGAGGCACTGAGTCACAGAGACACAGAGACTCTGAGACACTGAGACACTGAGGCACAGAGACACTGAGACACTGAAGCACAGAGACACTGAGACAATGACAGTCTGAGACACTGAGGCACAGAGACACAGAATCACTGAGACTCTGAGACACTGAGACACTGAGATAATGAGACACAGACACTGAGGCAAAGAGGCACAGAGACACTGAGACACAGAGACACTGAGATACGAAGACTCTGCGACACTGAGACACAGAGACACAAATTCACTGAGACACAGAGACAATGAGACACAGAGACACTGAGACAATGAAACACTGAGAATGACACTCTGAGACACTGAGACACAGAGACACAGAGACTCTGAGAAACTGAGACACTGAGACACTGAGGCACAGAGACAATGAGACACAGAGACACTGAGATACCAAGACACAGAGACACTGACACACCAAGACATAGAGACACTGAGACACTGAGACACTGAGGCACAGAGACACTGAGACACAGAGACACTGAAAAACTGAGACACTGAGGCACAGAGACACTGAGACACTGAGGCACAGAGACACTGAGACACTGAGGCACAGAGACACTGAGACACGGAGTCAAGGAGACACAGAGACACTGAGGCACTGAGACACAGAGTCAGTGAGACTCTGAGACACTGAGACAGAGACTTTGAGACACTGAGACACAGAGACACAGAGACACTGAGACTATGAGACTCTGAGACACAGAGACACTGAGATACAGAGACACAGAGACACTGAGACTATGAGACACTGAGACACAGAGACACTGAGGCACAGAGACACTGAGACACAGAGACACAGAGACACTGAGGCACTGAGACTCTGAGACACTGAGACACTGTGACACTGAGACACTGTGGCACAGAGACACTGAGCCACTAAGACTCTGAGACACTGATACTCTGAGACACTGAGATACTGAGACACTGAGGCACAGAGACACTGAGACAACGTGACACAGAGACACTGTGATCTGAGACACTGAGACACTGAGATTCTGAGACACTGAGGAACAGAGACACTGAGACGCAGAGACACAGAGACACTGAGACTCTGAGAAGCTGAGACACTGAGGCACAGAGACACAGAGACACTGAGACACAGAGACACATAGACACTGAGACACAGAGACTCTGAGACACTGAGACACTGAGACACAGATACAAAGAGACACTGAGACACAGAGACTCTGAGGCTCTGAGACACTGAGGCACTGAGGCACATAGACACTGTGACACTGAGACTCTGAGACTGTGTTACACTGAGACACTGATGCAAAGAGACACTGAGACACTGAGACACTTAGGCACAGTGACACTGTGGCACAGAGACACTGAGGCTCTGAGACACTGAGACACTGAGGCACACAGACACAGAGAAACTGAGACACTGAGACACAGAGACACTGAGACACTGAGACGCTGAGACACTGAGACACAGAGACGCAGAGAAACTGAGACACTGAGGCACTGAGGCGCAGAGAGACTGTGACACTGAGACTCTGAGACTCTGAGACAGTGAGAAACTGATGCAAAGAGACACTGACACACTGAGACACGGAGGCACAGTGACACTGAGGCACAGTGATACTGAGACTCTGAGACATCGAGACACCGAGACAATGAGACACTGAGACACTGAGACACTGAGACACAGAGACACTGTGACTCTGAGACACTGAGACACTGAGGCACAGAGACACTGAGACACTGAGACTCTGAGACTCTGAGACACTGAGTCATTGAGACACAGAGACACTGAGACACTGAGACACTGAGACACAGAGACACAGAGACACTGAGACACTGAGACTCTGAGACACTGAGACATTGAGACACAGAGACACAGAGACACTGAGGCACTGAGACACTGAGACTCTGAGACACTGAGACATTGAGACACAGAGACACAGAGACACTGAGGCACTGAGACTCTGAGACACTGAGACACTGAGACACTGAGGCACAGAGACACAGATACACTGAGACACTGAGACACTGAGACACAGAGACACTAAGACACAGACGCACAGAGACACTGAGACACAGAGACACAGAGAAACTGAGTCTCTGAGACACTGATACTCTGAGACACTGAGATACTGAGACACTGAGACACAGAGACACTGAGACACTGAGGATCAGAGACACTGAGACACAGAGACACTGAGGCTCTGAGACACTGAGATACTGAGACACTGAGACTCTGAGACACTGAGACATTGAGGCACAGAGACAATGAGATACTGAGAATCTGAGAAACAGAAACAATGAGGCACAGACACACTGAGAAACTGAGACTCTGAGACACTGAGACAATGAGACTCTGAGACACTGAGACACTGACACACAGAGACACTGAGGCGCAGAGGCACTGAGACACAGAGTCACTGAGACACTGAGACACTGAGACACTCAGGCACAGAGACAGTGAGAAACAGACACACAGAGACACAGAGACACTGAGACTCTGAGACACTGAGACAAAGAGACACTGAGACACTGAGGCGCAGAGACACTGTGACACTGAGACTCTGAGACACTGAGAAACTGATGCGAAGAGACACTGAGACACTGAGGCACAGTGACACTGAGGCACAGAGACACTGAGACTCTGAGACACTGAGACACTGAGGCACAGAGACACTGAGACACTGAGACTCTGAGACCCTGAGACAGTGAGGAACTGATGCAAAGAGACACTGAGGCACAGTGACACTGAGGCACAGTGACACGGAGAAACAGAGACAATGAGACACTGAGACTCTGAGACACTGAGACACTGTGGCACTGAGACACTGAGACACTGAGACAATGAGACACTGAGACACAGAGACACAGAGGCACAGGGACAAAGGGACACAGAGACACTGAGACGCTGAGACACTGAGACACTGAGACACTGAGGCACAGAGACACAGAGGCACTGAGACACAGAGACACTGAGACACTGAGTCTCAGAGACATTGAGACACAGAGACACTGAGGCACAGAGACACTGAGACTCTGAGACACTGAGACACTGAGACACTGAGACACTGAGGCACAGAGACACTGAGACAAAGAGACACGGAGACACGGAGACACTGAGACACTGAGACACTGAGGCACAGAGGCAATGAGACACTGAGACACAGAGACACAGAGACACAGAGACTCTGAGGCACTGAGGCACAGAGATACTGAGACACTGAGTCACAGCGAAACTGAGACACAGAGACACTGAGACTCTGAGACACTGAGACACTGAGACACAGAGAACAGAGACACAGAGACACTGAGACACAGAGACACTGAGACAGAGAGACACTGAGACACAGAGACACAGAGACACTGAGACTCTGAGACACAGTGACACTGAGACACTGAGACTCTGAGACTCAGAGGCACTGAGACACTGAGACACAGAGACACTGAGGCGCAGAGGCACTGAGACACTGAGACACTGAGGCACAGAGACACAGATACACTGAGACACTGAGACACAGAGACACTGAGACACTGAGACACCGAGACACCGAGACACCGAGGCACAGAGACACTGAGACACAGAGACACAGAGTCACTGAGAAACTGAGACTCTGAGACACTGAGACATTGAGACACAGAGAAACAGAGACACTGAGGCACTGAGACACTGAGACTCTGAGACACTGAGACACTGAGGCACAGAGACACAGAGACACTAAGACACAGAGGCACAGAGACACTGAGACACAGAGACACAGAGAAACTGAGTCTCTGAGACACTGAGACGCAGAGACACTGAGGCACAGAGACACTGAGACACAGAGACACTGAGATGTAGAGTCTCTGAGACACAGTGACACTGAGACACAGAGGCACTGAAACTCTGAGAAACTGAGACACTGAGGCACTGAGACACTGAGACATGGAGTCAAGGAGACGCAGAGACACTGACACTCTGAGACACTGGGGCACAGAGACACTGAGACACTGAGACGCTGAGACACTGAGGCACAGAGACACTGAAATTCTGAGACATTGAGACACAGAGACACTGAGGCACAGAGAAACAGAGACTCTGAGGCAGTGAGAGTCTGAGGCACTGAGACACAGAGACACTGAGACGGTGAGACAATGAGACACTGAGATACAGAGACACAGAGTCACTGAGATCTGAGACACTGAGACACAGAGACATTGAGGCACTGAGACACAGGGACACTGAGACATAGAGGCACAGAGACACTGAGACTCTGAGACACTGAGACACTGAGGCACAGAGACAATGAGACACAGAGACACTGAGGCACAGAGAGACTAAGACACTGAGGCACAGAGACACTGAGACACAGAGACACTGAGACACTGAGGCACAGAGACACTGAGATACTGAGGCACAGAGACACTGAGACACGGAGTCAAGGAGACACAGAGACACTGAGGCACTGAGACCATGAGCCACAGAGTCATTGAGACTCTGAGACACTGAGACAGAGACACAGAGACACTGAGACACAGAGACACAGAGACACTGAGACTATGAGACTCTGAGACACAGAGATACAGAGTCACTGAGACTCTGAGACAGTGAGAGAGAGACGATGAGACACTGAGACACAGAGACACTGAGGCACAGAGACAAAGAGACACAGAGACACTGAGACACTGAGGCACTGAGACACAGAGACACTGAGACACTGAGACACTGAGTCAAGGAGACGCAGAGACACTGAGACTCTGAGACACTGACACTCTGAGACACTGGGGCACAGAGACACTGAGGCACAGAGAAACAGAGGCACTGAGTCACAGAGACACAGAGACTCTGAGACACTGAGACACTGAGGCACAGAGACACTGAGACACTGAAGCACAGAGACACTGAGACAATGACAGTCTGAGACACTGAGGCACAGAGACACAGAATCACTGAGACTCTGAGACACTGAGACACTGAGATAATGAGACACAGACACTGAGGCAAAGAGGCACAGAGACACTGAGACACAGAGACACTGAGATACGAAGACTCTGCGACACTGAGACACAGAGACACAAATTCACTGAGACACAGAGACAATGAGACACAGAGACACTGAGACACTGAGACACTGAGACACTGAGGCACAGAGACAATGAGACACAGAGACACTGAGATACCAAGACACAGAGACACTGACACACCAAGACATAGAGACACTGAGACACTGAGACACTGAGGCACAGAGACACTGAGACACAGAGACACTGAAAAACTGAGACACTGAGGCACAGAGACACTGAGACACTGAGGCACAGAGACACTGAGACACTGAGGCACAGAGACACTGAGACACGGAGTCAAGGAGACACAGAGACACTGAGGCACTGAGACACAGAGTCAGTGAGACTCTGAGACACTGAGACAGAGACTTTGAGACACTGAGACACAGAGACACAGAGACACTGAGACTATGAGACTCTGAGACACAGAGACACTGAGATACAGAGACACAGAGACACTGAGACTATGAGACACTGAGACACAGAGACACTGAGGCACAGAGACACTGAGACACAGAGACACAGAGACACTGAGGCACTGAGACTCTGAGACACTGAGACACTGTGACACTGAGACACTGTGGCACAGAGACACTGAGCCACTAAGACTCTGAGACACTGATACTCTGAGACACTGAGATACTGAGACACTGAGGCACAGAGACACTGAGACAACGTGACACAGAGACACTGTGATCTGAGACACTGAGACACTGAGATTCTGAGACACTGAGGAACAGAGACACTGAGACGCAGAGACACAGAGACACTGAGACTCTGAGAAGCTGAGACACTGAGGCACAGAGACACAGAGACACTGAGACACAGAGACACATAGACACTGAGACACAGAGACTCTGAGACACTGAGACACTGAGACACAGATACAAAGAGACACTGAGACACAGAGACTCTGAGGCTCTGAGACACTGAGGCACTGAGGCACATAGACACTGTGACACTGAGACTCTGAGACTGTGTTACACTGAGACACTGATGCAAAGAGACACTGAGACACTGAGACACTTAGGCACAGTGACACTGTGGCACAGAGACACTGAGGCTCTGAGACACTGAGACACTGAGGCACACAGACACAGAGAAACTGAGACACTGAGACACAGAGACACTGAGACACTGAGACGCTGAGACACTGAGACACAGAGACGCAGAGAAACTGAGACACTGAGGCACTGAGGCGCAGAGAGACTGTGACACTGAGACTCTGAGACTCTGAGACAGTGAGAAACTGATGCAAAGAGACACTGACACACTGAGACACGGAGGCACAGTGACACTGAGGCACAGTGATACTGAGACTCTGAGACATCGAGACACCGAGACAATGAGACACTGAGACACTGAGACACAGAGACACAGAGACACAGAGACACTGTGACTCTGAGACACTGAGACACTGAGGCACAGAGACACTGAGACACTGAGACTCTGAGACACTGAGTCATTGAGACACAGAGACACTGAGACACTGAGACACTGAGACACAGAGACACTGAGACACTGAGACATTGAGACACAGAGACACAGAGACACTGAGGCACTGAGACACTGAGACTCTGAGACACTGAGACATTGAGACACAGAGACACAGAGACACTGAGGCACTGAGACACTGAGACTCTGAGACACTGAGACACTGAGACACTGAGGCACAGAGACACAGATACACTGAGACACTGAGACACAGAGACACTAAGACACAGACGCACAGAGACACTGAGACACAGAGACACAGAGAAACTGAGTCTCTGAGACACTGATACTCTGAGACACTGAGATACTGAGACACTGAGACACAGAGACACTGAGACACTGAGGAACAGAGACACTGAGACACAGAGACACTGAGGCTCTGAGACACTGAGATACTGAGACACTGAGACTCTGAGACACTGAGACATTGAGGCACAGAGACAATGAGATACTGAGAATCTGAGAAACAGAAACAATGAGGCACAGACACACTGAGAAACTGAGACTCTGAGACACTGAGACAATGAGACTCTGAGACTCGGAGACACTGAGACACTGACACACAGAGACACTGAGGCGCAGAGGCACTGAGACACAGAGTCACTGAGACACTGAGACACTGAGACACAGAGACACTCAGGCACAGAGACAGTGAGACACTTAGACACTCAGGCACGGAGACACTGAGAAACAGACACACAGAGACACTGAGACTCTGAGACACTGAGACAAAGAGACACTGAGACACTGAGGCGCAGAGACACTGTGACACTGAGACTCTGAGACACTGAGAAACTGATGCGAAGAGACACTGAGACACTGAGGCACAGTGACACTGAGGCACAGAGACACTGAGACTCTGAGACACTGAGACACTGAGGCACAGAGACACTGAGACACTGAGACTCTGAGACCCTGAGACAGTGAGGAACTGATGCAAAGAGACACTGAGGCACAGTGACACTGAGGCACAGTGACACGGAGAAACAGAGACAATGAGACACTGAGACTCTGAGACACTGAGACACTGTGGCACTGAGACACTGAGACACTGAGACAATGAGACACTGAGACACAGAGACACAGAGGCACAGGGACAAAGGGACACAGAGACACTGAGACGCTGAGACACTGAGACACTGAGACACTGAGGCACAGAGACACAGAGGCACTGAGACACAGAGACACTGAGACACTGAGTCTCAGAGACATTGAGACACAGAGACACTGAGGCACAGAGACACTGAGACTCTGAGACACTGAGACACTGAGACACTGAGACACTGAGGCACAGAGACACTGAGACAAAGAGACACGGAGACACGGAGACACTGAGACACTGAGGCACAGAGGCAATGAGACACTGAGACACAGAGACACAGAGACACAGAGACTCTGAGGCACTGAGGCACAGAGATACTGAGACACTGAGTCACAGCGAAACTGAGACACAGAGACACTGAGACTCTGAGACACTGAGACACTGAGACACAGAGAACAGAGACACAGAGACACTGAGACACAGAGACACTGAGACAGAGAGACACTGAGACACAGAGACACAGAGACACTGAGACTCTGAGACACAGTGACACTGAGACACTGAGACTCTGAGACTCAGAGGCACTGAGACACTGAGACACAGAGACACTGAGGCGCAGAGGCACTGAGACACTGAGACACTGAGGCACAGAGACACAGATACACTGAGACACTGAGACACAGAGACACTGAGACACTGAGACACCGAGACACCGAGGCACAGAGACACTGAGAGACAGAGACACAGAGTCACTGAGAAACTGAGACTCTGAGACACTGAGACAATGAGACTCTGAGACACAGAGACACAGAGACACTGAGAAACTGAGACTCTGTGACTCGGAGGCACTGAGACACTGAGACACAGAGACACTGAGGCGCAGAGGCACTGAGGCACTGAGACACAGAGACACTGAGACACAGAGACACAGAGACACTGAGAAACTGAGACTCTGAGACACTGAGACAATGAGACTCTGAGACACAGAGACACTGAGACTCGGAGGCACTGACACACTGAGACACAGAGACACTGAGGCGCAGAGGCACTGAGACACAGAGTTACTGAGACTCTGAGACACTGAGACACTGAGACAATGAAACTGCGAGACACTGAGACACTTAGACACAGAGACACAGAGGCACAGAGACACAGAGAAACTGAGACTCTGAGACACTGAGACACTGAGACACTGAGACACTGAGGCACAGAGACACTGAGACACTGAGAATCTGAGACACTGAGACACAGAGACACTGAGACACTGAGACACTGAGACTCTGAGACACTGAGACACAGAGACACAGAGACTCTGAGACATTGAGACACTGAGACACAGAGACACTGAGACACTGAGGCACATAGACACTGAGACCAAGAGACACAGAGACACTGAGACATTGAGACACTGAGACACAGAGACACTGAGACACTGAGGATTTGAGAGACTGGGACACAGAGACACTGAGACACTGAGACTCTGAGACACTGATACACTGAGACACAGAGACACTAAGAATCAGAGGCACATAGACACTGAGACCAAGAGACACAGAGACATTGAGACAGAGAGACATGGAGACTCTGAGACACTGAGACACTGAGGCACAGAGACACTGAGACACTGAGACACTGAGGCACAGAGACACTGAGACTCGGAGACACTGAGACACTGAGACACAGAGACACTGAGGCGCAGAGGCACTGAGACACAGAGTCACTGAGACTCTAAGACACTGAGACAATGAAACTCGGAGACACTGAGACACTGAGACACTTAGACACAGAGACACAGAGGCACAGAGACACAGAGACGCTGAGACTCTGAGACACTGAGACACTGAGGCACAGAGACACTGAGACACTCAGACTCAGAGACATTGAGACACAGAGACACTGCGACATTGAGACACAGAGACACAGAGACTCTGAGACACTGAGACACTGAGACACTGAGACTCTGAGACACTGAGAAACTGAGACACAGAGACACAGAGACACTGAGACTCTGAGAGACTGAGACACAGAGACACTGAGACACAGGCACACAGTGACAGAGAGATCCTGAGAGACAGAGACACTGAGACACAGAGACACTGAGATACTGAGGAACAGAGACACTGAGACACTGAGACGCAGAGACTCTGAGACACTGACACACTAAGACACTGAGGCACAGAGACACTGAGACACAGAGACACTGAGATCTGGAGACTCAGAGACACTGAGACACAGAGACAGAGAGATCCTGAGAGACAGAGACACAGAGACACTGAGATACTGAGATACTGAGAACAGAGACACTGAGACGCAAAAACTCTGAGACACTGACACACTGAGACACTGAGGCACAGAAACACTGAGACAAAGAGACACTGAGACTCTGAGATATTGAGACACAGAGACTCTGAGACACTGAGACACTGAGAATCTGAGACACAAAGTCACAGAGACACTGAGACACTGATGCACAGAGACACTGAGACACAGAGACACTGAGACACATAGACACTGAGATCTGGAGACTCAGAGACACTGAGACACAGAGACAGAGAGATCCTGAGACACAGAGACACTGAGACACTCAGGAACAGAGACACTGAGACACTGAGGCACAGAGACACAGATACACTGAGACACTGAGACACAGAGACACTAAGACACAGAGGCACAGAGACACTGAGACACAGAGACACAGAGAAACTGAGTCTCTGAGACACTGAGACGCAGAGAAACTGAGGCACAGAGACACTGAGACACAGAGACTCTGAGATGTAGAGTCTCTGAGACACAGTGACACTGAGACACAGAGGCCCTGAAACTCTGAGAAACTGAGACACTGAGGCACTGAGACATGGAGTCAAGGAGACGCAGAGACACTGACACTCTGAGACACTGGGGCACAGAGACACTGAGACACAGAGTCATTGAGACACTGAAATTCGGAGACACTGAGACACAGAGACACTGAGGCACAGAGACACTGAGCCACAGAGACACAGAGACTGTGAGACACTGAGGCACAGAGACACTGAGACACTGAGGCACAGAAACACTGAGACAGTGAGAAGCTGAGACACTGAGACACAGAGACACAGAATCACTTAGACTCTGAGACTCTGAGACGCTGAGACACAGACACTGAGACACAGAGGCACAGAGACACTGAGACTCTGAGACACTGAGACACTGAGGCACAGAGACAATGAGACACAGAGACACTGATACTCTGAGACACTGAGACACAGACACTGAGGCACAGAGGCACAGAGGCACTGACACTCTGAGACGTCGACACACTGAGACACGGAGTCACAGTGACACTGAGGCACAGTGACACTGAGACTCTGAGACATCGAGACACCGAGACACTGAGACACTGAGAAACTGAGACACCGAGGCACAGAGACACAGAGACACTGAGACACAGAGACACTGTGACTCTGAGACACTGAGACACTGAGGCACAGAGAAACAGAGACTTTGAGGCAGTGAGAGTCTGAGGCACTGAGACACAGAGACACTGAGACGGTGAGACAATGAGACACTGAGATACAGAGACAAAGAGTCACTGAGATCTGAGACACTGAGACACAGAGACATTGTGGCACTGAGACACAGGGACACTGAGACATAGAGGCACAGAGACACTGAGACTCTGAGACACTGAGACACTGAGGCACAGAGACAATGAGACACAGAGACACTGAGGCACAGAGAGACTAAGACACTGAGGCACAGAGACACTGAGACACAGAGACACTGAGACACCAAGACACAGAGACACTGAGACACAGAGACACAGAGACACTTAGAAACTGAGACACTGAGAAACTGAGACACTGAGGCACTGAGACACTGAGACCCACAGTCAAGGAGACACAGAGACACTGAGACTCTGAGACACTGACACTCTGAGACACTGGGGCGCAGAGACACTGAGGCACAGAGAAACAGAGGCACTGAGTCACAGAGACACAGAGACTCTGAGACACTGAGACACTGAGGCACAGAGACACTGAGACACTGAAGCACAGAGACACTGGGACAGTGACAGTCTGAGACACTGAGACACTGAGACACAAAACACTGAGACGGTGAGAAGCTGAGACACTGAGACACAGAGACACAGAATCACTGAGACTCTGAGACACAGAGACTCTGAGACACTGAGTCACTGAGACTCTGAGACTCGGAGACACTGAGAAAAAGAGACACTAAGATGCTGAGACACTGAGACACTGAGGCACAGAGACACTGAGACACAGAGACACTGAGACACCAAGACACAGAGACACTGAGACACCAAGACATAGAGACACTGAGACAATGAGGCACAGAGACACTGAGACACAGAGACACTGAGAAACTGAGACACTGAGGCACAGAGACACTGAGACACTGAGGCACAGAGACACTGAGGCACAGAGACACTGAGACACAGAGTCAAGGAGACACAGAGACACTGAGGCACAGAGACACTGAGACTCTGAGACATCGAGACACCGAGACACTGAGACACTGAGAAACTGAGACACCGAGGCACAGAGACACAGAGACACTGAGACACAGAGACACTGTGACTCTGAGACACTGAGACACTGAGGCACAGAGAAACAGAGACTTTGAGGCAGTGAGAGTCTGAGGCACTGAGACACAGAGACACTGAGACGGTGAGACAATGAGACACTGAGATACAGAGACACAGAGTCACTGAGATCTGAGACACTGAGACACAGAGACATTGTGGCACTGAGACACAGGGACACTGAGACATAGAGGCACAGAGACACTGAGACTCTGAGACACTGAGACACTGAGGCACAGAGACAATGAGACACAGAGACACTGAGGCACAGAGAGACTAAGACACTGAGGCACAGAGACACTGAGACACAGAGACACTGAGACACCAAGACACAGAGACACTGAGACACAGAGACACAGAGACACTTAGAAACTGAGACACTGAGAAACTGAGACACTGAGGCACTGAGACACTGAGACCCACAGTCAAGGAGACACAGAGACACTGAGACTCTGAGACACTGACACTCTGAGACACTGGGGCGCAGAGACACTGAGGCACAGAGAAACAGAGGCACTGAGTCACAGAGACACAGAGACTCTGAGACACTGAGACACTGAGGCACAGAGACACTGAGACACTGAAGCACAGAGACACTGGGACAGTGACAGTCTGAGACACTGAGACACAGAGACACAGAATCACTGAGACTCTGAGACACAGAGTCTCTGAGACACTGAGTCACTGAGACTCTGAGACTCGGAGACACTGAGAAAAAGAGGCACTAAGATGCTGAGACACTGAGACACTGAGGCACAGAGACACTGAGACACAGAGACACTGAGACACCAAGACACAGAGACACTGAGACACCAAGACATAGAGACACTGAGACAATGAGGCACAGAGACACTGAGACACAGAGACACTGAGAAACTGAGACACTGAGGCACAGAGACACTGAGACACTGAGGCACAGAGACACTGAGGCACAGAGACACTGAGACACAGAGTCAAGGAGACACAGAGGCACTGAGGCACTGAGACACAGAGACACAGAGTCAGTGAGACTCTGAGACACTGAGACAGAGACTTTGAGACACTGAGACACAGAGACACTGAGACTATGAGACTCTGAGACACAGAGACACTGAGATACAGAGACACAGAGACACTGAGACTATGAGACACTGAGACACAGAGACACTGAGATACAGAGACACAGAGACACTGAGACTATGAGACACTGAGACACAGAGACACAGAGACACTGAGGCACAGAGACACTGAGACACAGAGACACAGAGACACTGAGGCTCTGAGACACTGAGGCACTGAGGCACAGAGACACTGTGACACTGAGACTCTGAGACTGATGCAAAGAGACACTGAGACACTGAGACACTTAGTCACAGTGACACTGAGGCACAGAGACACTGAGGCACAGAGACACTGAGACACTGAGACACTGAGAATGAGACTCTGAGACACTGAGACACTGAGACACTGAGACACAGAGACACTAAGATGCTGAGACACTGAGACACTGAGGCACAGAGACACTGAGACATTGAGACACAGAGACACAGAGACACTGAGGCACTGAGACACTGAGTCTCTGAGACACTGAGACACTGAGACATTGAGGCACAGAGACACAGATACACTGAGACACTGAGGCACAGAGACACTGAGACAAATAGAGACAGAGACACTGAGACAGAGACACTGAGACACTGAGACATTGAGACACTGAGGCACAGAGACACAGAGACTCTGAGACACTGAGACACAGAGACACTAAGACACAGAGGCACAGAGACACTGAGACACAGAGACACTGAGATGTAGAGACACTGAGATGTAGAGACACTAAAACACAGAGGCACTGAGACTCTGAGAAACTGAGACACTGAGGCACTGAGACACTGAGACACGGAGTCAAGGAGACGCAGAGACACTGAGACACTGATACACTGAGACACTGAGGCACAGAGACACTGATACTCTGAGACACTGATACACTGAGACATCGACACACTGAGACACGGAGGCACAGTGACACTGAGGCACAGTGACACTGAGACTCTGAGACATCGAGACACCGAGACACTGAGACACTGAGAAACTGAGACACCGAGGCACAGACACACAGAGACACTGAGACACAGAGACACTGTGACTCTGAGACACTGAGACACTGAGGCACAGAGACACTGAGACACTGAGATACTGAGACGCTGAGACACTGAGAATGAGACTCTGAGACACTGAGACACAGAGACTCTGAGACACTGAGACACTGTGTCTCTGAGATTCGGAGACACTGAGACACTGAGACACAGAGACACTGAGGCGCAGAGGCACTGAGACACAGAGACACTGAGAGTCTGAGACACTGAGACACTGAGACAATGAAACTGGGAGACACTGAGACACAGAGACGCAGAGGCACAGAGACACAGAGACACTAAGATGATGAGACACTGAGACACAGAGACACTGGGACACAGAGACACTGAAACTCTGAGACACTGAGACACCGAGACTCAGAGACATTGAGACAAAGAGACACAGAGACACTGAGACACTGAGACTCTGAGACACTGAGACTCTGAGACACTGAGGCACAGAGACACAGAGACACTGAGACACCGAGACACTGAGGCACAGGGACTCTGAGACAAAGCGACACCGAGACACTGAGACATGGAAACACTGAGGCACAGAGACACTGAGACACTGAGGCACAGAGACACTGAGAGAAAGAGACACAGAGACACATAGACACAGAGACACAGAGACTCTGAGACACTGGGACCGTGAGGCACAGAGACACTGAGACACTAGTCACAGAGAAACTGAGACACAGAGATACTGAGACACTGAGACTCTGAGAGACTGAGACACTGAGACACAGACACACAGTGACAGAGAGATCCTGAGAGACAGAGACACTGAGACACAGAGACACTGAGATACTGAGGAACAGAGACACTGAGACACTGAGACGCAGAGACTCTGAGACACTGACACACTAAGACACTGAGGCACAGAGACACTGAGACACAGAGACACTGAGATCTGGAGACTCAGAGACACTGAGACACAGAGACAGAGAGATCCTGAGAGACAGAGACACAGAGACACTGAGATACTGAGATACTGAGGAACAGAGACACTGAGACGCAAAGACTCTGAGACACTGACACACTGAGACACTGAGGCACAGAAACACTGAGACAAAGAGACACTGAGACTCTGAGATACTGAGACACAGAGACTCTGAGACACTGAGACACTGAGAATCTGAGACACAGAGTCACAGAGACACTGAGACACTGATGCACAGAGACACTGAGACACTGAGACACATAGACACTGAGATCTGGAGACTCAGAGACACTGAGACACAGAGACAGAGAGATCCTGAGAGACAGAGACACTGAGACACTGAGGAACAGAGACTCTGAGACACTGACACACTGAGACACTGATGCACAGAGACACTGAGACACAGAGACAAAGAGACACTGAGAAATGAGAATCTGAGAAACTGAGACACTGAGACACTGAGACTCTGAGACACTGAGACACTTAGACACTGAGGCACAAAGACACAGAGACACTGAGACACTGAGACATAGAGGCACTGAGACACTGATCCACAGAGACAATGAGACACGGAGAAACTGAGACTCTGAGACACTGAGACACTGAGGCGCTGAGACACTCAGGCACTGAGACACTGAGACGCAGAGACACTGAGACTGAGACACTGAGACACTGAGGCACAGAGACAATGAGACACGGAGTCTAGGAGACACAGAGACACTGAGACTCTGAGACACTGAGACACTGAGGCACAGAGACACTGAGAAACTGAGACACTGTGACACTGAGACTCTGAGACTGTGTTACACTGAGACACTGATGCAAAGAGTCACTGAGACACTTAGGCACAGTGACACTGTGGCACAGAGACACTGAGGCTCTGAGACACTGAGACACTGAGGCACACAGACACAGAGACACTGAGACACTGAGACACAGAGACACTGAGACACTGAGACGCTGAGACACTGAGACACAGAGACGCAGAGAAACTGAGACACTGAGGCACTGAGGCGCAGAGAGACTGTGACACTGAGACTCTGAGACTCTGAGACAGTGAGAAACTGATGCAAAGAGACACTGACACACTGAGACACGGAGGCACAGTGACACTGAGGCACAGTGATACTGAGACTCTGAGACATCGAGACACCGAGACAATGAGACACTGAGACACTGAGACACAGAGACACTGAGACACAGAGACACTGTGACTCTGAGACACTGAGACACTGAGGCACAGAGACACTGAGACACTGAGACTCTGAGACTCAGAGACACTGAGTCATTGAGACACAGAGACACAGAGACACTGAGGCACTGAGACACTGAGACTCTGAGACACTGAGACATTGAGACACAGAGAAACAGAGACACTGAGGCACTGAGACACTGAGACTCTGAGACACTGAGACACTGAGACATTGAGACACAGAGACACAGAGACACTGAGACACTGAGACTCTGAGACACTGAGACATTGAGACACAGAGACACTGAGGCACTGAGACACTGAGACTCTGAGACACTGAGACATTGAGACACAGAGAAACAGAGACACTGAGGCACTGAGACACTGAGACTCTGAGACACTGAGACACTGAGGCACAGAGACACAGAGACACTAAGACACAGAGGCACAGAGACACTGAGACACAGAGACACAGAGAAACTGAGTCTCTGAGACACTGAGACGCAGAGACACTGAGGCACAGAGACACTGAGACACAGAGACACTGAGATGTAGAGTCTCTGAGACACAGTGACACTGAGACACAGAGGCACTGAAACTCTGAGAAACTGAGACACTGAGGCACTGAGACACTGAGACATGGAGTCAAGGAGACGCAGAGACACTGACACTCTGAGACACTGGGGCACAGAGACACTGAGACACTGAGACGCTGAGACACTGAGGCACAGAGACACTGAAATTCTGAGACATTGAGACACAGAGACACTGAGGCACAGAGAAACAGAGACTCTGAGGCAGTGAGAGTCTGAGGCACTGAGACACAGAGACACTGAGACGGTGAGACAATGAGACACTGAGATACAGAGACACAGAGTCACTGAGATCTGAGACACTGAGACACAGAGACATTGAGGCACTGAGACACAGGGACACTGAGACATAGAGGCACAGAGACACTGAGACTCTGAGACACTGAGACACTGAGACACAGAGACAATGAGACACAGAGACACTGAGGCACAGAGAGACTAAGACACTGAGGCACAGAGACACTGAGACACAGAGACACTGAGACACTGAGGCACAGAGACACTGAGATACTGAGGCACAGAGACACTGAGACACGGAGTCAAGGAGACACAGAGACACTGAGGCACTGAGACCATGAGCCACAGAGTCATTGAGACTCTGAGACACTGAGACAGAGACACAGAGACACTGAGACACAGAGACACAGAGACACTGAGACTATGAGACTCTGAGACACAGAGATACAGAGTCACTGAGACTCTGAGACAGTGAGAGAGAGACGATGAGACACTGAGACACAGAGACACTGAGGCACAGAGACAAAGAGACACAGAGACACTGAGACACAGAGACACTGAGGCACTGAGACACAGAGACACTGAGACACTGAGACACTGAGTCAAGGAGACGCAGAGACACTGAGACTCTGAGACACTGGCACTCTGAGACACTGGGGCACAGAGACACTGAGGCACAGAGAAACAGAGGCACTGAGTCACAGAGACACAGAGACTCTGAGACACTGAGACACTGAGGCACAGAGACACTGAGACACTGAAGCACAGAGACACTGAGACAGTGACAGTCTGAGACACTGAGGCACAGAGACACAGAATCACTGAGACTCTGAGACACTGAGACACTGAGATAATGAGACACAGACACTGAGGCAAAGAGGCACAGAGACACTGAGACACAGAGACACTGAGATACGAAGACTCTGCGACACTGAGACACAGAGACACAAATTCACTGAGACACAGAGACAATGAGACACAGAGACACTGAGACACTGAGACACTGAGAATGAGACTCTGAGACACTGAGACACAGAGACACAGAGACTCTGAGAAACTGAGACACTGAGACACTGAGGCACAGAGACAATGAGACACAGAGACACTGAGATACCAAGACACAGAGACACTGACACACCAAGACATAGAGACACTGAGACACTGAGACACTGAGGCACAGAGACACTGAGACACAGAGACACTGAAAAACTGAGACACTGAGGCACAGAGACACTGAGACACTGAGGCACAGAGACACTGAGACACTGAGGCACAGAGACACTGAGACACGGAGTCAAGGAGACACAGAGACACTGAGGCACTGAGACAAAGAGTCAGTGAGACTCTGAGACACTGAGACAGAGACTTTGAGACACTGAGACACAGAGACACAGAGACACTGAGACTATGAGACTCTGAGACACAGAGACACTGAGATACAGAGACACAGAGACACTGAGACTATGAGACACTGAGACACAGAGACACTGAGGCACAGAGACACTGAGACACAGAGACACAGAGACACAGAGACACTGAGGCACTGAGACTCTGAGACACTGAGACACTGTGACACTGAGACACTGTGGCACAGAGACACTGAGCCACTAAGACTCTGAGACACTGATACTCTGAGACACTGAGATACTGAGACACTGAGGCACAGAGACACTGAGACAACGTGACACAGAGACACTGTGATCTGAGACACTGAGACACTGAGATTCTGAGACACTGAGGAACAGAGACACTGAGACGCAGAGACACAGAGACACTGAGACTCTGAGAAGCTGAGACACTGAGGCACAGAGACACAGAGACACTGAGACACAGAGACACATAGACACTGAGACACAGAGACTCTGAGACACTGAGACACTGAGACACAGATACAAAGAGACACTGAGACACAGAGACTCTGAGGCTCTGAGACACTGAGGCACTGAGGCACATAGACACTGTGACACTGAGACTCTGAGACTGTGTTACACTGAGACACTGATGCAAAGAGACACTGAGACACTGAGACACTTAGGCACAGTGACACTGTGGCACAGAGACACTGAGGCTCTGAGACACTGAGACACTGAGGCACACAGACACAGAGAAACTGAGACACAGAGACACTGAGACACTGAGACGCTGAGACACTGAGACACAGAGACGCAGAGAAACTGAGACACTGAGGCACTGAGGCGCAGAGAGACTGTGACACTGAGACTCTGAGACTCTGAGACAGTGAGAAACTGATGCAAAGAGACACTGACACACTGAGACACGGAGGCACAGTGACACTGAGGCACAGTGATACTGAGACTCTGAGACATCGAGACACCGAGACAATGAGACACTGAGACACTGAGACACAGAGACACTGAGACACAGAGACACTGTGACTCTGAGACACTGAGACACTGAGGCACAGAGACACTGAGACACTGAGACTCTGAGACACTGAGTCATTGAGACACAGAGACACAGAGACACTGAGACACTGAGACTCTGAGACACTGAGACATTGAGACACAGAGACACAGAGACACTGAGGCACTGAGACACTGAGACTCTGAGACACTGAAACATTGAGACACAGAGACACAGAGACACTGAGGCACTGAGACACTGAGACTCTGAAACACTGAGACACTGAGACACTGAGGCACAGAGACACAGATACACTGAGACACTGAGACAAAGAGACACTAAGACACAGACACACAGAGACACTGAGACACAGAGACACAGAGAAACTGAGTCTCTGAGACACTGATACTCTGAGACACTGAGATACTGAGACACTGAGACACAGAGACACTGAGACACTGAGGAACAGAGACACTGAGACACAGAGACACTGAGACACTGAGATTCTGAGACACTGAGGCACAGAGACACTGAGACACAGAGACACAGAGACACTGAGACTCTGAGAAGCTGAGACACTGAGGCACAGAGACACAGAGACAATGAGACACAGAGACACATAGACACTGAGACACAGAGACTCTGATACACTGAGACACTGAGACACAGATACAAAGAGACACTGAGACACAGAGACACTGAGGCTCTGAGACACTGAGGCACTGAGGCACAGAGACACTGTGACACTGAGACTCTGAGACTGTGTTACACTGAGAAACTGATGCAAAGAGACACTGAGACACTGAGACACTTAGGCACAGTGACACTGAAGCACAGAGGCTCTGAGACACTGAGACACTGAGGCACAGAGACACAGAGACACTGACACACTGAGACGCTGAGAAACTGAGACACAGAGACACTGAGACACAGAGACGCAGAGAAACTGAGACACTGAGGCACTGAGGCGCAGAGAGACTGTGACACTGAGACTCTGAGACAGTGAGAAACTGATGCAAAGAGACACTGACACACTGAGACACGGAGGCACAGTGACACTGAGACACGGAGTCAAGGAGACACAGAGACACCGAGGCACTGAGACACAGAGACACAGAGACACAGAGTTAGTGAGACTCTGAGACACTGAGACAGAGACTTTGAGACACTGAGACACAGAGACACTGAGACTATGAGACTCTGAGACACAGAGACACTGAGATACAGAGACACAGAGACACTGAGACTATGAGACACTGAGACACAGAGACACTGAGGCACAGAGACACTGAGACACAGAGACACAGAGACACTGAGGCACTGAGACTCTGAGACACTGAGACACTGTGACACTGAGACACTGTGGCACAGAGACACTGAGCCACTAAGACTCTGAGACACTGATACTCTGAGACACTGAGATACTGAGACACTGAGGCACAGAGACACTGAGACAACGTGACACAGAGACACTGAGATCTGAGACACTGAGACACTGAGGAACAGAGACACTGAGACGCAGAGACACAGAGACACTGAGACTCTGAGAAGCTGAGACACTGAGGCACAGAGACACAGAGACACTGAGACACAGAGACACATAGACACTGAGACACAGAGACTCTGAGACACTGAGACACTGAGACACAGATACAAAGAGACACTGAGACACAGAGACTCTGAGGCTCTGAGGCACTGAGGCACTGAGGCACATAGACACTGTGACACTGAGACTCTGAGACTGTGTTACACTGAGAAACTGATGCAAAGAGACACTGAGACACTGAGACACTTAGGCACAGTGACACTGTGGCACAGAGACACTGAGGCTCTGAGACACTGAGACACTGAGGCACACAGACACAGAGACACTGAGACACTGAGACACAGAGACACTGAGACACTGAGACGCTGAGACACTGAGACACAGAGACGCAGAGAAACTGAGACACTGAGGCACTGAGGCGCAGAGAGACTGTGACACTGAGACTCTGAGACTCTGAGACAGTGAGAAACTGATGCAAAGAGACACTGACACACTGAGACACGGAGGCACAGTGACACTGAGGCACAGTGATACTGAGACTCTGAGACATCGAGACACTGAGACAATGAGACACTGAGACACAGAGAAACTGAGACACAGAGACACTGTGACTCTGAGACACTGAGACACTGAGGCACAGAGACACTGAGACTCTGAGACTCTGAGCCACTGAGTCATTGAGACACAGAGACACAGAGACACTGAGGCACTGAGACACTGAGACTCTGAGACACTGAGACATTGAGACACAGAGAAACAGAGACACTGAGGCACTGAGACACTGAGACTCTGAGACACTGAGACACTGAGACATTGAGACACAGAGACACAGAGACACTTAGACACTGAGACTCTGAGACACTGAGACATTGAGACACAGAGACACAGAGACACTGAGGCACTGAGACACTGAGACACTGAGACATTGAGACACAGAGAAACAGAGACACTGAGGCACTGAGACACTGAGACTCTGAGACACTGAGACACTGAGGCACAGAGACACAGATACACTGAGACACTGAGACACAGAGACACTAAGACACAGAGGCACAGAGACACTGAGACACAGAGACAGAGAGAAACTGAGTCTCTGAGACACTGAGACGCAGAGACACTGAGGCACAGAGACACTGAGACACAGAGACACTGAGATGTAGAGTCTCTGAGACACAGTGACACTGAGACACAGAGGCACTGAAACTCTGAGAAACTGAGACACTGAGGCACTGAGACACTGAGACATGGAGTCAAGGAGACGCAGAGACACTGACACTCTGAGACACTGGGGCACAGAGACACTGAGACACTGAGACACAGAGTCATTGAGACACTGAAAGTCGGAGACACTGAGACACAGAGACACTGAGGCACAGAGACACTGGGGCACAGAGAAACAGAGGCACTGAGCCACAGAGACACAGAGACTGTGAGACACTGAGACACTGAGGCACAGAGACACTGAGACACTGAGGCACAGAGACACTGAGACACTGAGGCACAGAGACACTGAGACACTGAGACACAGAAACACTGAGACGGTGTGAAGCTGAGACACTGAGACACAGAGACACGGAATCACTTAGACTCTGAGACTCTGAGACGCTGAGACACAGACACTGAGACACAGAGGCACAGAGACACTGAGACTCTGAGACACTGAGACACTGAGATACAGAGACACAGAGACACTGAGACTATGAGACACTGAGACACAGAGACACTGAGGCGCAGAGACACTGAGACACAGAGACACAGAGACACTGAGGCACTGAGAGTCTGAGACACTGGACACTGTGACACTGAGACACTGTGGCACAGAGACACTGAGCCACTAAGACTCTGAGACACTGATACTCTGAGACACTGAGATACTGAGACACTGAGGCACAGAGACACTGAGACAACGTGACATAGAGACACTGAGATCTGAGACACTGAGACACAGAGACACTGAGACACTGAGGAACAGAGACACTGAGACACAGAGACACAGAGACACTGAGACACTGAGATTCTGAGACACTGAGGCACAGAGACACTGAGACACAGAGACACTGAGACACTGAGACTCTGAGAAGCTGAGACACTGAGGCACAGAGACGCAGAGACACTGAGACACAGAGACACATAGACACTGAGACACTGAGACACTGAGACTCTGAGACACTGAGACTCTGAGACTCTGAGACACTGAGACACTGAGACATTGAGACACAGAGACACAGAGACACTGAGACACTGAGACTCTGAGACACTGAGACATTGAGACACAGAGACACAGAGACACTGAGGCACTGAGACTCTGAGACACTGAGACATTGAGACACAGAGAAACAGAGACAGTGAGGCACTGAGACACTGAGACTCTGAGACACTGAGACACTGAGACACTGAGGCACAGAGACACAGATACACTGAGACACTGAGACACAGAGACACTAAGACACAGAGGCACAGAGACACTGAGACACAGAGACACAGAGAAACTGAGTCTCTGAGACACTGAGACGCAGAGACACTGAGGCACAGTGACACTGAGACATAGAGACACTGAGATGTAGAGTCTCTGAGACACAGTGACACTGAGACACAGAGGCACTGAAACTCTGAGAAACTGAGACACTGAGGCACTGAGACACTGAGACATGGAGTCAATGAGACGCAGAGACACTGACACTCTGAGACACTGAGGCACAGAGACACAGAGACACTGAGACACAGAGACACTGAGGCACAGAGAAACAGAGGCACTGAGTCACAGAGACTCTGAGACACTGAGGCACAGAGACACTGAGACACTGAGGCACAGAGACACTGAGACACAGAAACACTGAGACGGTGAGAAGCTGAGACACTGAGACACAGAGACACAGAATCACTGAGACTCTGAGACTCTGAGACACTGAGACAGTGAGGCACAGAGACACAGAGACACTGAGAAACTGAGAAATTGTGACACTGAAATTCTGAGACATTGAGACACAGAGACACTGAGGCACAGAGAAACAGAGACTCTGAGGCAGTGAGAGTCTGAGGCACTGAGACACTGAGACGGTGAGACAATGAGACACTGAGATACAGAGACACAGAGACACAGAGTCACTGAGATCTGAGACACTGAGATACAGAGACATTGAGGCACTGAGACACAGGGGCACTGAGACATAGAGGCACAGAGACACTGAGACTCTGAGACACTGAGACACTGAGGCACAGAGACAATGAGACACAGTGACACTGAGGCACAGTGATACTGAGACTCTGAGTCATCGAGACACCAAGACAATGAGAAACTGAGACACAGAGACACTGAGGCACAGAGACACTGTGACTCTGAGACACTGAGACACTGAGGCACAGAGACACTGAGACGCTGAGACACAGAGACACTGAGACACTGAGAATGAGACTCTGAGACACTGAGACACTGAGACTCTGAGACTCGGAGACACTGAGACACTGAGACACAGAGACACAGAGACACTGAGGCACTGAGACACTGAGACTCTGAGACACTGAGACACTGAGGCACAGAGACACAGATACACTGAGACACTGAGGCACAGAGACACTGAGACAAAGAGACACAGAGACACTGAGACAGAGAGACACTGAGACACTGAGACACTGAGACATTGAGACACTGAGGCACAGAGACACAGAGACACTGAGACACTGAGACACAGAGTCATTGAGACACTGAAATTCGGAGACACTGAGACACAGAGACAGTGAGGCACAGAGAAACAGAGGCACTGAGTCACAGAGACACAGAGACTCTGAGACACTGAGGCACAGAGACACTGAGACACTGAGGCACAGAGACACTGAGATACTGAGACACTGAGACACTGAGGCACAGAGACACTGAGACACAGAAACACTGAGACGGTGAGAAGCTGAGACACTGAGACACAGAGACACAGAATCACTTAGACTCTGAGACTCTGAGACACTGAGACACTGAGACACAGAGACATTGAGACTCTAAGACACTGAGACACTGAGACACTGAGGCACAGAGACAATGAGACACAGAGGCACTGATACTCTGAGACACTGATACACTGAGACATCGACACACTGAGAAACGGAGGCACAGTGACACTGAGGCACAGTGACACTGTGACTCTGAGACATCGAGACACCGAGACACTGAGACACTGAGAAACTGAGACACCGAGGCACAGACACACAGAGACACTGAGACACAGAGACACTGTGACTCTGAGACACTGAGACACTGAGGCACAGAGACACTGAGACACTGAGATACTGAGACGCTGAGACACTGAGAATGAGACTCTGAGACACTGAGACACTGAGACACAGAGACTCTGAGACACTGAGACACTGTGTCTCTGAGATTCGGAGACACTGAGACACTGAGACGCAGAGACACTGAGGCGCAGAGGCACTGAGACACAGAGACACTGAGAGTCTGAGACACTGAGACACTGAGACAATGAAACTGGGAGACACTGAGACACAGAGACGCAGAGGCACAGAGACACAGAGACACTAAGATGATGAGACACTGAGACACTGAGACACAGAGACACTGGGATACAGAGACACTGAGACTCTGAGACACTGAGACACCGAGACTCAGAGACATTGAGACAAAGAGACACAGAGACACTGAGACACTGAGACTCTGAGACACTGATACTCTGAGACACTGAGGCACAGAGGCACAGAGACACTGAGACACCGAGACACTGAGGCACAGGGACTCTGAGACAAAGCGACACCGAGACACTGAGACATGGAAACACTGAGGCACAGAGACACTGAGACACTGAGGCACAGAGACACTGAGAGAAAGAGACACAGAGACACATAGACACAGAGACACAGAGACTCTGAGACACTGAGACCGTGAGGCACAGAGACACTGAGACACTAGTCACAGAGAAACTGAGACACAGAGACACTGAGACACTGAGACTCTGAGAGACTGAGACACTGAGACACAGAGACACTGAGACACAGACACACAGTGACAGAGAGATCCTGAGAGACAGAGACACTGAGACACAGAGACACTGAGATACTGAGGAACAGAGACACTGAGACACTGAGACGCAGAGACTCTGAGACACTGACACACTAAGACACTGAGGCACAGAGACACTGAGACACAGAGACACTGAGATCTGGAGACTCAGAGACACTGAGACACAGAGACAGAGAGATCCTGAGAGACAGAGACACAGAGACACAGAGACACAGAGATACTGAGATACTGAGGAACAGAGACACTGAGACGCAAAGACTCTGAGACACTGACACACTGAGACACTGAGGCACAGAAACACTGAGACAAAGAGACACTGAGACTCTGAGATATTGAGACACAGAGACTCTGAGACACTGAGAATCTGAGACACAGAGTCACAGAGACACAGAGACACTGATGCACAGAGACACTGAGACACATAGACACTGAGATCTGGAGACTCAGAGACACTGAGATACAGAGACAGAGAGATCCTGAGACACAGAGACACTGAGACACTGAGGAACAGAGACTCTGAGACACTGACACACTGAGGCACTGATGCACAGAGACACTGAGACACAGAGACAAAGAGACACAGAGAAATGAGAATCTGAGAGACTGAGACACTGAGACACTGAGTCACAGATACACTGAGACACTGAGACTGTGAGACACAGAGACACTTAGACACTGAGGCACAAAGACACAGAGACACTGAGACACTGAGACATAGAGGCACTGAGACACTGATCCACAGAGACACAGAGACACAGAGAAACTGAGACTCTGAGATACTGAGACACTGAGGCGCTGAGACACTCAGGCACTGAGACACTGAGACACAGAGACACAGAGACACTGAGACTCTGAGACACTGAGAAACTGAGGCGCTGAGGCACTCAGGCACAGAGACACTGAGACGCAGAGACACTGAGACTGAGACACTGAGACACTGAGGCACAGAGATAATGAGACACGGAGTCTAGGAGACACAGAGACACTGAGACTCTGAGACACTGAGACACTGAGGCACAGAGACACAGAGACACTGAGAAACTGAGACATTGAGACACTGAAATTCTGAGACATTGAGACACAGAGACACTGAGGCACAGAGAAACAGAGACTCTGAGGCAGTGAGAGTCTGAGGCACTGAGACACAGAGACACTGAGACGGTGAGACAATGAGACACTGAGATACAGAGACACAGAGTCACTGAGATCTGAGACACTGAGACACAGAGACATTGAGACATAGAGACACAGGGACACTGAGACACTGAGGCACAGAGACAATGAGACACAGAGACACTGAGGCACAGAGAGACTAAGACACTGAGGCACAGAGACACTGAGACACAGAGACACTGAGACACTGAGGCACAGAGACACTGAGATACTGAGGCACAGAGACACTGAGACACGGAGTCAAGGAGACACAGAGACACTGAGGCACTGAGACCATGAGCCACAGAGTCATTGAGACTCTGAGACACTGAGACAGAGACACAGAGACACTGAGACACAGAGACACAGAGACACTGAGACTATGAGACTCTGAGACACAGAGATACAGAGTCACTGAGACTCTGAGACAGTGAGAGAGAGACGATGAGACACTGAGACACAGAGACACTGAGGCACAGAGACAAAGAGACACAGAGACACTGAGACACAGAGACACTGAGGCACTGAGACACAGAGACACTGAGACACTGAGACACTGAGTCAAGGAGACGCAGAGACACTGAGACTCTGAGACACTGACACTCTGAGACACTGGGGCACAGAGACACTGAGGCACAGAGAAACAGAGGCACTGAGTCACAGAGACACAGAGACTCTGAGACACTGAGACACTGAGGCACAGAGACACTGAGACACTGAAGCACAGAGACACTGAGACAGTGACAGTCTGAGACACTGAGGCACAGAGACACAGAATCACTGAGACTCTGAGACACTGAGACACTGAGATAATGAGACACAGACACTGAGGCAAAGAGGCACAGAGACACTGAGACACAGAGACACTGAGATACGAAGACTCTGCGACACTGAGACACAGAGACACAAATTCACTGAGACACAGATACATTGAGACACAGAGACACTGAGACACTGAGACACTGAGAATGAGACTTTGAGACACTGAGACACTGAGACACAGAGACACAGAGACTCTGAGAAACTGAGACACTGAGACACTGAGGCACAGAGACAATGAGACACAGAGACACTGAGACACCAAGACACAGAGACACTGACACACCAAGACATAGAGACACTGAGACACTGAGACACTGAGGCACAGAGACACTGAGACACAGAGACACTGAGAAACTGAGACACTGAGGCACAGAGACACTGAGACACTGAGGCACAGAGACACTGAGACACTGAGGCACAGAGACACTGAGACACGGAGTCAAGGAGACACAGAGACACTGAGGCACTGAGACACAGAGACACAGAGTCAGTGAGACTCTGAGACACTGAGACAGAGACTTTGAGACACTGAGACACAGAGACACTGAGACTATGAGACTCTGAGACACAGAGACACTGAGATACAGAGACACAGAGACACTGAGACTATGAGACACTGAGACACAGAGACACTGAATCACAGAGACACTGAGACACAGAGACACAGAGACACCGAGGCACTGAGACTCTGAGACACTGAGACACTGTGACACTGAGACACTGTGGCACAGAGACACTGAGCCACTAAGACTCTGAGACACTGATACTCTGAGACACTGAGATACTGAGACACTGAGGCACAGAGACACTGAGACAACGTGACACAGAGACACTGAGATCTGAGACACTGAGACACTGAGATTCTGAGACACTGAGGAACAGAGACACTGAGACGCAGAGACACAGAGACACTGAGACTCTGAGAAGCTGAGACACTGAGGCACAGAGACACAGAGACACTGAGACACGGAGACACATAGACACTGAGACACAGAGACTCTGAGACACTGAGACACTGAGACACAGATACAAAGAGACACTGAGACACAGAGACACTGAGGCTCTGAGACACTGAGGCACTGAGGCACAGAGACACTGTGACACTGAGACTCTGAGACTGTGTTACACTGAGAAGCTGATGCAAAGAGACACTGAGACACTAGACACTTAGGCACAGTGACACTGCGGCACAGAGACACTGAGGCTCTGAGACACTGAGACACTGAGGCACACAGACACAGAGACACAGAGACGCAGAGAAACTGAGACACTGAGGCACTGAGGCGCAGAGAGACTGTGACACTGAGACTCTGAGACTCTGAGACGGTGAGAAACTGATGCAAAGAGACACTGACACACTGAGACACGGAGGCACAGTGATACTGAGGCACAGTGACGCTGAGACTCTGAGACATCGAGACACCGATACAATGAGACACTGAGACACAGAGACACTGAGACACAGAGACACTGTGACTCTGAGACACTGAGACACTGAGGCACAGAGACACTGAGACACTGAGACTCTGAGACTCTGAGACACTGAGACATTGAGACACAGAGACACAGAGACACTGAGGCACTGAGACACTGAGACTCTGAGACACTGAGACTTGAGACACAGAGAAACAGAGACACTGAGGCACTGAGACACTGAGACTCTGAGACACTGAGACACTGAGACATTGAGACACAGAGACACAGAGACACTGAGACACTGAGACTCTGAGACACTGAGACATTGAGACACAGAGACACTGAGGCACTGAGACACTGAGACTCTGAGACACTGAGACATTGAGACACAGAGAAACAGAGACACTGAGGCACTGAGACACTGAGACTCTGAGACACTGAGACACTGAGGCACAGAGACACAGAGACACTAAGACACAGAGGCACAGAGACACTGAGACACAGAGACACAGAGAAACTGAGTCTCTGAGACACTGAGACGCAGAGACACTGAGGCACAGAGACACTGAGACACAGAGACACTGAGATGTAGAGTCTCTGAGACACAGTGACACTGAGACACAGAGGCACTGAAACTCTGAGAAACTGAGACACTGAGGCACTGAGACACTGAGACATGGAGTCAAGGAGACGCAGAGACACTGACACTCTGAGACACTGGGGCACAGAGACACTGAGACACAGAGTCATTGAGACACTGAAATTCGGAGACACTGAGACACAGAGACACTGAGGCACAGAGACACTGAGGCACAGAGAAACAGAGGCACTGAGCCACAGAGACATAGAGACTGTGAGACACTGAGACACTGAGGCACAGAGACACTGAGACACTGAGGCACAGAGACACTGAGACACTGAGGCACAGAGACACTGAGACACTGAGACACAGAAACACTGAGACGGTGTGAAGCTGAGACACTGAGACACAGAGACACGGAATCACTTAGACTCTGAGACTCTGAGCCGCTGAGACACAGAGACATTGAGACACAGAGACACAGAGACACTGAGACTCTGAGACACTGAAACATTGAGACACAGAGACACTGAGACACTGAGGCACTGAGACACTGAGACTCTGAGACACTGAGACACAGAGACGCAGAGAAACTGAGACACTGAGGCACTGAGGCGCAGAGAGACTGTGACACTGAGACTCTGAGACTCTGAGACAGTGAGAAACTGATGCAAAGAGACACTGACACACTGAGACACGGAGGCACAGTGACACTGAGGCACAGTGACACTGAGACTCTGAGACATCAAGACACCGATACAATGAGACACTGAGACACAGAGACACTGAGACACAGAGACACTGTGACTCTGAGACACTGAGACACTGAGACACTGAGGCACAGAGACACTGAGACACTGAGACTCTGAGACTCTGAGACACTGAGACATTGAGACACAGAGACACAGAGACACTGAGGCACTGAGACACTGAGACTCTGAGACACTGAGACTTGAGACACAGAGAAATAGAGACACTGAGGCACTGAGACACTGAGACTCTGAGACACTGAGACACTGAGACATTGAGACACAGAGACACAGAGACACTGAGACACTGAGACTCTGAGACACTGAGACATTGAGACACAGAGACACTGAGGCACTGAGACACTGAGACTCTGAGACACTGAGACATTGAGACACAGAGAAACAGAGACACTGAGGCACTGAGACACTGAGACTCTGAGACACTGAGACATAGAGGCACTGAGACACTGATCCACAGAGACACAGAGACACAGAGAAACTGAGACTCTGAGATACTGAGACACTGAGGCGCTGAGACACTCAGGCACTGAGACACTGAGACACAGAGACACAGAGACACTGAGACTCTGAGACACTGAGAAACTGAGGCGCTGAGGCACTCAGGCACAGAGACACTGAGACGCAGAGACACTGAGACTGAGACACTGAGACACTGAGGCACAGAGATAATGAGACACGGAGTCTAGGAGACACAGAGACACTGAGACTCTGAGACACTGAGACACTGAGACACTGAGGCACAGAGACACAGAGACACTGAGAAACTGAGACATTGAGACACTGAAATTCTGAGACATTGAGACACAGAGACACTGAGGCACAGAGAAACAGAGACTCTGAGGCAGTGAGAGTCTGAGGCACTGAGACACAGAGACACTGAGACGGTGAGACAATGAGACACTGAGATACAGAGACACAGAGTCACTGAGATCTGAGACACTGAGACACAGAGACATTGAGACATAGAGACACAGGGACACTGAGACACTGAGGCACAGAGACAATGAGACACAGAGACACTGAGGCACAGAGAGACTAAGACACTGAGGCACAGAGACACTGAGACACAGAGACACTGAGACACTGAGGCACAGAGACACTGAGATACTGAGGCACAGAGACACTGAGACACGGAGTCAAGGAGACACAGAGACACTGAGGCACTGAGACCATGAGCCACAGAGTCATTGAGACTCTGAGACACTGAGACAGAGACACAGAGACACTGAGACACAGAGACACAGAGACACTGAGACTATGAGACTCTGAGACACAGAGATACAGAGTCACTGAGACTCTGAGACAGTGAGAGAGAGACGATGAGACACTGAGACACAGAGACACTGAGGCACAGAGACAAAGAGACACAGAGACACTGAGACACAGAGACACTGAGGCACTGAGACACAGAGACACTGAGACACTGAGACACTGAGTCAAGGAGACGCAGAGACACTGAGACTCTGAGACACTGACACTCTGAGACACTGGGGCACAGAGACACTGAGGCACAGAGAAACAGAGGCACTGAGTCACAGAGACACAGAGACTCTGAGACACTGAGACACTGAGGCACAGAGACACTGAGACACTGAAGCACAGAGACACTGAGACAGTGACAGTCTGAGACACTGAGGCACAGAGACACAGAATCACTGAGACTCTGAGACACTGAGACACTGAGATAATGAGACACAGACACTGAGGCAAAGAGGCACAGAGACACTGAGACACAGAGACACTGAGATACGAAGACTCTGCGACACTGAGACACAGAGACACAAATTCACTGAGACACAGATACATTGAGACACAGAGACACTGAGACACTGAGACACTGAGAATGAGACTTTGAGACACTGAGACACTGAGACACAGAGACACAGAGACTCTGAGAAACTGAGACACTGAGACACTGAGGCACAGAGACAATGAGACACAGAGACACTGAGACACCAAGACACAGAGACACTGACACACCAAGACATAGAGACACTGAGACACTGAGACACTGAGGCACAGAGACACTGAGACACAGAGACACTGAGAAACTGAGACACTGAGGCACAGAGACACTGAGACACTGAGGCACAGAGACACTGAGACACTGAGGCACAGAGACACTGAGACACGGAGTCAAGGAGACACAGAGACACTGAGGCACTGAGACACAGAGACACAGAGTCAGTGAGACTCTGAGACACTGAGACAGAGACTTTGAGACACTGAGACACAGAGACACAGAGACACTGAGACTATGAGACTCTGAGACACAGAGACACTGAGATACAGAGACACAGAGACACTGAGACTATGAGACACTGAGACACAGAGACACTGAATCACAGAGACACTGAGACACAGAGACACAGAGACACCGAGGCACTGAGACTCTGAGACACTGAGACACTGTGACACTGAGACACTGTGGCACAGAGACACTGAGCCACTAAGACTCTGAGACACTGATACTCTGAGACACTGAGATACTGAGACACTGAGGCACAGAGACACTGAGACAACGTGACACAGAGACACTGAGATCTGAGACACTGAGACACTGAGATTCTGAGACACTGAGGAACAGAGACACTGAGACGCAGAGACACAGAGACACTGAGACTCTGAGAAGCTGAGACACTGAGGCACAGAGACACAGAGACACTGAGACACGGAGACACATAGACACTGAGACACAGAGACTCTGAGACACTGAGACACTGAGACACAGATACAAAGAGACACTGAGACACAGAGACACTGAGGCTCTGAGACACTGAGGCACTGAGGCACAGAGACACTGTGACACTGAGACTCTGAGACTGTGTTACACTGAGAAGCTGATGCAAAGAGACACTGAGACACTAGACACTTAGGCACAGTGACACTGCGGCACAGAGACACTGAGGCTCTGAGACACTGAGACACTGAGGCACACAGACACAGAGACACAGAGACGCAGAGAAACTGAGACACTGAGGCACTGAGGCGCAGAGAGACTGTGACACTGAGACTCTGAGACTCTGAGACGGTGAGAAACTGATGCAAAGAGACACTGACACACTGAGACACGGAGGCACAGTGACACTGAGGCACAGTGACGCTGAGACTCTGAGACATCGAGACACCGATACAATGAGACACTGAGACACAGAGACACTGAGACACAGAGACACTGTGACTCTGAGACACTGAGACACTGAGGCACAGAGACACTGAGACACTGAGACTCTGAGACTCTGAGACACTGAGACATTGAGACACAGAGACACAGAGACACTGAGGCACTGAGACACTGAGACTCTGAGACACTGAGACTTGAGACACAGAGAAACAGAGACACTGAGGCACTGAGACACTGAGACTCTGAGACACTGAGACACTGAGACATTGAGACACAGAGACACAGAGACACTGAGACACTGAGACTCTGAGACACTGAGACATTGAGACACAGAGACACTGAGGCACTGAGACACTGAGACTCTGAGACACTGAGACATTGAGACACAGAGAAACAGAGACACTGAGGCACTGAGACTCTGAGACACTGAGACACTGAGGCACAGAGACACAGAGACACTAAGACACAGAGGCACAGAGACACTGAGACACAGAGACACAGAGAAACTGAGTCTCTGAGACACTGAGACGCAGAGACACTGAGGCACAGAGACACTGAGACACAGAGACACTGAGATGTAGAGTCTCTGAGACACAGTGACACTGAGACACAGAGGCACTGAAACTCTGAGAAACTGAGACACTGAGGCACTGAGACACTGAGACATGGAGTCAAGGAGACGCAGAGACACTGACACTCTGAGACACTGGGGCACAGAGACACTGAGACACAGAGTCATTGAGACACTGAAATTCGGAGACACTGAGACACAGAGACACTGAGGCACAGAGACACTGAGGCACAGAGAAACAGAGGCACTGAGCCACAGAGACATAGAGACTGTGAGACACTGAGACACTGAGGCACAGAGACACTGAGACACTGAGGCACAGAGACACTGAGACGGTGTGAAGCTGAGACACTGAGACACAGAGACACGGAATCACTTAGACTCTGAGACTCTGAGACGCTGAGACACAGAGACATTGAGACACAGAGACACAGAGACACTGAGACTCTGAGACACTGAAACATTGAGACACAGAGACACTGAGACACTGAGGCACTGAGACACTGAGACTCTGAGACACTGAGACACAGAGACGCAGAGAAACTGAGACACTGAGGCACTGAGGCGCAGAGAGACTGTGACACTGAGACTCTGAGACTCTGAGACAGTGAGAAACTGATGCAAAGAGACACTGACACACTGAGACACGGAGGCACAGTGACACTGAGGCACAGTGACACTGAGACTCTGAGACATCAAGACACCGATACAATGAGACACTGAGACACAGAGACACTGAGACACAGAGACACTGTGACTCTGAGACACTGAGACACTGAGACACTGAGGCACAGAGACACTGAGACACTGAGACTCTGAGACTCTGAGACACTGAGACATTGAGACACAGAGACACAGAGACACTGAGGCACTGAGACACTGAGACTCTGAGACACTGAGACTTGAGACACAGAGAAATAGAGACACTGAGGCACTGAGACACTGAGACTCTGAGACACTGAGACACTGAGACATTGAGACACAGAGACACAGAGACACTGAGACACTGAGACTCTGAGACACTGAGACATTGAGACACAGAGACACTGAGGCACTGAGACACTGAGACTCTGAGACACTGAGACATTGAGACACAGAGAAACAGAGACACTGAGGCACTGAGACACTGAGACTCTGAGACACTGAGACACTGAGGCACAGAGACACAGAGACACTAAGACACAGAGGCACAGAGACACTGAATCTCTGAGACACTGAGACACTGAGACATTGAGACACAGAGACGCAGAGACACTGAGACACTGAGACTCTGAGACACTGAGAGATTGAGAAACAGAGACACAGAGACACTGAGGCACTGAGACACTGAGACTCTGAGACACTGAGACATTGAGACACAGAGAAAAAGAGACACTGAGGCACTGAGACACTGAGACTCTGAGACACTGAGACACTGAGGCACAGAGACACAGAGATACTAAGACACAGAGGCACAGAGACACTGAGACACAGAGACACAGAGAAACTGAGTCTCTGAGACATTGAGACGCAGAGACACTGAGGCACAGAGACACTGAGACACAGAGACACTGAGATGTAGAGTCTCTGAGACACAGTGACACTGAGACACAGAGGCACTGAAACTCTGAGAAACTGAGACACTGAGGCACTGAGACACTGAGACATGGAGTCAAGGAGACGCAGAGACACTGACACTCTGAGACACTGGGGCACAGAGACACTGAGGCACAGAGACACTGAGGCACAGAGAAACAGAGGCACTGAGCCACAGAGACACAGAGACTGTGAGACACTGAGACACTGAGGCACAGAGACACTGAGACACTGAGGCACAGAGACACTGAGACACTGTGGCACAGAGACACTGAGACACTGAGACACAGAAACACTGAGACGGTGTGAAGCTGAGACACTGAGACACAGAGACACGGAATCACTTAGACTCTGAGACTCTGAGACGCTGAGACGCTGAGACACAGACACTGAGACACAGAGGCACAGAGACACTGAGACTCTGAGACACTGAGACACTGAGATACAGAGACACAGAGACACTGAGACTATGAGACACTGAGACACAGAGACACTGAGGCGCAGAGACACTGAGACACAGAGACACAGAGACTCTGAGACACTGAGACACTGAGACAAAGAGACACTGAGGCTCTGAGACACTGAGGCACTGAGGCACAGAGACACTGTGACACTGAGACTCTGAGACTGTGTTACACTGAGAAACTGATGCAAAGAGACACTGAGACACTGAGACACTTAGGCACAGCGACACTGAGGCACAGAGACACTGAGGCTCTGAGACACTGAGACACTGAGACACTGAGGCACAGAGACACTGAGACACTGAGACGCTGAGACACTGAGACACAGAGACACTGAGACACAGAGACGCAGAGAAACTGAGACACTGAGGCACTGAGGCGCAGAGAGACTGTGACACTGAGACTCTGAGACTCTGAGACAGTGAGAAACTGATGCAAAGAGACACTGACACACTGAGACACGGAGGCACAGTGACACTGAGGCACAGTGATACTGAGACTCTGAGACATCGAGACACAGAGACACAGAGACACTGAGACACTGAGACTCTGAGACACTGAGACATTGAGACACAGAGACACAGAGACACTGAGGCACTGGGACACTGAGACTCTGAGACACTGAGAAATTGAGACACAGAGAAACAGAGACACTGAGACACTGAGACACTGAGACTCTGAGACACTGAGACACTGAGGCACAGAGACACAGATACACTGAGACACTGAGACACAGAGACACTGAGACACAGAGGCACAGAGACACTGAGACACAGAGACACAGAGAAACTGAGTCTCTGAGACACTGAGACGCAGAGACACTGAGGCACTGAGACACGGAGACACTGAGATGTAGAGTCTCTGAGACACAGTGACACTGAGACACAGAGGCACTGAAACTCTGAGAAACTGAGACACTGAGGCACTGAGACACTGAGACATGGAGTCAATGAGACGCAGAGACACTGACACTCTGAGACACTGGGGCACAGAGTCATTGAGACACTGAAATTCGGAGACACTGAGACACAGAGACACTGAGGCACAGAGACTCTGAGGCACAGAGAAACAGAGGCACTGAGCCAAAGAGACACAGAGACTGTGAGACACTGAGACACTGAGGCACAGAGACACTGAGACACTGAGGCACAGAGACACTGAGACACTGAGACACAGAAACACTGAGACGGTGTGAAGCTGAGACACTGAGACACAGAGACACAGAATCACATAGACTCTGAGACTCTGAGACGCTGAGACACAGACACTGAGACACAGAGGCACAGAGACACTGAGACTCTGAGACACTGAGACACTGAGATACAGAGACACAGAGACACTGAGACTATGAGACACTGAGACACAGAGACACTGAGGCGCAGAGACACTGAGACACAGAGACACTGAGGCACTGAGACTCTGAGACACTGAGACACTGTGACACTGAGACACTGTGGCACAGAGACACTGAGCCACTAAGACTCTGAGACACTGAGATACTGAGACACTGAGGCACAGAGACACTGAGACAACGTGACACAGAGACTCTGAGACACTGAGACACTGTGTCTCTGAGATTCGGAGACACTGAGACACTGAGACACAGAGACACTGAGGCGCAAATGCACTGAGACACAGAGACACTGAGAGTCTGAGACACTGAGACACTGAGACAATGAAACTGGGAGACACTGAGACACAGAGACGCAGAGGCACAGAGACACAGAGACACTAAGATGATGAGACACTGAGACACTGAGACACAGAGACACTGGGACACAGAGACACTGAGGCACAGAGAAACAGAGGCACTGAGCCAAAGAGACACAGAGACTGTGAGACACTGAGACACTGAGGCACAGAGACACTGAGACACTGAGGCACAGAGACACTGAGACACTGAGACACAGAAACACTGAGACGGTGTGAAGCTGAGACACTGAGACACAGAGACACAGAATCACATAGACTCTGAGACTCTGAGACGCTGAGACACAGACACTGAGACACAGAGGCACAGAGACACTGAGACTCTGAGACACTGAGACACTGAGATACAGAGACAGAGAGACACTGAGACTATGAGACACTGAGACACAGAGACACTGAGGCGCAGAGACACTGAGACACAGAGACACTGAGGCACTGAGACTCTGAGACACTGAGACACTGTGACACTGAGACACTGTGGCACAGAGACACTGAGCCACTAAGACTCTGAGACACTGATACTCTGAGACACTGAGATACTGAGACACTGAGGCACAGAGACACTGAGACAACGTGACACAGAGACTCTGAGACACTGAGACACTGTGTCTCTGAGATTCGGAGACACTGAGACACTGAGACACAGAGACACTGAGGCGCAAAGGCACTGAGACACAGAGACACTGAGAGTCTGAGACACTGAGACACTGAGACAATGAAACTGGGAGACACTGAGACACAGAGACGCAGAGGCACAGAGACACAGAGACACTAAGATGATGAGACATTGAGACACTGAGACACACAGACACTGGGACACAGAGACACTGAGACTCTGAGACACTGAGACACCGAGACTCAGAGACATTGAGACAAAGAGACACAGAGACACTGAGACACTGAGACTCTGAGACACTGAGACTCTGAGACACTGAGGCACAGAGACACAGAGACACTGAGACACCGAGACACTGAGGCACAGGGACTCTGAGACAAAGCGACACCGAGACACTGAGACATGGAAACACTGAGGCACAGAGACACTGAGGCACAGAGACACTAAGAAAGAGACACAGAGACACATAGACACAGAGACACAGAGACTCTGAGACACTGAGACCGTGAGGCACAGAGACACTGAGACACTAGTCACAGAGAAACTGAGACACAGAGACACTGAGACACTGAGACTCTGAGAGACTGCGACACTGAGACACAGAGACACTGAGACACAGACACACAGTGACAGAGAGATCCTGAGAGACAGAGTCACTGAGACACAGAGACACTGAGATTCTGAGGAACAGAGACACTGAGACACTGAGACGCAGAGACTCTGAGACACTGACACACTAAGACACTGAGGCACAGAGACACTGAGACACAGAGACACTGAGATCTGGAGACTCAGAGACACTGAGACACAGAGACAGAGAGATCCTGAGAGACAGAGACACAGAGACACTGAGATACTGAGATACTGAGAACAGAGACACTGAGACGCAAAGACTCTGAGACACTGACACACTGAGACACTGAGGCACAGAAACACTGAGACAAAGAGACACTGAGACTCTGAGATATTGAGACACAGAGACTCTGAGACACTGAGACACTGAGAATCTGAGACACAAAGTCACAGAGACACTGAGACACTGATGCACAGAGACACTGAGACACAGAGACACTGAGACACATAGACACTGAGATCTGGAGACTCAGAGACACTGAGACACAGAGACAGAGAGATCCTGAGACACAGAGACACTGAGACACTCAGGAACAGAGACTCTGAGACACTGAGACACTGAGACACTGAGGCACAGAGACACAGAGACACTGAGAAACTGAGACATTGAGACACAGAGACACTGAGGCACAGAGAAACAGAGACTCTGAGGCAGTGAGAGTCTGAGGCACTGAGACACAGAGACACTGAGACGGTGAGACAATGAGACACTGAGATACAGAGACACAGAGTCACTGAGATCTGAGACACTGAGACACAGAGACATTGAGGCAGTGAGACACAGGGACACTGAGACACTGAGGCACAGAGACACTGAGACTCTGAGACACTGAGACACTGAGGCACAGAGACAATGAGACACAGAGACACTGAGGCACAGAGAGACAAAGACACTGAGGCACAGAGACACTGAGACACAGAGACACTGAGACACTGAGGCACAGAGACACTGAGATACTGAGGCACAGAGACACTGAGACACGGAGTCAAGGAGACACAGAGACACTGAGGCACTGAGACCATGAGCCACAGAGTCATTGAGACTCTGAGACACTGAGACAGAGACTTTGAGACACTGAGACACAGAGACACAAAGACACTGAGACTATGAGACTCTGAGACACAGAGATACAGAGTCACTGAGACTCTGAGACAGTGAGAGAGAGACGATGAGACACTGAGACACAGAGACACTGAGGCACAGAGACAAAGAGACACAGAGACACTGAGACACAGAGACACTGAGGCACTGAGACACAGAGACACTGAGACACTGAGACACTGAGTCAAGGAGACGCAGAGACACTGAGACTCTGAGACACTGGCACTCTGAGACACTGGGGCACAGAGACACTGAGGCACAGAGAAACAGAGGCACTGAGTCACAGAGACACAGAGACTCTGAGACACTGAGACACTGAGGCACAGAGACACTGAGACACTGAAGCACAGAGACACTGAGACAGTGACAGTCTGAGACACTGAGGCACAGAGACACAGAATCACTGAGACTCTGAGACACTGAGACACTGAGATAATGAGACACAGACACTGAGGCAAAGAGGCACAGAGACACTGAGACACAGAGACACTGAGATACGAAGACTCTGCGACACTGAGACACAGAGACACAAATTCACTGAGACACAGAGACATTGAGACACAGAGACACTGAGACACTGAGACACTGAGAATGAGACTTTGAGACACTGAGACACTGAGACACAGAGACACAGAGACTCTGAGAAACTGAGACACTGAGACACTGAGGCACAGAGACAATGAGACACAGAGACACTGAGACACCAAGACACAGAGACACTGACACACCAAGACATAGAGACACTGAGACACTGAGACACTGAGGCACAGAGACACTGAGACACAGAGACACTGAGAAACTGAGGCACAGAGACACTGAGACACTGAGGCACAGAGACACTGAGACACTGAGGCACAGAGACACTGAGACACGGAGTCAAGGAGACACAGAGACACTGAGGCACTGAGACACAGAGACACAGAGTCAGTGAGACTCTGAGACACTGAGACAGAGACTTTGAGACACTGAGACACAGAGACACAGAGACACTGAGACTATGAGACTCTGAGACACAGAGACACTGAGATACAGAGACACAGAGACACTGAGACTATGAGACACTGAGACACAGAGACACTGAGGCACAGAGACACTGAGACACAGAGACACCGAGGCACTGAGACTCTGAGACACTGAGACACTGTGACACTGAGACACTGTGGCACAGAGACACTGAGCCACTAAGACTCTGAGACACTGATACTCTGAGACACTGAGATACTGAGACACTGAGGCACAGAGACACTGAGACAACGTGACACAGAGACACTGAGATCTGAGACACTGAGACACTGAGATTCTGAGACACTGAGGAACAGAGACACTGAGACGCAGAGACACAGAGACACTGAGACACGGAAACACATAGACACTGAGACACAGAGACTCTGAGACACTGAGACACAGATACAAAGAGACACAGAGACACTGAGGCTCTGAGACACTGAGGCACTGAGGCACAGAGACACTGTGACACTGAGACTCTGAGACTACGTTACACTGAGAAACTGATGCAAAGAGACACTGAGACACTAGACACTTAGGCACAGTGACACTGCGGCACAGAGACACTGAGGCTCTGAGACACTGAGACACTGAGGCACACAGACACAGAGACTCTGAGACACTGAGACGCTGAGACACTGAGACACAGAGACACTGAGACTCTGAGACACTGAGACATTGAGACACAGAGACACTGAGGCACTGAGACACTGAGACTCTGAGACACTGAGACATTGAGACACAGAGAAACAGAGACACTGAGGAACTGAGACACTGAGACTCTGAGACACTGAGACACTGAGGCACAGAGACACAGAGACACTAAGACACAGAGGCACAGAGACACTGAGACACAGAGACACAGAGAAACTGAGTCTCTGAGACACTGAGACGCAGAGACACTGAGGCACAGAGACACTGAGACACAGAGACACTGAGATGTAGAGTCTCTGAGACACAGTGACACTGAGACACAGAGGCACTGAAACTCTGAGAAACTGAGACACTGAGGCACTGAGACACTGAGACATGGAGTCAAGGAGACGCAGAGACACTGACACTCTGAGACACTGGGGCACAGAGACACTGAGACACTGAGACACTGAGGCACAGAGACACTGAGACACAGAGACACTGAGACACTGAAACACAGAGACACTGAGACACTGAGACACAGAGACACTGAGACACTGAGATTCTGAGACACTGAGACACTGAGACTCTGAGACACTGAGACACTGAGACTCTGAGACTCGGAGACATAGAGACACTGAAACACAGAGACACAGAGACACTAAGATGCTGAGACACTGAGACACTGAGGCACAGAGACACTGAGACATTGAGACACAGAGAGACAGAGACACTGAGGCACTGAGACACTGAGACTCTGAGACCCTGAGACACTGAGGCACAGAGACACAGATACACTGAGACACTGAGGCTCAGAGACACTGAGACAAAGAGACACAGAGACACTGAGACACAGAGATACTGAGACACTGAGACATTGAGACACTGAGGCACAGAGACACAGAGACTCTGAGACACTGAGACACAGAGACACTAAGACACAGAGGCACAGAGACACTGAGACACTGAGACTCTGAGTAACTGAGACACTGAGGCACTGAGACACAGAGTCAAGGAGACGCAGAGACACTGACACTCTGAGACACTGGGGCACAGAGACACGGAGACACGGAGACACTGAGACACAGAGTCATTGAGACACTGAAATTCTGAGACACTGAGACACTGAGACACAGAGACACTGAGGCACTGAGTCACAGAGACACAGCGACTGTGAGACACTGAGACACTGAGGCACTGAGACACTGAGGCACAGAGACACTGAGACACTGAGACACTGAGACGGTGAGAAGCTGAGACACTGAGACACAGAGACACAGAATCACTGAGACTCTGAGACTCTGAGACATTGAGACACCAAGACACTGAGACGCTGAGAAACTGAGACACCGAGGCACAGAGACACAGAGACACTGAGAGTCTGAGACACTGAGACACAGAGACACTGAGACTCTGAGATACTGAGACACAGAGACTCTGAGACACTGAGAATCTGAAACACAGAGACACTGAGACACTGATGCACAGAGACACTGAGACACAGAGACACTGAGACACAGAGACACTGAGATCAGGAGACTCAGAGACACTGAGACACAGAGGCACTGAGACACTGAGGAACAGAGACACTGAGACACTGAGACACAGAAACTCTGAGACACTGAGAATCTGAGACATAGAGTCACAGAGACACTGAGACACTGATGCACAGAGACACTGAGACACTGAGACAAAGAGACACTGAAAAATGAGAATCTGAGAAACTGAGACAATGAGACACTGAGTCACAGATACACTGAGACACTTAGACACTGAGGCACAAAGACACAGAGACACTGAGACACTGATCCACAGAGACACTGAGACACAGAGACACAGAAAAACTGAGTCTCTGAGACACTGAGGCACTGAGGCGCTGAGACACTCAGGCACAGAGACACTGAGACACAGAGACACTGAGACTCTGAGACACTGAGACACTGAGGCACAGAGACAATGAGACACGGAGTCTTGGAGACACAGAGACACTGAGACTCTGAGACACTTAGACAGTGAGGCACAGAGACACAGAGACACTGAGAAACTGAGACATTGAGACACAGAGACACTGTGGCACAGAGAAACAGAGACTCTGAGGCAGTGAGAGTCTGAGGCACTGAGACACAGAGACACTGAGACGGTGAGACAATGAGACACTGAGATACAGAGACACAGAGTCACTGAGATCTGAGACACTGAGACACAGAGACATGGAGGCACAGAGGCACTGAGACTCTGAGACACTGAGACACAGAGACACAGAATCACTGAGACTCTGAGACTCTGAGACACTGAGACACTGAGACACAGAGACACTGAGACATAGAGACACAGAGACACTGAGACTCTGAGACACTGAGACACTGAGGCACAGGGACAATGAGACACAGAGACACTGATACTCTGAGACACTGACACACAGACACTGAGGCACAGAGGCACAGAGGCACTGAGACTCTGAGACATCGAGACACTGAGACACGGAGGCAGAGTGACACTGAGACTCTGAGACATCGAGACACCAAGACACTGATACAATGAGAAACTGAGACACCGAGGCACAGAGACACTGAGAGTCTGAGACACTGAGACACAGAGACACTGAGACTCTGAGATACTGAGACACAGAGACTCTGAGACACTGAGAATCTGAAACACAGAGACACTGAGACACTGATGCACAGAGGCACTGAGACACAGAGACACTGAGACACAGAGACACTGAGATCTGGAGACTCAGAGACACTGAGACACAGAGGCACTGAGACACTGAGGAACAGAGACACTGAGACACTGAGACACTGAGACACAGAAACTCTGAGACACTGAGAATCTGAGACATAGAGTCACAGAGACACTGAGACACTGATGCACAGAGACACTGAGACACTGAGACAAAGAGACACTGAAAAATGAGAATCTGAGAAACTGAGACAATGAGACACTGAGTCACAGATACACTGAGACACTTAGACACTGAGGCACAAAGACACAGAGACACTGAGACACTGATCCACAGAGACACTGAGACACAGAGACACAGAAAAACTGAGTCTCTGAGACACTGAGGCACTGAGGCGCTGAGACACTCAGGCACAGAGACACTGAGACACAGAGACACTGAGACTCTGAGACACTGAGACACTGAGGCACAGAGACAATGAGACACGGAGTCTTGGAGACACAGAGACACTGAGACTCTGAGACACTGAGACAGTGAGGCACAGAGACACAGAGACACTGAGAAACTGAGACATTGAGACACAGAGACACTGTGGCACAGAGAAACAGAGACTCTGAGGCAGTGAGAGTCTGAGGCACTGAGACACAGAGACACTGAGACGGTGAGACAATGAGACACTGAGATACAGAGACACAGAGTCACTGAGATCTGAGACACTGAGACACAGAGACATGGAGGCACAGAGGCACTGAGACTCTGAGACACTGAGACACTGAGACACTGAGGCACAGCGACAATGAGACACAGAGACACTGAGACTCGGATACACTGAGACGCAGAGACACTGAGATACTGAGACACATAGACACTGAGATGCAGAGTCACTGAGACTCTGAGACACTGAAACACAGATACTGAGGCACAGAGGCAAAGAGAAACTGAGACACAGAGACACTGAGACACTGAGAAACTAAGACTCTGAGACACTGAGACACTGAGGCACAGAAACTCTGAGACACTGAGACACTGAGAATCTGAGACACAGAGTCACAGAGACACTGAGACACTGATGCACAGAGACACAGAGACACTGAGACTCTGAGACACTGAGGCACAGAGACAATGAGACACGGAGTCTTGGAGACACAGAGACACTGAGACTCTGAGACACTGAGACACTGAGGCACAGAGACACAGAGACACTGAGAAACTGAGACATTGAGACACTGAGAAACTGAGACATTGAGACACAGAGACACTGTGGCACAGAGAAACAGAGACTCTGAGGCAGTGAGAGTCTGAGGCACTGAGACACAGAGACACTGAGACGGTGAGACAATGAGACACTGAGATACAGAGACACAGAGTCACTGAGATCTGAGACACTGAGACACAGAGACATTGAGGCACAGAGGCACTGAGACTCTGAGACACTGAGACACTGAGGCACAGCGACAATGAGACACAGAGACACTGAGACTCGGAGACACTGAGACGCAGAGACACTGAGACACATAGACACTGAGATGCAGAGTCACTGAGACTCTGAGACACTGAAACACAGATACTGAGGCACAGAAGCACAGAGACACTGAGACACAGAGACACTGAGACACTGAGAAACTAAGACTCTGAGACACTGAGGAACAGAAACTCTGAGACACTGAGAATCTGAGACACAGAGTCACAGAGACACTGAGACACTGATGCACAGAGACACTGAGACACTGAGACAAAGAGACACTGAAAAATGAGAATCTGAGAAACTGAGACAATGAGACACTGAGTCACAGATACACTGAGACACTTAGACACTGAGGCACAAAGACACAGAGACACTGAGACACTGATCCACAGAGACACTGAGACACAGAGACACAGAAAAACTGAGTCTCTGAGACACTGAGGCGCTGAGACACTCAGGCACAGAGACACTGAGACACAGAGACACTGAGACTCTGAGACACTGAGACACTGAGGCACAGAGACAATGAGACACGGAGTCTTGGAGACACAGAGATACTGAGACTCTAAGACACTGAGACACTGAGACACTAAGGCACAGAGACACAGAAACACAGATTCACTGAGACACTGAGACATTGAGACACAGAGACTCTGAGAAACTGAGACACTGAGACACTGAAACACTGAGGCACAGATGCACAGAGACACTGAGACTCTGTGACACTGAGACACTGAGACACTAAGGCACAGAGACACAGAAACACAGATTCACTGAGACACATAGACACAGCAACACAGAGACTCTGAGACACTGAGACCCTGTGACACTGAGACTCTGAGACACTGAGGCAAAGAGAAACTGAGACACAGAGACACTGAGACACTGAGACTCTGAGATCTGGAGACTCAGAGACACTGAGACACAGAGACAGAGAGATCCTGAGAGACAGAGACACAGAGACACTGAGATACTGAGGAACAGAGACACTGAGACACTGAGACGCAGAGACTCTGAGACACAGAGACACTGAGACTCTGAGATACTGAGACACAGAGACTCTGAGACACTGAGAATCTGAGACACAGAGTCACAGAGACATTGAGACACTGATGCACAGAGACACTGAGACACAGAGACACTGAGAAATGAGAATCTGAGAAACTGAGACACTGAGACACTGAGTCACAGATACACTGAGACACTGAGACTCTGAGACACTGAGACACTTAGACACTGAGGCACAAAGACACAGAGACACTGAGACATAGAGGCACTGAGACACTGAGGCACAGAGACACTGAGACACAGAGACACAGAGAAACTGAGACTCTGAGACACTGAGACACTGAGGCGCTGAGACACTCAGGCATAGAGACACTGAGACACAGAGACACTGAGACTCTGAGACACTGAGGCGCTGAGACACTCAGGCACAGAGACACTGAGACACAGAGACACTGAGATCAGGAGACTCAGAGACACTGAGACACAGAGACAGAGAGATCCTGAGAGACAGAGACACTGAGACACAGGGACACTGAGACACTGAGGAACAGAGACACTGAGACACTGAGACACAGAGACTCTGAGACACTGACACACTGAGACACTGAGGCACAGAGACACTGAGACACGGAGACACAGAGACTCTGAGACACTAACACACTGAGACACTGAGGCACAGAGACATGAGACACTGAGACACAAAAACTCTGAGACACTGAGACACTGAGAATCTGAGACACAGAGTCACAGAGACACTGAGACACTGATGCACAGAGACACTGAGACACTGAGACAAAGAGACACTGAGAAATGAGAATCTGAGAAACTGAGACACTGAGACATTGAGTCACAGATACACTGAGACACTGAGACTCTGAGACACTGAGACACTTAGACACTGAGGCACAAAGACACAGAGACACTGAGACACTGAGACATAGAGGCACTGAGACACTGAGGCACAGAGACACGGAGACACAGAGACGTAGAGAAACTGAGACTCTGAGACACTGAGACACTGAGGCGCTGAGACACTCAGGCATAGAGACACTGAGACACAGAGACACTGAGACATTGAGACACTGAGACACTGAGGCACAGAGACACAGAGACACTGAGAAACTGAGACATTGAGACACTGAAATTCTGAGACATTGAGACACAGAGACACTGAGGCACAGAGAAACAGAGACTCTGAGGCAGTGAGAGTCTGAGGCACTGAGACACAGAGACACTGAGACGGTGAGGCAATGAGGCACTGAGACACTGAGACATTGAGGCACTGAGACACAGGGACACTGAGACATAGAGACACAGAGACACTGAGACTCTGAGACACTGAGACACTGAGGCACAGATACATTGAGACACAGAGACACTGAGAGTCTGAGACACTGAGGCACAGAGACACTGAGATACTGAGACACAGAGAGACAGAGACACTGAGGCACTGAGACACTGAGACTCTGAGACACTGAGACACTGAGAGTCTGAGACACTGAGGCACAGAGACACTGAGATACTGAGACACAGAGAGACAGAGACACTGAGGCACTGAGTCACAGAGACACAGCGACTGTGAGACACTGAGACACTGAGGCACTGAGACACTGAGACACTGAGGCACAGAGACACTGAGACACTGAGACACTGAGACACAGAAACACTGAGACGGTGAGAAGCTGAGACACAGAGACACTGAGACACAGAGATACTGAGACACTGAGGCACAGAGACACTGAGGCACAGAGACACAGAGACTCTGAGACACTGAGACACAGAGACACTAAGACACAGAGGCACAGAGACACTGAGACACTGAGACTCTGAGTAACTGAGACACTGAGGCACTGAGACACAGAGTCAAGGAGACGCAGAGACACTGACACTCTGAGACACTGGGGCACAGAGACACGGAGACACGGAGACACTGAGACACAGAGTCATTGAGACACTGAAATTCTGAGACACTGAGACACTGAGACACAGAGACACTGAGGCACTGAGTCACAGAGACACAGCGACTGTGAGACACTGAGACACTGAGGCACTGAGACACTGAGGCACAGAGACACTGAGACACTGAGACACTGAGACACTGAGACGGTGAGAAGCTGAGACACTGAGACACAGAGACACAGAATCACTGAGACTCTGAGACATTGAGACACCAAGACACTGAGACGCTGAGAAACTGAGACACCGAGGCACAGAGACACAGAGACACTGAGAGTCTGAGACACTGAGACACTGAGACACAGAGACACTGTGACACTGAGACACTGAGACACTGAGGCACAGAGACACTGAGACACTGAGACACTGAGACTCTGAGACACTGAGAATGAGAGTATGAGACTCTGAGACACTGAGACACTGTGCCTCTGAGATTCGGAGACACTGAGACACTGAGACACAGAGACACTGAGGCGCAGAGGCACTGAGACACAGAGACACTGAGACTCTGAGACAATGAAACTCGGAGACACTGAGACACAGATGCACAGAGACACGGAGACACTAAGATGCTGAGACACTGAGGCACAGAGACACTGAGGCACAGAGACACTGAGACTCTGAGACACTGAGACACTGAGACTCAGAGACATTGAGGCAAAGAGACACAGAGACACTGAGACACTGAGACTCTGAGACACTGAGGCACAGAGACACTGAGGCACAGGGACTCTGAGACAAAGTGACACAGAGACACTGAGACTCTGACACACTGAGACACTGAGGCACAGAGGCACAGAGACACTGAGACACTGAGGCACTGAAACAAAGAGGCACAGAGACACAGAGGCACTGAGATCTGGAGACTCAGAGACACTGAGACACAGAGACAGAGAGATCCTGAGAGACAGAGACACTGAGACTCAGAGACACTGAGATACTGAGGAACAGAGACACTGAGACGCAGAGACTCTGAGACACCGACACACTGAGACACTGAGGCACAGAACCACTGAGACACAGAGACACTGAGACTCTGAGATACTGCGACACAGAGACTCTGCGGCACTGAGAAACTGAGAATCTGAGACACAGAGTCACAGAGACACTGAGACACTGATGCACAGAGACACTGAGACACAGAGACACTCAGATCTGGAGACTCAGAGACACTGAGACACAGAGACACTGAGACACTGAGGAACAGAGACACTGAGACACTGAGACACTGAGGAACAGAGACACTGAGACACTGAGACTCTGAGACACTGACACACTGAGACACTGAGGCACAGAGACACTGAGACACAGAGACACTGAGACTCTGAGACACTGAGACACAAAAACTCTGAGACACTGAGACACTGAGAATCTGAGACGCAGAGTCACAGAGACACTGAGACACTGATGCACAGAGACACTGAGACACCGAGACAAAGAGACACTGAGAAATGAGAATCTGAGAAACTGAGACACTGAGACACTGAGTCACAGATACACTGAGACACTGAGACTCTGAGACACTGAGACACTGAGGCACAAAGACACAGAGACACTGAGACACTGAGACATCGAGGCACTGAGACACTGAGGCACAGATACACTGAGACTCAGAGACAAATAGAAACTGAGACTCACAGACACTGAGACACTGAGGCGCTGAGACACTCAGGCACTGAGACACTGAGACACAGAGACACTGAGACTCTGAGACACTGAGGCGCTGAGGCACTCAGGCACAGAGACACTGAGACACAGAGACACTGAGACTCTGAGACACTGAGACACTGAGGCACAGAGACAATGAGACATGGAGTCTAGGAGACACAGAGACACTGAGACTCTGAGACACTGAGGCACAGAGACACAGAGACACTGAGAAACTGAGACATTGAGACTTTGAAATTCTGAGACACTGAGACACAGAGACACTGAGGCACAGAGAAACCGACACTCTGAGGCAGTGAGAGTCTGAGGCACTGAGACACAGAGACACTGAGACGGTGAGACAATGAGACACTGAGATACAGAGACACAGAGTCACTGAGATCTGAGACACTGAGACACAGAGAAATTGTGGCACTGAGACACAGGGACATTGAGACATAGAGACACAGAGACACTGAGACTCTGAGACACTGAGACACTGAGGCACAGAGGCAATGAGACACAGAGACACTGAGACTCTGAGACACTGAGACACAGAGACACTGAGATACTGAGACTCTGAGACACTGACACACTGAGACACTGAGGCACAGAGACAAAGAGATCCTGAGAGACAGAAACACTGAGACACAGAGACACTGAGACACTGAGGAACAGAGAAACTGAGACACTGAGACACTGAGACGTAGAGACACTGAGGCACAGTGACACTGAGACACAGAGACCCTGAGACTCTGAGAAACTGAGACACTGAGGCACTGAGACACTGAGTCAAGGAGACACAGAGACACTGACACTCTGAGACACTGGGGCACAGAGACACTGAGACACTGAGACACAGAGTCATTGAGACACTGAAATTCTGAGACACTGAGACACAGAGGCACTGAGGCACAGAGAAACAGAGGCACTGTGTCACAGAGACACAGAGACTGTGAGACACTGAGACACTGATAGCACTGAGACACTGAGACACTGAGGCAGAGAGACACTGAGACACTGAGACACAGAAACACTGAGACGGTGAGAAGCTGAGACACTGAGACACAGAGACACAGAATCACTGAGACTCTGAGACTCTGAGACACTGAGACACTGAGACACAGAGACACTGAGACATAGAGACACAGAGACACTGAGACTCTGAGACACTGAGACACTGAGGCACAGGGACAATGAGACACAGAGACACTGATACTCTGAGACACTGACACACAGACACTGAGGCACAGAGGCACAGAGGCACTGAGACTCTGAGACATCGAGACACTGAGACACGGAGGCAGAGTGACACTGAGACTCTGAGACATCGAGACACCAAGACACTGAGACAATGAGAAACTGAGACACCGAGGCACAGAGACACTGAGAGTCTGAGACACTGAGACACAGAGACACTGAGACTCTGAGATACTGAGACACAGAGACTCTGAGACACTGAGAATCTGAAACACAGAGACACTGAGACACTGATGCACAGAGGCACTGAGACACAGAGACACTGAGACACAGAGACACTGAGATCTGGAGACTCAGAGACACTGAGACACAGAGGCACTGAGACACTGAGGAACAGAGACACTGAGACACTGAGACACTGAGACACAGAAACTCTGAGACACTGAGAATCTGAGACATAGAGTCACAGAGACACTGAGACACTGATGCACAGAGACACTGAGACACTGAGACAAAGAGACACTGAAAAATGAGAATCTGAGAAACTGAGACAATGAGACACTGAGTCACAGATACACTGAGACACTTAGACACTGAGGCACAAAGACACAGAGACACTGAGACACTGATCCACAGAGACACTGAGACACAGAGACACAGAAAAACTGAGTCTCTGAGACACTGAGGCACTGAGGCGCTGAGACACTCAGGCACAGAGACACTGAGACACAGAGACACTGAGACTCTGAGACACTGAGACACTGAGGCACAGAGACAATGAGACACGGAGTCTTGGAGACACAGAGACACTGAGACTCTGAGACACTGAGACAGTGAGGCACAGAGACACAGAGACACTGAGACATTGAGACACAGAGACACTGTGGCACAGAGAAACAGAGACTCTGAGGCAGTGAGAGTCTGAGGCACTGAGACACAGAGACACTGAGACGGTGAGACAATGAGACACTGAGATACAGAGACACAGAGTCACTGAGATCTGAGACACTGAGACACAGAGACATTGAGGCACAGAGGCACTGAGACTCTGAGACACTGAGACACTGAGACACTGAGGCACAGCGACAATGAGACACAGAGACACTGAGACTCGGAGACACTGAGACGCAGAGACACTGAGATACTGAGACACATAGACACTGAGATGCAGAGTCACTGAGACTCTGAGACACTGAAACACAGATACTGAGGCACAGAGGCACAGAGACACTGAGACACAGAGACACTGAGACACTGAGAAACTAAGACTCTGAGACACTGAGACACTGAGGCACAGAAACTCTGAGACACTGAGAATCTGAGACACAGAGTCACAGAGACACTGAGACACTGATGCACAGAGACACTGAGACACTGAGACACTGAAAAATGAGAATCTGAGAAACTGAGACAATGAGACACTGAGTCACAGATACACTGAGACACTTAGACACTGAGGCACAAAGACACAGAGACACTGAGACACTGATCCACAGAGACACTGAGACACAGAGACACAGAAAAACTCAGTCTCTGAGACACTGAGGCACTGAGGCGCTGAGACACTCAGGCACAGAGACACTGAGACACAGAGACACTGAGACTCTGAGACACTGAGACACTGAGGCACAGAGACAATGAGACACGGAGTCTTGGAGACACAGAGATACTGAGACTCTGAGACACTGAGACACTGAGACACTAAGGCACAGAGACACAGAAACACAGATTCACTGAGACACTGAGACATTGAGACACAGAGACTCTGAGAAACTGAGACACTGAGACACTGAAACACTGAGGCACAGATGCACAGAGACACTAAGACTCTGTGACACTGAGACACTGAGACACTAAGGCACAGAGACACAGAAACACAGATTCACTGAGACACATAGACACAGCAACACAGAGACTCTGAGACACTGAGACCCTGTGACACTGAGACTCTGAGACACTGAGGCAAAGAGAAACTGAGACACAGAGACACTGAGACACTGAGACACTGAGATCTGGAGACTCAGAGACACTGAGACACAGAGACAGAGAGATCCTGAGAGACAGAGACACAGAGACACTGAGATACTGAGGAACAGAGACACTGAGACACTGAGACGCAGAGACTCTGAGACACAGAGACACTGAGACTCTGAGATACTGAGACACAGAGACTCTGAGACACTGAGACACTGAGAATCTGAGACACAGAGTCACAGAGACACTGAGACACTGATGCACAGAGACACTGAGACACAGAGACACTGAGAAATGAGAATCTGAGAAACTGAGACACTGAGACACTGAGTCACAGATACACTGAGACACTGAGACTCTGAGACACTGAGACACTTAGACACTGAGGCACAAAGACACAGAGACACTGAGACATAGAGGCACTGAGACACTGAGGCACAGAGACACTGAGACACAGAGACACAGAGAAACTGAGACTCTGAGACACTGAGACACTGAGGCGCTGAGACACTCAGGCATAGAGACACTGAGACACAGAGACACTGAGACTCTGAGACACAGAGACACTGAGGCGCTGAGACACTCAGGCACAGAGACACTGAGACACAGAGACACTGAGATCAGGAGACTCAGAGACACTGAGACACAGAGACAGAGAGATCCTGATAGACAGAGACACTGAGACACAGGGACACTGAGACACTGAGGAACAGAGACACTGAGACACAGAGACTCTGAGACACTGACACACTGAGACACTGAGGCACAGAGACACTGAGACACGGAGACACAGAGACTCTGAGACACTAACACACTGAGACACTGAGGCACAGAGACATGAGACACTGAGACACAAAAACTCTGAGACACTGAGAATCTGAGACACAGAGTCACAGAGACACTGAGACACTGATGCACAGAGACACTGAGACACTGAGACAAAGAGACACTGAGAAATGAGAATCTGAGAAACTGAGACACTGAGACACTGAGTCACAGATACACTGAGACACTGAAACACTGAGACTCTGAGACACTGAGACACTTAGACACTGAGGCACAAAGACACAGAGACACTGAGACACTGAGACATAGAGGCACTGAGACACTGAGGCACAGAGACACGGAGACACAGAGACATAGAGAAACTGAGACTCTGAGACACTGAGACACTGAGGCGCTGAGACACTCAGGCACAGAGACACTGAGACACAGAGACACTGAGACATTGAGACACTGAGACACTGAGGCACAGAGACACAGAGACACTGAGAAACTGAGACATTGAGACACTGAAATTCTGAGACATTGAGACACAGAGACACTGAGGCACAGAGAAACAGAGACTCTGAGGCAGTGAGAGTCTGAGGCACTGAGACACAGAGACACTGAGACGGTGAGGCACTGAGACACAGGGACACTGAGACATAGAGACACAGAGACACTGAGACTCTGAGACACTGAGACACTGAGGCACAGATACATTGAGACACAGAGACACTGAGAGTCTGAGACACTGAGGCACAGAGACACTGAGATACTGAGACACATAGACACTGAGATGCAGAGTCACTGAGACTCTGAGACAGTGATACACAGATACTGAGGCACAGAGGCACAGAGACACTGAGACACAGAGTCACTGAGACACTGAGAAACTAAGACTCTGAGACACTGAGACACTGAGGCACAGAGACACAGAGACACAGAGACACAGATTCACTGAGACACTGAGATATTGAGACACAGAGACTCTGAGAAACTGAGACGCTGAGACACTGAGACACTGAGACACTGAGGCACAGAGACACTGAGACACCGAGACACAGAGACACAGACACACTGAGACACTGAGGCACAGAGACACTGAGACTAAGAGACACAGAGACAGGGAGACTCTGAGACACTGAGACACAGAGACACAGAGACAGGGAGACTCTGAGACACTGAGACACAGAGACACAAAGACAGGGAGACTCTGAGACACTAAGACACTGAGACACTGAGGCACAGAGACACTGAGACAAAGAGACACAGAGACACTGAGACTCTGAGACGCTGAGACACAGAGACGCTGGGGCCCAGAGACAATGAGACAAAGAGACACTGAGACTCTGAGACACTGAGACACTGAGACACTAAGGTACAGAGACACAGAGACACAGATTCACTGAGATACTGAGACTCTGAGGCATTGAGACACTGAGACTCTGAGACACTGAGACACTGAGGCGCTGAGACACTCAGGCACAGAGACACTGAGACACAGAGACACTGAGACATTGAGACACTGAGACACTGAGGCACAGAGACACAGAGACACTGAGAAACTGAGACATTGAGACACTGAAATTCTGAGACATTGAGACACAGAGACACTGAGGCACAGAGAAACAGAGACTCTGAGGCAGTGAGAGTCTGAGGCACTGAGACACAGAGACACTGAGACGGTGAGGCAATGAGGCACTGAGACACTGAGACATTGAGGCACTGAGACACAGGGACACTGAGACATAGAGACACAGAGACACTGAGACTCTGAGACACTGAGACACAGATACATTGAGACACAGAGACACTGAGAGTCTGAGACACTGAGGCACAGAGACACTGAGATACTGAGACACACAGACACTGAGATGCAGAGTCACTGAGACTCTGAGACAGTGATACACAGATACTGAGGCACAGAGGCACAGAGACACTGAGACACAGAGTCACTGAGACACTGAGAAACTAAGACTCTGAGACACTGAGACACTGAGGCACAGAGACACAGAGACACAGATTCACTGAGACACTGAGATATTGAGACACAGAGACTCTGAGAAACTGAGACGCTGAGACACTGAGACACTGAGACACTGAGGCACAGAGACACTGAGACACCGAGACACAGAGACACAGACACACTGAGACACTGAGGCACAGAGACACTGAGACTAAGAGACACAGAGACAGGGAGACTCTGAGACACTGAGACACAGAGACACAGAGACAGGGAGACTCTGAGACACTGAGACACAGAGACACAAAGACAGGGAGACTCTGAGACACTAAGACACTGAGACACTGAGGCACAGAGACACTGAGACAAAGAGACACAGAGATACTGAGACTCTGAGACGCTGAGAAACAGAGACGCTGGGGCCCAGAGACAATGAGACAAAGAGACACTGAGACTCTGAGACACTGAGACACTGAGACACTAAGGTACAGAGACACAGAGACACAGATTCACTGAGATACTGAGACTCTGAGGCATTGAGACACTGAGACTCTGAGACACTGAGACACTGAGACACTGAGACACAGAGACGTGAGACACCAAGACACAGAGACACTGACTCACTGAGACACTGAGGCACAGAGACACTGAGACATAGAGACACTGAGACTCTGAGACTCTGAGACTCTGAGACTCTGAGACTCTGAGACATTGAGACACAGAGACACTGAGATACTGAGACACATAGACACTGAGACACAGAGTCACTGAGAGTCTGAGGCACTGAGACACAGAGACACTGAGATCTGGAGACTCAGAGACACTGAGACACAGAGACAGAGAGATCCTGAGAGACAGAGACACTGAGACACAGAGACACTGAGACACTGAGGAACAGAGACACTGAGACACTGAGACGCAGAGACTCTGAGACACTGACACACTGAGACATTGAGGCACAGAGACACTGAGAGACAGAGACACTGAGACTCTGAGATTCTGAGACACAGAGACTCTGAGACACTGAGTATCTGAGACACAGAGTCACAGAGACACTGAGACACTGATGCACAGAGACACTGAGACACAGAGACACTGAGACACTGAGACACAGAGACACTGAGATCTGGAGACTCAGAGACACTGAGACACAGAGACAGAGAGATCCTGAGAGACAGAGACACTGAGACACAGAGACACAGAGACTCTGAGACACTGACACACTGAGACACTGAAGCACAGAGACACTGAGACACAGAGACACTGAGACTCTGAGACACTGAGACACAGAAACTCTGAGACACTGAGAATCTGAGACACAGAGTCACAGAGACACTGAGACACTGATGCACAGAGACACTGAGACACTGAGACAAAGAGACACTGAGAAATGAGAATCTGAGAAACTGAGACACTGAGACACTGAGTCACAGATACACTGAGACACTGAGACTCTGAGACACTGAGACACTTAGACACTGAGGCACAAAGACACAGAGACACTGAGACACTGAGACATAGAGGCACTGAGACACAGAGACACTCAGGCACAGAGACACTGAGACACAGAAACACTGAGACTCTGAGACGCTGAGACACTGAGGCGCTGAGACACTGAGACACAGAGACACTGAGACACAGAGACACTGAGACTCTGAGACACTGAGACACTGAGAATCTGAGACATAGAGTCACAGAGACACTGAGACACTGATGCACAGAGACACTGAGACACTGAGACAAAGAGACACTGAAAAATAAGAATCTGAGAAACTGAGGCAATGAGACACTGAGTCACAGATACACTGAGACACTTAGACACTGAGGCACAAAGACACAGAGACACTGAGACACTGATCCACAGAGACACTGAGACACAGAGACACAGAAAAACTGAGTCTCTGAGACACTGAGACACTGAGGCGCTGAGACACTCAGGCACAGAGACACTGAGACACAGAGACACTGAGACTCTGAGACACTGTGACACTGAGGCACAGAGACAATGAGACACGGAGTCTTGGAGACACAGAGACACTGAGACTCTGAGACACTGAGACACTGAGGCACAGAGACACAGAGACACTGAGAAACTGAGACATTGAGACACTGACTTTCTGAGACATTGAGACACAGAGACACTGTGGCACAGAGAAACAGAGACTCTGAGGCAGTGAGAGTCTGAGGCACTGAGACACAGAGACACTGAGACGGTGAGACAATGAGACACTGAGATACAGAGACACAGAGTCATTGAGATCTGAGACACTGAGACACAGAGACATTGAGGCACAGAGGCACTGAGACTCTGAGACACTGAGACACTGAGACACTGAGGCACAGAGACAATGAGACACAGAGACACTGAGACTCGGAGACACTGAGACGCAGAGACACTGAGATACTGAGACACATAGACACTGAGATGCAGAGTCACTGAGACTCTGAGACACTGAAACACAGATACTGAGGCACAGAGGCACAGAGACACTGAGACACAGAGACACTGAGACACTGAGAAACTAAGACTCTGAGACACTGAGACACTGAGGCACAGAAACTCTGAGACACTGAGACACTGAGAATCTGAGACACAGAGTCACAGAGACACTGAGACACTGATGCACAGAGACACTGAGACACTGAGACACTGAGACACTGAGGCACAAAGACACAGAGACACTGAGACACTGATCCAGAGAGACACTGAGACACAGAGACACAGAAAAACTGAGACTCTGAGACACTGAGACACTGAGGCACAGAGACAATGAGACACGGAGTCTTGGAGACACAGAGATACTGAGACTCTGAGACACTGAGACACTGAGACACTAAGGCACAGAGACACAGAAACACAGATTCACTGAGACACTGAGACATTGAGACACAGAGACTCTGAGAAACTGAGACACTGAGACACTGAAACACTGAGGCACAGATGCACAGAGACACTGAGACTCTGTGACACTGAGACACTGAGACACTAAGGCACAGAGACACAGAAACACAGATTCACTGAGACACATAGACACAGCAACACAGAGACTCTGAGACACTGAGACCCTGTGACACTGAGACTCTGAGACACTGAGGCAAAGAGAAACTGAGACACAGAGACACTGAGACACTGAGACTCTGAGATCTGGAGACTCAGAGACACTGAGACACAGAGACAGAGAGATCCTGAGAGACAGAGACACTGAGACACAGGGACATTGAGACACTGAGGAACAGAGAGATCCTGAGAGACAGAGACACAGAGACACTGAGATACTGAGGAACAGAGACACTGAGACACTGAGACGCAGAGACTCTGAGACACAGAGACACTGAGACTCTGAGATACTGAGACACAGTGACTCTGAGACACTGAGACACAGAGACACAGAGAAACTGAGACTCTGAGAATCTGAGACACTGAGGCGCTGAGACACTCAGGCATAGAGACACTGAGACACAGAGACACTGAGACTCTGAGACACTGAGGCGCTGAGACACTCAGGCACAGAGACACTGAGACACAGAGACACTGAGATCAGGAGACTCAGAGACACTGAGACACAGAGACAGAGAGATCCTGAGAGACAGAGACACTGAGACACAGGGACACTGAGACACTGAGGAACAGAGACACTGAGACACTGAGACACAGAGACTCTGAGACACTGACACACTGAGACACTGAGGCACAGAGACACTGAGACACGGAGACACAGAGACTCTGAGACACTAACCCACTGAGACACTGAGGCACAGAGACATGAGACACTGAGACACAAAAACTCTGAGACACTGAGACACTGAGAATCTGAGACACAGAGTCACAGAGACACTGAGACACTGATGCACAGAGACACTGAGACACTGAGACAAAGAGACACTGAGAAACGAGAATCTGAGAAACTGAGACACTGAGACACTGAGTCACAGATACACTGTGACACTGAGACTCTGAGACATTGAGACACTTAGACACTGAGGCACAAAGACACAGAGACACTGAGACACTGAGACATAGAGGCACTGAGACACTGAGGCACAGAGACACGGAGACACAGAGACATAGAGAAACTGAGACTCTGAGACACTGAGACACTGAGGCGCTGAGACACTCAGGCATAGAGACACTGAGACACAGAGACACTGAGACTCTGAGACACTGAGACACTGAGGCGCTGAGACACTCAGGCACAGAGACACTGAGACACAGAGACACTGAGACATTGAGACACTGAGACACTGAGGCACAGAGACACAGAGACACTGAGAAACTGAGACATTGAGACACTGAAATTCTGAGACATTGAGACACAGAGACACTGAGGCACAGAGAAACAGAGACTCTGAGGCAGTGAGAGTCTGAGGCACTGAGACACAGAGGCACTGAGACGGTGAGGCAATGAGGCACTGAGATACAGAGACACAGAGTAACTGAGATCTGAGACACTGAGACACTGAGACATTGAGGCACTGAGACACAGGGACACTGAGACATAGAGACACAGAGACACTGAGACTCTGAGACACTGAGACACTGAGGCACAGATACATTGAGACACAGAGACACTGAGATTCTGAGACACTGAGTCACAGAGACACTGAGATACTGAGACACATAGACACTGAGATGCAGAGTCACTGAGACTCTGAGACAGTGATACACAGATACTGAGGCACAGAGGCACAGAGACACTGAGACACAGAGTCACTGAGACACTGAGAAACTAAGACTCTGAGACACTGAGACACTGAGGCACAGAGACACAGAGACACAGATTCACTGAGACACTGAGATATTGAGACACAGAGACTCTGAGAAACTGAGACGCTGAGACACTGAGACACTGAGACACTGAGGCACAGAGACACTGAGACACCGAGACACAGAGACACAGACACAGAGACACTGAGGCACAGAGACACTGAGACTAAGAGACACAGAGACAGGGAGACTCTGAGACACTGAGACACTGAGACACAGAGACACAGAGACAGGGAGACTCTGAGACACTGAGACACTGAGACACAGAGACACAGAGACAGGGAGACTCTGAGACACTAAGAAACTGAGACACTGAGGCACAGAGACACTGAGACAAAGAGACACAGAGACACTGAGACTCTGAGACACTGAGACACAGAGACGCTGGGGCCCAGAGACAATGAGACAAAGAGACACTGAGACTCTGAGACACTGAGACACTAAGGTACAGAGACACAGATTCACTGAGATACTGAGACTCTGAGGCATTGAGACACTGAGACTCTGAGACACTGAGACACTGAGGCACAGAGACACTGAGACACCGAGACACAGAGACACTGACACACTGAGACACTGAGGCACAGAGACACTGAGACATAGAGACACTGAGACTCTGAGACTCTGAGACATTGAGACACAGAGACACTGAGATACTGAGACACATAGACACTGAGACACAGAGTCACTGAGAGTCTGAGGCACTGAGACACAGAGACACTGAGATCTGGAGACTCAGAGACACTGAGACACAGAGACAGAGAGATCCTGAGAGACAGAGACACTGAGACACAGAGACACTGAGACACTGTGGAACAGAGACACTGAGACACTGAGACGCAGAGACTCTGAGACACTGACACACTGAGACACTGAGGCACAGAGACACTGAGAGACAGAGACACTGAGACTCTGAGATTCTGAGACACAGAGACTCTGAGACACTGAGAATCTGAGACACAGAGTCACAGAGACACTGAGACACTGATGCACAGAGACACAGAGACACAGAGACACTGAGACACAGAGACACTGAGATCTGGAGACTCAGAGACACTGAGACACAGAGACAGAGAGATCCTGAGAGACAGAGACACTGAGACACAGAGACACTGAGACGCTGAGGAACAGAGACACTGAGACACAGAGACTCTGAGACACTGACACACTGAGACACTGAGGCACAGGGACACTGAGACTCTGAGACACTGAGACACAGAAACTCTGAGACACTGAGAATCTGAGACACAGAGTCACAGAGACACTGAGACACTGATGCACAGAGACACTGAGACACTGAGACAAAGAGACACTGAGAAATGAGAATCTGAGAAACTGAGACACTGAGACACTGAGTCACAGGTACACTGAGACACTGAGACACTTAGACACTGAGGCACAAAGACACAGAGACACTGAGACACTGAGACATAGAGGCACTGAGACACAGAGACACTCAGGCACAGAGACACTGAGACACAGAGACACTGAGACTCTGAGATTCTGAGACACAGAGACTCTGAGACACTGAGAATCTGAGACACAGAGACACAGAGACACTGAGACACTGATGCACAGAGACACTGAGACACAGAGACACAGAGACACTGAGACACTGAGACACTGAGATCTGGAGACTCAGAGACACTGAGACACAGAGACAGAGAGATCCTGAGACACTGAGACACTTAGACACTGAGGCACAAAGACACAGAGACACTGAGACACTGAGACATAGAGGCACTGAGACACAGAGACACTCAGGCACAGAGACACTGAGACACAGAGACACTGAGACTCTGAGACTCTGAGACACTGAGACACTGAGGCGCTGAGACACTGAGACACAGAGACACTGAGACACAGGGACACTGAGACTCTGAGAACTGAGACACTGAGGCACAGAGACAATGAGGCACGGAGTCTTGGAGACACAGAGACACTGAGACTCTGAGACACTGAGACACTGAGGCAAAGAGACACAGAGACACTGAGAAACTGAGACATTGAGACACTGAAATTCTGAGACATTGAGACACAGAGACACTGAGGCTCTGAGACACTGAGACACTGAGGCGCTGAGACACTCAGGCACAGAGACACTGAGACACAGAGACACTGAGACTCTGAGACACTGAGACACTGAGACAATGACACACGGAGACTAGGAGGCACAGAGACCCTGAGACTCTGAGACACTGAGGCACTGAGGCACTGAGGAACAGAGACACAGAGACGCTGAGAAACTGAGACATTGAGACACTGAGGCACAGAGAAACAGAGACTCTGTGGCAGTGAGAGTCTGAGGCACTGAGGCACAGAGACACTGAGACGGTGAGACAATGAGACACTGAGATACAGAGACACAGAGTCACTGAGATCTGAGACACTGAGACACAGAGACATTGATGCACTGAGACACAGGGAAACTGAGACACAGCGACACAGAGACACTGAGACTCTGAGACACTGAGACACTGAGACACTGAGGCACAGAGACACTGAGACACAGAGACACTGTGACTCTGAGACCCTGAGACACTGAGACGCTGAGGCACAGAGACACTGAGACACTGAGGCACAGAGACTCTGAGACACTGACACACTGAGACACTGAGGCACAGAGACAGAGAGATCCTGAGAGACAGAGACACTGAGACACTGTGAAACTGAGGAACAGAGACACTGAGTCACTGAGACACAGAGACTCAGAGACACTGACACACTGAGACACTGAGGCACAGAGACACTGAGACTCTGAGACACTGAGACGCAGAGACACTAAGACACAGGGGCACAGAGACACTGAGACACCGAGACACAGAGAAACTGAGTCTCTGAGACACTGAGACGCAGAGACACTGAGGCACTGAGACACGGAGTCAAGGAGACGCAGAGACACTGACACTCTGAGACACTGGGGCACAGAGACTCTGAGACACAGAGACACTGAGACTCTGTGACACTGAGACACTGAGGCACAGAGACACTGTGAAAGTGAGCCATTGAGACACTGCAATTCTGAGACATTGAGACACTGAGACACTGAGGCACAGAGAAACAGAGACTCTGAGACTCTGAGACACTGTGACACTGAGGCACAGAGACACTGAGACACAGAGACACAGAGACACTGAGACAAAGAGACTCTGAGACACTGAGACACTGAGACTCTGAGACTCGGAGACACTGAGACACTGAGACACAGACACACAGAGACGCTAAGATGCTGAGACACTGAGGCACTGAGACACTGAGACACTGAGGCACAGAGACACAGATACACTGAGGCACTGAGGCACAGAGACACTGAGACAATGAGAAACAGAGACACTGAGACACAGAGACTCTGAGACACAGAGACACAGAGGCACAGAGACACAGAGACACTAAGATGCTGAGACACTGAGACACTGAGGCACAGAGACACTGAGACACAGAGACACTGAGGCACAGAGACACTGAGACACTGAGAGGCAGAGACATTGAGACAAAGAGACACAGAGACACTGAGACACTGAGACACTGAGACTCTGAGACACTAAGACTCTGAGACACTAGGGCACAGAGACCCAGGTACACTGAGGCACCGAGACACTGAGGCACAGGGACTCTGAGACAAAGAGACACAGAGACACTGGGACTCTGAGACATTGAGACACGGAAACACTGAGGCACAGAGGCACAGAGACACTGAGACACTGAGACTCTGAGACACTGAGACACTGAGGCACAGAGACACAGAGGCACTGTGAAAGTGAGCCATTGAGACAGTGCAATTCTGAGACATTGAGACACAGAGACACTGAGGCACAGAGAAACAGAGACTCTGAGACACTGAGACACTGAGGCACAGAGACACTGAGATACAGAGACACAGAGACACTGTGACTCTGAGAAACTAAGACACTGAGACACTGAGGCACAGAGACACTGAGACACTGAGACACAGAGACACTGAGATACAGTGACTCAGAGACACTGAGACACAGAGCCTCTGAGACACTGAGACTCTGAGACTCGGAGACACAGACACACAGAGACGCTAAGGTGCTGAGACACTGAGACAATGAAGCACAGAGACACTGAGACATTGAGACACTGAGAGTCTGAGACACTGAGGCACTGAGACACTGAGACACTGAGGCACAGAGACACAGATACACTGAGGCACTGAGGCACAGAGGCACTGAGACAATGAGAAACAGAGACACTGAGACACAGAGACTCTGAGACACAGAGACACAGAGGCACAGAGACACAGAGACACTAAGATGCTGAGACACTGAGACACTGAGGCACAGAGACACTGAGACACAGAGACACTGAGAGTCAGAGACACTGAGACACTCAGAGTCAGAGACATTGAGACAAAGAGACACAGAGACACTGAGACACTGAGACTCTGAGACACTGAGACTCTGAGACACTGAGGCACAGAGACCCAGGTACACTGAGGCACCGAGACACTGAGGCACAGGGACTCTGAGGCAAAGAGATACAGAGACACATAGACACAGAGACACAGAGACACAGAGACTCTGAGACACTGAGACCCTGAGGCAAAGAGACACTGGGACACAGAAACACTGAGATCTGGAGAATCAGAGACACTGAGACGCAGAGGCTCTGAGACACTGACACACTGAGACACTGAGGCACAGAGACACTGAGACACAGAGGCACAGAGACACTGAGAATCTGAGACACAGAGTCACAGAGACACTGAGACACTGATGCACAGAGACACTGAGACTCTGAGACACTGAGGAACAGAGACACTGAGACACTGAGACACTGAGACACAGGGACTCTGAGACACTGACACACTGAGACACTGAGGCACAGAGACACTGAGACACTGAGACACAGAGACACTGAGACACAAAGACTCTGAGACACTGAGACTCTGAGACTCGGAGATGCTGAGACACTGAGACACTGAGACACAGACACACAGAGACACTAAGATGCTGAGACACTGAGACACTGAGACACTGAGGCACAGAGACACTGAGACACAGAGACATTGAGACTCACAGACACTGAGACACTGAGAGTCAGAGACATTGAGACAAAGAGACACAGAGACACTGAGACACTGAGACTCTGAGACACTGAGACTCTGAGACACTGAGGCACAGAGACCCAGGTACACTGAGGCACCGAGACACTGAGGCACAGGGACTCTGAGACAAAGAGACACAGAGACACTGGGACTCTGAGACACTGAGACACGGAAACACTGAGGCACAGAGGCACAGAGACACTGAGACACTGAGGCACAGAGATACTGAGACAAAGAGACACAGAGACGCATAGACACAGAGACACAGAGACTCTGAGACACTGAGACCCTGAGGCACAGAGACACTGGGACACTGAGTCACAGAGAAACTGAGGCACAGAGACACGGAGACACTGAGACTCTGAGACAGTGAGACACTGAGACACAGAGACACTGAGACACAGAAACACTGAGATCTGGAGAATCAGTGACACAGAGACACAGAGACAGAGAGATCATGAGAGACAGAGACACTGAGACACAAAGACACTGAGATACTGAGGAACAGAGACATTGAGACGCAGAGACTCTGAGACACTGACACACTGAGACACTGAGGCACAGAGACACTGAGACACAGAGACACAGAGACACTGAGACTCTGAGATACTGAGACACAGAGACTCTGAGACACTGAGACACTGAGAATCTGAGACACAGAGTCACAGAGACACTGATGCAGAGAGACACTGAGACACTGAGACACAGGGACTCTGAGACACTGACACACTGAGACACTGAGGCACAGAGACACTGAGACACAGAGACACTGAGACTCTGAGACACTGAGACACAGAAACTCTGAGACACTGAGACACAGAGAATCTGAGACAAGGAGTCACAGAGACACTGAGACACTGATGCACAGAGACAATGAGACACAGAGACAAAGAGACACTGAGAAATGAGAATCTGAGAAACTGAGACACTGAGACACTGAGTCACAGATACACTGAGACACTGAGACTCTGAGACACTGAGACACTGAGGCACAAAGACACAGAGACACTGAGACACTGAGACACTGAGACTCTGAGACACTGAGGCACTGAGACTCTGAGACACTGAGACACTGAGACACTGAGGCACAAAGACACAGAGACACTGAGACATAGAGGCACTGAGACACTGGGACACTGAGGCACAGAGACACTGAGACACTGAGACTCTTAAATACTGAGACACTGAGACACTGAGGCACAGAGACACAGAGGCACAGGGACACTGCGACTCTGAGACACAGAGAAACTGAGAATCTAAACAAAGAGACACTGTGATACTGAGACACACAGACACTGAGAAACTGAGGCACAGAGACACAGAGACACTGAGACTCTGAGACTCTGAGACACTGAGACACTGAGGCACAGAGACACTGAGATAATGATACTCTGAGACACTGAGACACTGAGACACAGAGACACTGAGACACAGAGACACAGAGACACTGAGACACTGGGACAGTGAGACACTGAGGCACCGAGACACAGAGACACTGACATACTGAGACACAGAGACTCTGATACACTGATACACTGACACACTGAGGCACAGAGGCACTGAGACACAGAGACACAGAGGCACTGAGGCACTGTGTCACTGAGACACTGAGGCACAGAGACACAGAGACACTGAGACTCTGAGACACTGAGGCACGGAGACACTGAGACACTGACGCACAGAGACACTGAGACAGAGAGACACAGAGATAGTGAGACTCTGAGGCACTGAGACACAGAGGCGCTGAGACGCTGAGACACTGAGACACTGAGGCACAGAGTCACTGAAACACAGAGACACTGAGACTCTGAGACACTGAGACACTGAGGCACAGAGACACTGAGACACAGAGACACAGAGACACTGAGACTCTGAGATACTGAGACACAGAGACTCTGAGACTCTGAGACACTGAGCATCTGAGACACACAGTCACAGAGACACTGAGACACTGATGCACAGAGACACTGAGACACTGAGACACAGAGACACTGAGGAACAGAGACACTGAGACACTGAGGCACAGGGACTCTGAGACACTGACACACTGAGACACTGAGGCACAGAGACACTGAGACACAGAGACACTGAGACTCTGAGACACTGAGACACAGAAACTCTGAGACACTGAGACACAGAGAATCTGAGACAAGGAGTCACAGAGACACTGAGACACTGATGCACAGAGACAATGAGACACAGAGACAAAGAGACACTGAGAAATGAGAATCTGAGAAACTGAGACACTGAGACACTGAGTCACAGATACACTGAGACACTGAGACTCTGAGACACTGAGATCTGAGACACTGAGACACTGAGGCACAAAGACACAGAGACACTGAGACATAGAGGCACTGAGACACTGAGGCACAGAGATACTGAGACTCTGAGACACTAAGACACTGAGACACTGAAATTCTGAGACATTGAGACACAGAGACACTGAGGCACAGAGAAACAGAGACTCTGAGGCAGTGAGAGTCTGAGGCACTGAGACACAGAGACACTGAGACGGTGAGACAATGAGACACTGAGATACAGAGACACAGAGTCCCTGAGATCTGAGATACTGAGACACAGAGACATTGAGGCACTGAGACACAGGGACACTGAGACATAGAGACACAGAGACACTGAGACTCTGAGACACTGAGACACTGAGACACTGAGGCACAGAGACACTGAGACACAGAGACACTGTGACTCTGAGACACTGAGAAATAGAGACACACAGACACTGAGACTCTGAGACACTGAGACACTGAGACACTAAGGCACAGAGATACAGAGACACAGATTCACTGAGACAAAGAGACATTGAGACACAGAGACTCTGAGAAACTGAGACACTGAGACACTGAGGTACAGAGACACAGATACACTGAGACACTGAGGCACAGAGACACTGAGACAAAGAGACACAGAGACATTGAGACACTGAGACACTGAGGCACAGAGACACAGAGGCACAGAGACACAGAGAAACTAAGATGCTGAGACACTGAGACACTGAGGCACAGAGACACTGAGACACAGAGACACTGAGACTCTGAGACACTGAGACATTTAGACTCTGAGACACTGAGACTCTGAGACACTGAGGCACAGAGACACAGATACACTGAGGCACCGAGACACTGAGGCACAGGGACTCTGAGACAAAGAGACACAGAGACACTGAGACTCTGAGACACTGAGACACGGAATCACTGAGGCACAGAGGCACAGACACACTGAGACACTGAGGCACAGTGACACTGAGACAAAGAGACACAGAGACACATAGACACAGAGACACAGAGACTCTGAGACACTGAGACCCTGAGGCACAGAGACACTGAGTCACAGAGAAACTGAGACACAGAGACACTGAGACACTGAGACACTGAGACTCTGAGACACTGAGACACTGAAACACAGAGACACTGAGACACAGAGACACTGAGATCTGGAGACTCAGAGACACTGAGACACAGAGACAGAGAGATCCTGAGAGACAGAGACGCTGAGACACAGAGACACTGGGATACTGAGGAACAGAGACACTGAGACGCAGAGACTCTGAGACACTGACACACTGAGACACTGAGGCACAGAGACACTGAGACACAGAGACACTGAGACTCTGAGATACTGAGACACAGAGACTCTGAGACACTGAGAGTCTGAGACACAGAGTCACAGAGACACTGAGACACTGATGCACAGAGACACTGAGACACAGAGACACTGAGACCTGGAGACTCAGAGACACTGAGACACAGAGACAGAGAGATCCTGAGAGACAGAGACACTGAGACACAGAGACACTGAGACACTGAGGAACAGAGACACTGAGACACAGAGACAACAAGACACTGAGAAATGAGAATCTGAGAAACTGAGACACAGTGACACTGAGACACTGAGACACAGAGAGACTGTGACACTGAGACACAGAGACACTGAGACTCTGAGACACTGAGACACTGAGACTTAGAGATACTGAGATGCTGATACTCTGAGACACTGAGACACTGAGACCTGGAGACACAGAGACACAGAGACACTGAGACATAGAGGCACTGAGACACTGGGACACGGAGGCACAGAGACACTGAGACTCTTAAATACTGAGACACTGAGGCACAGAGACACAGAGACACAAAGACACTGCGACTCTGAGACACAGAGAAACTGAGAATCTAAGACAAAGAGACACTGTGATACTGAGACACACAGACACTGAGAAACTGAGGCACAGAGACACAGAGACACTGAGACTCTGAGACTCTGAGACACTGAGACACTGAGGCACAGAGACACTGAGATACTGATACTCTGAGACACTGAGACACTGAGACACAGAGACACTGAGACACAGAGACACAGAGACACTGAGACACTGGGACAGTGAGACACTGAGGCACCGAGACACAGAGACACTGACATACTGAGACACAGAGACTCTGAGAATCTGATGCACTGATACAGTGAGACACTGAGAATCTGACACACAGAGACACGGAGACACTGAAGCACAGAGACACAGAGACACTGAGACACAGAGACACTGAGACACAGAGACACTGAGAAACTGAGACACAGTGACACTGAGACACTGAGACACAGAGACACTGTGACACTGTGACACTGAGACACAGAGACACTGAGACTCTGAGACACTGAGACACTGAGACAGTGAGACTCAGAGACCCTGAGATGCTGATACTCTGAGACACTGAGACACTGAGGCACAGAGACACTGAGACACTGAGACTCTGAGTCACTGAGGCACAGAGACACTGACACACTGAGGCACAGAGAAACTGAGACAGAGAGACACAGAGATAGTGAGACTCTGAGGCACTGAGACACAGAGGCACTGAGACACTGAGGCACAGAGTCACTGAGACACAGAGACACTGAGACTCTAAGGCACTGAGACACTGGGACACTGAGGCACAGAAAAACTGAGACACTGAGAATCTGAGACTCTGAGACACTGAGACACAGAGACACTGTGATACTGAGACACAGAGACACTGAGACACTGAGACACTGAGGCACAGAAACACAGAGACAGAGAGACACTGAGACTCGGAGAAACTGAGACACAGAGACACTGAGACACTGAGACACAGAGACACTGAGACACAGAGACACTGAGAGACTGGGACACTGAGGCACAGAGACACTGAGACACTGAGACACTGATACAGTGAGGCACAGAGACACTGACACACTGAGGCACAGAGACACTGAGACAGAGAGACACAGAGATAGTGAGACTGTGAGGCACTGAGACACAGAGGCACTGATACACTGAGTCACTGAGGCACAGAGACACTGAGACACAGAGACACAGAGACACTGAGACTCTGAGACACTGAGAAACTGAGGCACAGAGACACTGAAGCACAGAGACACTGAGACACTGAGAATCTGAGACTCTGAGACACTGAGACACAGAGACACTGAGACACTGAGGCACAGAAACACAGAGACAGAGAAACACTGAGACTCTGAGACACTGAGACACAGAGACACTGAGACACTGAGGCACAGAGGCACTGAGACACTGAGACACAGAGACACTGAGGCTCAGAGACACTGAGGCACAGAAATACAGAAACACTGAGACACAGAGACACTGAGAGTCTGTGACACTGAGACACTGGGACACTGAGGCAAAGAGCCACTGAGACACTGGGACACTGAGATACTGAGACTCTGAGACACAGAGACACTGAGACACTGAGCCACTGAGACTCAGAGACACTGAGATACTGATTCTCTGAGACTCTGAGACACTGAGAATCTGAGACACTGAGGCAGAGAGACACAGAGACACTATGACTCTGAGACACAGAGACACTGAGACACTAAGACACAGAGACACTGAGACACTGAGACTCAGAGACACTGAGATACTGATTCTCTGAGACTCTGAGACACTGAGAATCTGAGACACTGAGGCAGAGAGACACAGAGATAGTGAGACTCTGAGGCACTGAGACACAGAGGCACTGATACACTGAGACACTGAGGCACAGAGACACTGAGACACAGAGACACTGAGACTCTGAGACACAGAGACACTGGGACACTGAGGCACAGAGACACTGAGACACTGAGACACTAAGACTCTGAGACACTGAGGCACAGAGACCCAGGTACACTGAGGCACCGAGACACTGAGGCACAGGGACTCTGAGACAAAGAGACACAGAGACACTGGGACTCTGAGACATTGAGACACTGAGACACTGAGGCACAGAGACACAGAGACACAGAGACACTGTGAAAGTGAGCCATTGAGACACTGCAATTCTGAGACATTGAGACACAGAGACACTGAGGCCCAGAGAAACAGAGACTCTGAGACACTGAGGCACAGAGACACTGAGACACAGAGACACAGAGACACAGAGACACTGTGACTCTGAGAAACTAAGACACTGAGACACTGAGGCACAGAGACACTGAGACACAGAGACACTGAGATACAGTGACCCTGAGACACTGAGACACAGAGCCTCTGAGACACTGAGACACTGAGACTCTGAGACTCGGAGACACAGACACACAGAGACGCTAAGGTGCTGAGACACTGAGACAATGAAGCACAGAGACACTGAGACATTGAGACACTGAGAGTCTGAGACACTGAGACACTGAGAGTCTGAGACACTGAGGCACTGAGACACTGAGACACTGAGGCACAGAGACACAGATACACTGAGGCACTGAGGCACAGAGGCACTGAGACAATGAGAAACAGAGACACTGAGACACAGAGACTCTGAGACACAGAGACACAGAGGCACAGAGACACAGAGACACAGAGACACTAAGATGCTGAGACACTGAGACACTGAGGCACAGAGACACTGAGACACAGAGACACTGAGAGTCAGAGACACTGAGACACTGAGAGTCAGAGACATTGAGACAAAGAGACACAGAGACACTGAGGCACTGAGACTCTGAGACACTGAGACTCTGAGACACTGAGGCACAGAGACCCAGGTACACTGAGGCACCGAGACACTGAGGCACAGGGACTCTGAGGCAAAGAGACACAGAGACACATAGACACAGAGACACAGAGACTCTGAGACACTGAGACCCTGAGGCACAGAGACACTGGGACACAGAAACACTGAGATCTGGAGAATCAGAGACACTGAGACGCAGAGACTCTGAGACACTGACACACTGAGACACTGAGGCACAGAGACACTGAGACACAGAGGCACAGAGACACTGAGAATCTGAGACACAGAGTCACAGAGACACTGAGAAACTGATGCACAGAGACACTGAGACTCTGAGACACTGAGGAACAGAGACACTGAGACACTGAGACACTGAGACACAGGGACTCTGAGACACTGACACACTGAGACACTGAGGCACAGATACACTGAGACACTGAGACACAGAGACACTGAGACACAAAGACTCTGAGACACTGAGACACTGAGACTCTGAGACTCGGAGACGCTGAGACACTGAGACACTGAGACACAGACACACAGAGACGCTAAGATGCTGAGACACTGAGACAATGAGGCACAGAGACACTGAGACATTGAGACACTGAGAGTCTGAGACACTGAGGCACTGAGACACTGAGACACTGCGGCACAGAGACACAGATACACTGATGCACTGAGGCACAGAGGCACTGAGACAATGAGAAACAGAGACACTGAGACACAGAGACTCTGAGACACAGAGACACAGAGGCACAGAGACACAGAGACACTAAGATGCTGAGACACTGAGACACTGAGGCACAGAGACACTGAGACACAGAGACATTGAGACTCACAGACACTGAGACACTGAGAGTCAGAGACATTGAGACAAAGAGACACAGAGACACTGAGACACTGAGACTCTGAGACACTGAGACTCTGAGACACTGAGGCACAGAGACCCAGGTACACTGAGGCACCGAGACACTGAGGCACAGGGACTCTGAGACAAAGAGACACAGAGACACTGGGACTCTGAGACACTGAGACACGAAAACACTGAGGCACAGAGGCACAGAGACACTGAGACACTGAGGCACAGAGATACTGAGACAAAGAGACACAGAGACGCATAGACTCAGAGACACAGAGACTCTGAGACACTGAGACCCTGAGGCACAGAGACACTGGGACACTGAGTCACAGAGAAACTGAGGCACAGAGACACGGAGACACTGAGACTCTGAGACAGTGAGACACTGAGACACAGAGACACTGAGACACAGAAACACTGAGATCTGGAGAATCAGTGACACAGAGACACAGAGACAGAGAGATCATGAGAGACAGAGACACTGAGACACAAAGACACTGAGATACTGAGGAACAGAGACATTGAGATGCAGAGACTCTGAGACACTGACACACTGAGGCACAGAGACACTGAGACACTGAGACACAGAGACACTGAGACTCTGAGATACTGAGACACAGAGACTCTGAGACACTGAGACACTGAGAATCTGAGACACAGAGTCACAGAGACACTGATGCACAGAGACACTGAGACACTGAGACACAGAGACACTGAGGAACAGAGACACTGAGACACAGGGACTCTGAGACACTGACACACTGAGACACTGAGGCACAGAGACACTGAGACACAGAGACACTGAGACTCTGAGACACTGAGACACAGAAACTCTGAGACACTGAGACACAGAGAATCTGAGACAAGGAGTCACAGAGACACTGAGACACTGATGCACAGAGACAATGAGACACAGAGACAAAGAGACACTGAGACACAGAGAATCTGAGAAACTGAGACACTGAGACACTGAGTCACAGACACACTGAGACACTGAGACACTGAGACACTGAGACACTGAGACTCTGAGACACTGAGACACAAAGACACAGAGACACTGAGACATAGAGGCACTGAGACACTGAGGCTCTTAAATACTGAGACACTGAGACACTGAGGCACAGAGACACAGAGACACAGATACACTGCGACTCTGAGACACAGAGAAACTGAGAATCTAAGACAAAGAGACACTGTGATACTGAGACACACAGACACTGAGAAACTGAGGCACAGAGACACTGAGACTCTGAGACTCTGAGACACTGAGACACTGAGGCACAGAGACACTGAGATACTGATACTCTGAGACACTGAGACACTGAGACACAGAGACACTGAGACACTGAGACACAGAGACACTGAGGCTCTTAAATACTGAGACACTGAGGCACAGAGACACTGTGACACTGAGACACTGATACTCTGAGACATGAGACACAGAGACACTGAGGCACAGATACTCTGAGACACAGAGACACATAGACACTGAGACTCTGAGACACAGTGAAACTGAGAATCTGAGACACAGAGACACTGTGAATCTGAGACACACAGACACTGAGACACTGAGGCACAGAGACACAGAGACACTGAGACTCTGAGACACTGAGACCCTGAGACACTGAGGCACAGAGACACTGAGACACTGAGACTCAGAGACACTGAGATACTGATACTCTGAGACACTGAAACACTGAGACACTGAGGCACAGAGACACAGAGACTCTGAGACACTGAGGCACGGAGACACTGACGCACAGAGACACTGAGAAGAGACACAGAGATAGTGAGACTCTGAGGCACTGAGACACAGATGCGCTGAGACACTGAGACACTGAGGCACAGAGTCACTGAGACACAGAGACATTGAGACTCTGAGACACTGAGACACTGGGACAATGAGGCACAGAGACACTGAGACTCAGAGACACAGAGGCAATGAGGCACTGTGACACTGAGACACCGAGACACAGAGACACTGAGAAACTGAGACTCAGAGACACTGAGATACTGATAATATGAGACACTGAGACACTGAGGCACAGAGACGTTGAGACACTGAGACAGAGAGACACAGAGATAGTGACACTCTGAGGCACTGAGATACAGAGACACAGAGGAACAGAGACACTGAGACACTGAGACACTGAGACTCTGAGACACTGAGGCACAGAGACACTGAGACACAGAGACACAGAGGCACTGAGGCACTGTGACACTGAGACACTGAGAAACAGAGACACTGAGACTCAGAGACACTCAGATACTGATACTCTGAGACACTGAGACACTGAGGCACAGAGACACAGCGACACAGAGACACTGAGACACTGAGGCACAGAGACACTGAGACAGAGAGACACAGAGATAGTGAGACTCTGAGGCACTGAGACACAGAGGCACTGAGACACTGAAGCTCTTAGACACTGAGACACTGAGGCACAGAGTCACTCGACACAGAGACACTAAGTCTCTGAGACACTGAGGCACAGAGACACTGAGACTCAGAGACACTGAGACATTGGGACACTGAGGCACAGAGACACTGAGACACTGAGAATCTGAGACTCTGATGCACACAGACACTGAGACAGAGAGACACAGAGATAGTGAGACTCAGAGGCACTGAGACACAGAGGCACAGAGACACTGAGACACAGAGACACTGTGACTCTGAGACACTGAGAAACTGAGGCACAGAGACACTTAGGCACAGAGACACTGAGACACTGAGAATCTCAGACTCTGAGACACTGAGACACAGAGACACTATGATACTGAGACACAGTGACACTGAGACACTGAGGCACAGAAACACAGAGACAGAGAGACACTGAGACTCTGCGAAAATGAGACACAGAGACACTGAGACACTGAGGCACAGAGACACTGAGACACTGGGACACAGAGACACTGAGACAGGGAGACACTGGGACACTGAGGCACAGAGACACTGAGACACTGAGAATCTGAGGCACTTAGACACTGAGACACAGAGACACTGAGAAACTGAGGCACAGAGACACAGAGACACTGAGACATAGAGACACAGAGACACTGAGACACTGGGACACTGAGGCACCGAGACTCAGAGACACTGAGAATCTGAGACACAGAGACACTGAGACACTGAGACACAGAAACTCTGAGACACTGAGACGCTGAGAAACTGGGACACTGAGACACTGGGACACTGAGGCACAGAGACACTGAGACACTGAGATACTGATACTCTGAGACGCTGAGACACTGAGGCACAGATACACAGAGACACTGACACTCTGAGACTCTGAGACACTGAGGCACAGAGACACTGAGACAGAGAGACACTGAGGCGCTGAGACACAGAGGTACTGAGACACTGAGACACTGAGGCACAGAGACACTGAGACACAGAGACACTGAGACTCTGAGACACTGAGACACTGAGACACTGAGACACTGGGACACTGAGGCACAGAGACACTGAGACACTGAGACACTGGGCCACTAAGACAGTGAGACTCAGAGACACTGAGATACTGATACTCTGAGACACTGAGACACTGAGGCACAGAGACACAGAGACACGGAGGCACTGAGGCACTGTGACACTGAGACACTGAGACACAGAGACACTGAGACTCAGAGACACTGAGATACTGATTCTCTGAGACACTGAGGCACAGAGACACAGAGACAGAGAGACACTGAGACTCTGAGAAACTGAGACACAGAGACACTGAGAAACTGAGACTCAGAGACATTGAGATACTGATACTCTGAGACACTGAGATACTGTGACACTGAGACACTGAGGCACAGAGACACAGAGACAGAGAGACACTGAGACTCTGAGAAACTGAGACACAGAGACACTGAGAAACTGAGACTCAGAGACATTGAGATACTGATACTCTGAGACACTGAGATACTGTGACACTGGGACACTGAGGCACAGAGACACTGAGACTCAGAGACACAGAGGCGCTCAGGCACCGTGACATTGAGACACTGAGTCACAGAGACACTGTGATACTGAGACACAGAGACACTGAGACACTGAGGCACAGAAACACAGAGACAGAGAGACACTGAGTCTCTGAAAAACTGGGACACAGAGACACTGAGGCTCAGAGACACTGAGGCACAGAGACACTGAGACTCTGAGACACTGAGACACTGGGACGCTGAGGCACAGTGACACTGAGACACTGAGACACTGAGATACTGAGACTCTTAAATACTGAGACACTGGGACACTGAGGCACAGAGACACTGAGTCACAGAGACACAGAGACACTGAGACTCTGAGACACAAGAAACTGAGAATTTGAAACACAGAGACACTGAGACTCTGAGACACAGAGAAACTGAGGATCTGAGACACTGAGACACAGAGACACTGAGACACAGAGACACAGAGACACTGAGACACAGAGACACTGAGACAATGAGACACAGAGACACAGAGACACTGTGATCTGAGACACACAGACACTGAGACACTGAGGCACAGAGACTCTGAGACACTGAGACTCAGAGACACTGAAACACTGAGGCACAGAGACACAGAGACTCTGAGACACTGAGGCACGGAGACACTGAGACACTGAGATAGAGAGACACAGAGGCAGTGAGACTCTGAGGCACTGAGACACAAAGGCTCTGAGACACAAGAAACTGAGAATCTGAGACACAGAGACACTGAGACTCTGAGACACTGAGAAACTGAGAATCTGAGACACAGAGACACAGAGACACTGAGACTCTGAGACACAGAGAAACTGAGAATCTGAGACACTGAGACACAGAGACACTGAGACACTGAGACACAGAGAAACTGAGAATCTGAGACACTGAGAAACAGAGACACTGAGACACTGAGACTCTGAGACACAGAGAAACTGAGAATCTGAGAATCTGAGACACAGAGACACTGAGACACAGAGACACTGTGATTCTGAGACACACAGACACTGAGACACAGAGACACTGAGACTCAGAGACACTGAGATACTGATACTCTGAGACACAGAGACACAGAGACACTGAGACACTGAGACCCTGAGGCACAGAGACACTGAGACACTGAGACACAGAGATAGAAGACACAGAGATAGTGAGACTTTGAGGCACTGAGACACAGAGGCTCTGAGACACTGAGACACTGAGGCACAGAGTCACTGAGACGCAGAGACACTGAGACTCTGAGATCTGCGACACTGAGACACTGGGACCCTGAGACACTGAGACACTGAGACCCTGAGACACAGAGACACTGAGACAGTGAGACTCAGAGACACTGAGATACTGATACTCTGAGGCACTGAGACACTGAGGCACAGAGACGCTGGGACACAGAGTCACTGAGACACTGAGACTCAGAGACACTGAGATACTGATACTCTGAGACACTGAGGCTCGGAGACACAGAGACACTGAGACTCTGAGACACTGAGGCACAGAGACACTGACACACTGAGGCACAGAGACACTGAGACAGAGAGAGACAGAGATAGTGAGACTCTGAGACTCTGAGACACAGAGGCACTGAGACACTGAGACACTGAGGCACAGAGACACTGAGACACCGAGACACTGCGTCTCTGAGACACTGAGACACTGGACACTGAGTCACAGAGACACTGAGACACTGAGAATCTGAGACTCTGAGGCACAGAGACACTGACACACAGAGGCACGGAGACACTGAGACAGAGAGACACAGAGATAGTGAGACTCTGAGGCACTGAGACACAGAGGCACTGAGACACTGAGGCACAGAGACACTGAGACACAGAGACACTGAGACTCTGAGACACTAAGAAACTGGCGCACAGAGACACTGAGGCACAGAGACACTGAGACACTGAGACACAGAGGCACAGAAACACAGAGACAGAGGGACACTGAGACTCTGAGAAACTGAGACACAGAGACACTGAGACACTGAGGCACAGAGACACTGAGACACTGAGTCTCTGAGACACTGAGACTCTGAGGCACTGAGACACTGGGACACTGTGGCACAGAGACACTGAGACAATGAGTCTCTGAGATACAGAGACTCTGAGACACTGAGGCACTGAGACGCTGAGGCACAGAGACACAGAGACTCTGAGACACTGAGACACTGAGGCACAGAGACACTGAGACAAAGAGACACAGATGCACTGAGGCACTGTGACACTGAGACACTGAGACAGAGAGACACTGAGACAATGAGACATAGAGACACTGAGATACTGATACTCTGAGACACTGAGGCACAGAGACACTGTGGCACTGAGACACAGAGACACTGAGGCAGAGAGACACAGAGATAATGAGACTCTGAGGCACTGAGACACAGATGCACTGAGACACTGAAGTACTGAGGCACAGAGACACTGAGACACAGAGACACTGACACACTGAGACTCTGCGACACTGAGGCACAGAGACACTGAGACACTGAGGCACTGAGACACTGAGACAGAGAGACACAGAGATCGTGAGCCTCTGAGGCACTGAGACACAGAGGCACTGAGGCACTGAGACACTGAGGCACAGAGACACTGAGACCCGGATGCACAGAGACACTGAGACACAGAAACACTGAGACACTGAGACACAGAGACACTGAGACTCTGAGACACTGAGACACTGAGGCTCAGAGACACTGAGGCACAGAGACACAGAGTCACTGAGACAGTGAGACTCTGAGACACTGGGACAGTGAGACACTGAGGCACCAAGACACAGAGACACAGTGACACTGACATACTGAGACACAGAGACTCTGAGACTCTGATACACTGATACACTGAGACACTGAGGCACAGAGTCACTGAGGCACAGAGACACTGAGATACAGAAACACAGAGGCACAGAGACACTGAGACTCTGAGACACTGAGACCCTGAGGCACAGAGACACTGAGACACAGAGATGCTGAGACGCAGAGTCCCTGAGGCGCAGAAACTCTGAGACGCAGAGACTAAGAGACGCTGAAACGCTGAGACGCAGAGACTCTCATAGGGAAAGTCTCTGAGACGCAGAGGCTCTCAGACGCAGAGACTCTGAGATGCAGAAACTCTGAGACGCAGAGACTCTCAGACGCAGAGACGCAGAGACGCTGATATGCAGAGACTCTGAGAGTCTTAGACGCAGAGACGCTGAGACTCTGAGACGCAGAAACGCTGAGATGCATAGCCTCAGAGACGCAGAAACATTGAGATGCAGAAACTCTGAGTCGCAGAGACGCTGAGACGCACAGACGCTGAGACTCAGAGACACTGAGAGTCTGACACGCAGAGACACTAAGACTCAGAGACGCTGAGACGCAGAGACTGTGAGAGTCTGAGACGCAGAGATGCTGAGACTCAGAGACGCAGAGACGCTGAGACGCAGAGACCCTGAGACACAGAGACCCTGAGACGCAGAGACTCTAAGACACTGAGACACTGAGACGTAGAGACTCTAAGACGCAGAGATGCAGAGACTCTGATATGCAGAGACCCTGAGAGGCGGAGACGCTGAGACGCAAAGACTGTGAGATGCAGAGATGCTGACACGCAGATAGTTTGAGACACAGGAAGACTGACACGCAGACACTCTGAGATGCAAAGACTCTGAGATGAAGAGACTCTGAGACGCAGAGACTAAGAGACGCTGAGACGCAGAGACTCTGAGATGCAGAAACTCTGAGATGCAGAAACTCTGAGATGCAGAAACTCTGAGACGCAGAGACGCTGAGACGCAGAGATGCTGAGACGCAGAGGCTCTGCAAACACGAGACTCTGAGACGCTGAGATGCAGAAACGCTGAGACAGAGAGATTCTGAGACACAGAGACTCTGAGACGCAGAGACACTGAGACGCTGAGACGCTGAGACGCTGAGACGCAGATACTCTGGGACGCAGAGACGCTGACATGCAGACACTCTGAGATGCAAAGACTCTGAGACGAAGAGACTCTGAGACGCAGAGACTCTGAGACGCAGAGACGCTGAGACGCAGAGATGCTGAGACTCTGAGATGCAGAAATTCTGAGACGCAGAGACGCTGAGACGCAAAGATGCTGAGACGCAGAGGCTCTGAGACGCCGAGACGCTGAGACGCATAGACGCGGAGACTCAGAGACTCTGAGAGTCTGACACGCAGAGACACTAAGACGCTGAGACGCAGAGATGCTGAGACAGAGAGAATCTGAGATGCAGAGACGCTGAGATGCAGAGACTCTGAGATGCAGAGACTCTGAGATGCAGAGACGCAGAGACGCAGAGACACAGAGACGCAGCGACGCTGAGACTTTGAGACGCAGAGACTCTTGACACAGAGACGCTGAGACACAGAGTCTCTGAGACACTGAGACGCAGAGACGCTGAGACGCAGAGACGCTGAGACGCAGAGACGCAGAGACGCTGAGATCCATAGACTCTGAGACACAGAGATGCAGAGACGCTGAGACTTTGAGACGCAGAGACTCTTGACACAGAGACGCTGAGACACAGAGTCTCTGAGACACTGAGACGCAGAGACGCTGAGACGCAGAGACGCTGAGACGCAGAGACGCTGAGACGCAGAGACTCTGAGACCCTGAGACACTGAGACGCAGAGACTGAGACGCTGAGATGCTGAGACAGAGCGACGCAGAAACTCTGATACACTGAGGCGCAGAGTCCCTGAGACGCTGTGACGCACAGACTCTGAGACGCAGACACTCAGAGACACAGAGACGCAGACATGCTGAGACGCAGAGACTCTGAGACGCAGAGTCGATGAGAGTCTGAGAAGCAGGGAGACTGACACGCAGAGACTCTGACACGCAGAGACGCTGACATGTAGACACTCTGAGATGCAAAGACTCTGAGACGAAGAGACTCTGAGACGCAGAGATTAAGAGACGCCAAGGCTCTGAGACTCAGAAACGCTGAAACGCAGAGACGCTGAGACAGTGAGACGCTGAGATGCAGACACTCTGAGATGCAGCGACTCTGAGACGCGGAGATGCAGAGTCGCTGAGACGCAGACACGCAGAGACGCTGAGATGCAGAGCCTCTGAGAACACGAGTCTCTGAGACTCTGAGACGCAGAAACTCTGAGACTCTGAGGCTCAGACACGCTGAAATGCAGAGACTCCGAGACGCAGGGACGCTGAGACACAGAGACTCTGAGACGCAGAGACGCTGAGACGCTGAGACGCAGAGACTCAGAGACACAGAGACACTGAGACGCAGAGACACTGAGGCGCAGAGAAACTGAGATGCTGAGACGCAGAGACGCTGAGACGCAGAGACACTGAGACGCAGAGACACTGTGACGCAGAGACACTGTGACACAGAGACACTGAGACACTGAGAGGCAGACACACTGAGACGCAGAGACACTGAGACGTAGAGAAACTGAGAGGCTGAGACACAGAGACACTGAGACTCAGAAACGCTGTGACGCAGAGACACTGAGACACAGAGACACTGAGACGCAGAGATACTGTGACACAGAGACACTGAGAAACAGAGACACTGAGACACTGAGACGCAGAGACGCAGAGACTCTGAGACGCAGAGACACTGTGACACAGAGACACTGATACGCTGAGTCGCAGAGACGCAGAGACGCTGAGACACTGAGACACTGAGATGCAGAGACTCTGAGACGCAGAGACGCAGAGATTCTGAGCCGCAGAGACTCTGAGACGCAGAGACACTGTGACACAGAGACACTGAGACACTGAGACGCAGAGACACTGAGACACTGAGACGCAGAGACTCTGAGACGCAGAGACTCTGAGACTCAGAGACTCTGAGACGCAGAGACTCTGAGACGCAGAGACTCTGAGACGCAGAGACACTGAGACGCAGAGACGCAGAGACACAGAGACGCTGAGACACAGAGACACTGAGACGCAGAGACGCAGAGACGCTGAGACGCAGAGACTCTGAGACGCAGAGACACTGAGACACTGAGACTCAGAGACGCTGAGACACTGAGACACTGAGACGCAGAGACTCTGAGACGCAGAGATGCTGAGACTCAGAGACTATGAGACGCAGAGACGCTGAGACGCAGACACTCTGAGACACTGTGACGCAGAGACGCAGAGACTCTGAGACGCACAGACTCTGAGACGCAGAGACGCTGAAACGCAGAGACGCTAAGACCCAGTGACTCTGAGATACAGAGACTCTGAGAACACGAGACAATGAGACGCTGAGACGCTGAGACGCTGAGATGCAGAGTCTTTGAGACTCAGAGACGTTGAGATGCAGAGACTCTGAGACACTGAGACGCTGAGACGCAGAGACTCTAAGACGCAAAGACGCTGAGACGCAGAGATGCTGAGACGGAGAGACACACAGACTCAGAGAGGCAGAGACTCTGAGATGCAGAGTCCCTGAGACTCTGTGACGCAGAGACTCTGAGACGCAGAGACTCTGAGATGCAGAGACTCTGAGACGCAGAGATGCTGAGACTCAGAGACTATGAGACTCAGAGACGCTGAGACGCAGACACTCTGAGACACTGTGACGGAGAGATGCAGAGACTCTGAGACGCAGAGACACTGGGACGCAGAGACTCTGAGACGCAGAGACGCTGGGACGCAGAGACTCAGAGACGCAGAGACGTTAACACACTGAGACTCTGAGACGCCGAGGCTCTGAGAGTCAGAGACGCTGAAACGCAGAGACGCTAAGACGCAGAGACTCTGAGACGCAGAGGCTCTGAGAACACGAGACAATGAGACTCTAAGATGCAGAAACGCTGAGACGCAGAGACGCTGAGACGTTGAGATGCAGAGACTCTGAGAGTCTGAGACACAGAGACGATGAGACTCAGAGACTCTGAGACGCCTAGGCTCTGAGACTCAGAGACGCTGACACGCAGGGAGACTGAGATGCAGAGACGCTGAGACGCAGACACACTGAGACGCAGAGATGTAGAGACTCTGAGAGTCTGAGACGTAGAGACGCTGAGACTCAGAGACTCTGAGATGCCGAGGCTCTGAGACTCAGATTCCCTGAGACGCTGTGAGTCGAGACGCTGAGACGCAGAGACTATGAGACACAGAGACTCTGAGACACTTAGACGCAGAGACTATGAGACGCATGGAGACTGACATGCAGAGACTCTGACACGTAGAACATAGAACATAGAACATTACAGCACAGAACAGGCCCTTCGGCCCACGATGTTGCGCCGACCAGTTACAAAAACAATGACCCACTAACCTAAACCAATCCCTTTTCATCCATAAACCTATCCAGAGATCTCTTAAACGCCCCCAAACTAGACGCATTTACAACTGCAGCAGGCAGGGCATTCCAATCCCTCACCACCCTCTGGGTAAAGAACCTACCCCTGACATCCGTCCTATAACTAATTAAAGCCATGCCCCCTCGTGCTAGCTTTCTCCATCCGAGGAAAAAGGCTATCACTATCCACCCTATCTAAACCTCTAATCATCTTATATGTTTCAATAAGATCCCCTCTTAGCCGCCTTCTTTCCAGCGAAAACAACCCCAAATCCCTCAGTCTCTCCTCATAGGACCTCCCCTCCATACCAGGCAACATCCTGGTAAACCTCCTCTGCACCCTCTCCAAAGCCTCCACATCCTTCCTGTAATGTGGGGACCAGAACTGCACACAGTACTCCAAGTGCGGCCGCACCAGAGTTGTGTACAGTTGCAACATAACGCAATTCAATCCCCCTACCAATAAACGCCAAGACACCGTATGCCTTTTTAACAACCCTATCTACTTGATTCCCAACTTTCAGGGATCTATGTACACATACACCTAGATCCCTCTGTTCATCCACACTATTCAAAGTCCTCCCGTTAGCCCTATACTCGACACATCTGTTATTCCTACCAAAGTGAATTACCTCACACTTCTCCACATTAAACTCCATCCGCCACCTCTCGGCCCAGCTCTGCAACCTGTCCAAGTCTTCCTGCAAACTATGACACCCTTCCTCACAATCTACCACACCTCCGACTTTGGTGTCATCAGCAAATTTACTAATCCGCCCAACTATACCCTCATCCAGATCATTAATAGAGACGCTGAGACGCAGAGTCCCTGAGACGCAAAGACTCTGAGACGCAGGGACTCTGAGACGCAGAGACTCTGAGATGCTGAGTTACTGAGACGGAGAGACGCAGGGACTCTGAGATACAGAGACGCTGAGACGCAGAGACTCTGAGATACAGAGACGCTGAGTCGCAGAGACTCTGAGATACAGAGACGCTGAGACGCAGAGACTCTGAGATACAGAGACGCTGAGACGCAGAGACTCTGAGATACAGAGACGCTGAGACGCAGATTCTCTGAGATACAGAGACGCTGAGTCGCAGAGACTCTGAGATACAGAGACGCTGAGACGCAGAGACTCTGAGATACAGAGACGCTGAGACGCAGAGACTCTGAGATACAGAGACGCTGAGACGCAGAGACTCTGAGATACAGAGACGCTGAGACGCAGATTCTCTGAGATACAGAGACGCTGAGACGCAGATTCTCTGAGATACAGAGACGCTGAGACGCAGAGACTCTGAGATACAGAGACGCTGAGACGCAGAGACTCTGAGATACAGAGACGCTGAGACGCAGAGACTCTGAGATACAGAGACGCTGAGACGCAGAGACTCTGAGATACAGAGACGCTGAGTCGCAGAGACTCTGAGATACAGAGACGCTGAGACACAGAGACGCAGAGACTCTGAGATACAGAGACGCTGAGTCGCAGAGACTCTGAGATACAGAGACGCTGAGACGCAGAGACTCTGAGATACAGAGACGCTGAGACGCAGAGACTCTGAGATACAGAGACGCTGAGACGCAGAGACTCTGAGATACAGAGACGCTGAGACGCAGAGACTCTGAGATACAGAGACGCTGAGACGCAGAGACTCTGAGATACAGAGACGCTGAGACGCAGAGACTCTGAGATACAGAGACGCTGAGACGCAGAGACTCTGAGATACAGAGACGCTGAGACGCAGAGACTCTGAGATACAGAGACGCTGAGACGCAGAGACTCTGAGATACAGAGACGCTGAGACGCAGAGACTCTGAGATACAGAGACACTGAGACGCAGAGACTCTGAGATACAGAGACGCTGAGACGCAGAGACTCTGAGATACAGAGACGCTGAGACACAGAGACTCTGAGATACAGAGACGCTGAGACGCAGATTCTCTGAGATACAGAGACGCTGAGACGCAGAGACTCTGAGATACAGAGACGCTGAGACGCAGAGACTCTGAGATACAGAGACGCTGAGACGCAGAGACTCTGAGATACAGAGACACTGAGACGCAGAGACTCTGAGATACAGAGACGCTGAGACGCAGAGACTCTGAGATACAGAGACGCTGAGACGCAGAGACTCTGAGATACAGAGACGCTGAGACGCAGAGACTCTGAGATACAGAGACGCTGAGACGCAGAGACTCTGAGATACAGAGACGCTGAGACGCAGAGACTCTGAGATACAGAGACGCTGAGACGCATATTCTCTGAGATACAGAGACGCTGAGACGCATATTCTCTGAGATACAGAGACGCTGAGTCGCAGAGACTCTGAGATACAGAGACGCTGAGACGCATATTCTCTGAGATACAGAGACGCTGAGACGCAGAGACTCTGAGATACAGAGACGCTGAGACGCAGAGACTCTGAGATACAGAGACGCTGAGACGCAGAGACTCTGAGATACAGAGACGCTGAGACGCAGAGACTCTGAGATACAGAGACGCTGAGACGCATATTCTCTGAGATACAGAGACGCTGAGTCGCAGAGACTCTGAGATACAGAGACGCTGAGTCGCAGAGACTCTGAGATACAGAGACGCTGAGACGCAGATTCTCTGAGATACAGAGACACTGAGACGCAGAGACTCTGAGATACAGAGACGCTGAGACACAGAGACTCTGAGATACAGAGACGCTGAGACGCAGAGACTCTGAGATACAGAGACGCTGAGACGCAGAGACTCTGAGATACAGAGACGCTGAGACGCAGAGACTCTGAGATACAGAGACGCTGAGACGCAGAGACTCTGAGATACAGAGACGCTGAGACGCAGATTCTCTGAGATACAGAGACGCTGAGACGCAGAGACTCTGAGATACAGAGACGCTGAGACGCAGAGACTCTGAGATACAGAGACGCTGAGACGCAGAGACTCTGAGATACAGAGACGCTGAGACGCAAATTCTCTGAGATACAGAGACGCTGAGACGCAGAGACTCTGAGATACAGAGACGCTGAGACACAGAGACTCTGAGATACAGAGACGCTGAGACGCAGAGACTCTGAGATACAGAGACACTGAGACGCAGATTCTCTGAGATACAGAGACGCTGAGACGCAGAGACTCTGAGATACAGAGACGCTGAGACGCAGAGACTCTGAGATACAGAGACGCTGAGACGCAGAGACTCTGAGATACAGAGACGCTGAGACGCAGAGACTCTGAGATACAGAGACGCTGAGACGCAGAGAATGTGAGACGCAGAGACTCTGAGACGCTGGAACTCTGCGACGCAGTGATGCTGAGACTCTGAGATGCAGAGATGCTGAGACACAGAGACGCTGAGACTCTGCGATGCAGTGACGCTGAGGATCTGAGGCACAGAGATGCTGAGACACAGAGATGCTGAGACGCAGAAACTCTGAGACGCGGAGGCTTTGAGACGCATAGACTCTGAGACACAGTGACTCTTAGACTCTCAGATGCAGTGTCGCTGAGACGCAGAGACTCTGAGACACAGAGACGCTGAGACGCAGCGTTGCTGAGACGCAGAGACTCGGAGACGCAGTGACTCTGAGACTCTGAGACGCAGAGACTCTGAGAAACAGAGACTCTGAGAAGCAGAGACACCGAGACGCAGAGACTCAGAGACACAGAGACTTTGAGACGCTGAGACGCTGAGATGCAGAGACTCAGAGACGCAGACTCTGAGGTGCTGAGACTCTGAGACACAGAGTTCAGAGACGCTGAGACGCAGAGATGCTGAGACGCTGTGACTCTGATACTCTGAGACGCAGAAACTCAGAGAGGCTGAGATGCAGAGACTCCGAGATGCTGAGACGCAGAGACTCTGAGACGCAGGAACGCTGAGACTCTGAGACGCTGAGATGCAGATCCTCTGAGACTGAGAGACGCTGAGACGCAGAGACTTTGAAACGCAGGGACTTTGAAACGCAGAGACTCTGAGACGCAGAGACGCTGAGACACATAGACTCTGAGATGCTGAGGCTCTGAGACGCAGAGACTCTGAGACGCAGAGACGCTGAGACACAGAGACTCTGAGACGCCAAGGCTCTGAGATGCTGAGAGGCAGAGACGCTGAGACGCAGAGGCACTGAGACGCAGAGTTGCTGAAATGCAGAGACTCTGAGCCTCAGAGATGCAGAGCCACTGAGATGCTGAGATTCAGAGACGCTGAGACACAGTGACTCTGAGACTCTGAGACGCAGAAACGCTGTGACGCAGAGACTCTGAGATGCAGAGACGTGGAGACACAGATACTGTGAGACGCAGAGACGCTGAGATGTGGAGAATGTGAGATGCAGTCACGCTGAGAGTCTGAGACGCAGAGACGCAGAGAGGCTGGGACGCTGAGACACTGAGGCGCTGAGGCGCAGAGACGCTGAGACGTGGAGACTCAGTGACGCAGAGACTCTGAGATGCTGAGACTCTGAGACGCTGAGACTCTGAGTCGCAGAGACACTGAGATGCAGAAATTCTGAGGCGCAGAAACTCTGAGACGCAGATACTCTGGGATGCAGAGACGCTGAGACGCAGAGGCGCTGAGACGCAGAGACGCTGAGACGCAGAGACGCAGTTACTCTGAGACACAGTGTCGCTGAGACTCAGAGACGCTGAGACGCTGAGACGCAGAGACTATGAGACTCAGAGACTCTGAGACTCTGAGACGCAGAGATGCTGAGACGCTGAGACACAGAGACGCAGAGATTTTGAGAAGCAGAGACTCTGAGACGCAGAGACGCAGAGACTCAGACGCAGAGATGCTGAGCTGCAGAGACGCTGAGATGCAGAAACTCTGAGACGCGGAGACTCTGAGACGCAGAGATTCGGAGACGCAGAGACTCTGAGACCCAGAGACGCTGAGACGCGGAGACTCCGAGATGCAGAGACGCTGAGACCCAGAGACGCTGAGACACAGAGACTCTGAGATGCAGAGACTCTGAGATGCAGAGACGCTAAGATGCAGAGACGCTGAGACGCAGAGACCCTGAGACGCAGACACGCAGACACACAGAGACTCTGAGACGCAGAGAGTCTGAGACACAGAGACGCTGAGACGCAGAGGCGCTGAGAAGCAGTGACGCTGACACGCAGAGACACTGAGACGCAGAAATTCTGTGAAGCAGAGACTTTGAGACACAGAGACTCTGAGACGCAGAGACATTGAGACACAGAGACTCAGAGACGCTGAAACGCAGAGACACTGAGACTCTGAGATGCCGAGACATGGAGACGCAGATACTCTGAGATACAGAGGCTCTGAGATGCAGAAACTCTGAATCAGAGACTTTGAGATGCAGTGACGCTGAGACGCAGAGACTCTGATACGGAGAGACGCTGAGACGCAGAGACTCTGAGATGCAGAAACTCTGAATGAGAGACTTTGAGACGCTGAGACGCAGAGACGCAGAGACACAGAAACTCTGAGACACAGAGAATTGGAGACACATAGTCTGTGAGACACAGAGATGGAGAGAATTTGAGACGCAGGGACGATGAGATGCAGAGACTCTGAGACTCAGAAACTGTGAGATGCAGCGACGCTGAGACGCAGAGACTCTGAGACGCTGAGTTTCGGAAGCGCAGAGACGCAGAGACGCAGAGACACAGAGACGCTGAGACCCAGAGACGCAGAGACGCAGAGATTCTGAGATGCAGAGGCTCGAAGACTCAGAAACGCTGAGATGCAGAGACACTGAGACGCAGAGACTCTGAGATGCAGAGAATCTGAGATGCAGAGACTCTGAGACCCAGAGACGCAGAGACACTGAGACGCAGAGACTCTGATGCAGAGACTCTGAGACTCAGAAAGCAGAGACGTTGAGACGCAGAGACACTGAGACACTGAGACTCAGAGGCTCTGAGACGCAGAGACGCTGAGACGCAGAGACTCTGAGACTCTGAGACGCAGAGACACTGAAACGTAGAGACGCTGAGACGCAGAGATGCTGAGATGCAGCGACGAGGAGAGTGTGAGAAGCAGAGACGCAGAGGCTCTGAGACACAGAGACGCAAAACTCTGAGACACAAAGATACAGAGACTCTGAGACTCTGAGACACTGAAACACAGAAACTTGGAGACTCCGAGACGCAGCGACGCTGAGAATCAGAGACACTGAGATGCAGAGACTCTGAGACGCAGAGACTCTGAGCACAGGAACGCTGAGACTCTGAGACGCAGAGACGCAGAGACGCTGAGACTCTGAGATGCAGGTACTCAGAGACCCAGAGAGCATGAGATGCAGAGATGCAGAGACTCCGAGACGCAGCGGCGCTGAGACACAGCGACTCGGAGATTCTGAGAGTCAGAGACGCTGAGACACAGTGACGCAGGGATGCAGAGAATCTGAGATGCAGAGACTCTGAGACGAAGAGACTCTGAGACGCAGAGACTCTGAGATTCTGAGAAGCAGAGGCGCTGAGACGGAGTGATGCAGAGATGCAGAGACTCTGAGACGCAGAGACTCTGAAACACAGAGACTCTGAGATGCGCAGACTCTGAGACGCAGAGACGGAGAGACGCAAAAACGCTGAGATGCAGAGACGCTGAGAACCAGGGACGCTGAGACGCAGAGACTTTGAGAAGCACAGACGCTGAGATGCAGAGACACTGTGACGCTGAGACGCAGAGACGCAGAGCCTCTGAGACGCAGAGATGCTGGGACGCAGAGACTCTGAAACGCAGTGACTCTCAGACTCTGAGAGGCAGAGGCGCAGAGACTCAGAGACTCAGAGACGCAGAGACTCTGAGATTCTGAGAGGCAGAGACTCTGAGACGCAGAGGCGGAGAGATGCAAAAACGCTCAGATGCAGAGGCGCTGAGAACCAGGGACGCTGAGAGGTTGAGAGGTTGAGACGCAGAGACGCTGAGACGCAGGGACGCAGAGACTCTGAGGGGTTGAGACGCAGAGACGCTGAGACGCAGGGACGCAGAGACTCTGAGAGGCAGAGACTCTGAGACACAGAGACTCTGAGAGGCAGAGACTCTGAGACACAGTGACACAGAGACGCAAAGACGCTGAGACGCAGAGACGCAAAGACGCTGAGACGCAAAGACGCTCAGATGCAGACACTCTGAGACGCGGAGACACTGAGACGCTGAGTTGCAGTGATGCAGAGACTCTGAAACGCAGTGATGCAGAGAATCTGAGACGCAGAGACTCTGAGACGCAGAGACTCAGAGACGCAGAGACTCTGAGAAGCAGTGACGCTGAGACGAGAGACTCTTTGACGCTGAGACGCAGAGGCTGTGAGACGCAGAGACACTGAGACGCAGAGATGCAGAGACGCAGAGACTGTGAGACGCAAAGACTGTGAGATGCAGCGATGCTGAGTCTCAGAGATGCAGAGATTCTGAGACTCAGAGACTCAGAAACACTGAGATGCAGAGACTCTGAAACGCAGAGACTCAGAGACGCAGAGACTCAGAAACACTGAGATGCAGAGATTCTGAGACGCAGAGACTCAGAGACTCAGAGACTCAGAAACACTGAGATGCAGAGACTCTGAAACGCAGAGACTCAGAGACGCAGAGACTCTGAGGCGCTTAGGCGCAGAGATCCAGAGAGCATGAGATGGAGGGACGCAGAGACCCTGAGAAGCAGAGACGCTGACACGCAGAGACTCTGAGACGCAGGGACGCTGAGACGCAGAGACTCTGACACGCAGAGACGCAGAGACGCTGTGACGCTGTGACGCAGAGACTCTGAGGTACTGGGACTCAGAGACGCAGAGACGCTGAGATGCTGTGACGCAGAGACTCTGAGGCGCAGAGACGCTGAGACTCTGAAACTCAGAGATGCAGAGACGCAGAGACTACGAGACACTGAGGCGCAGAGACCCAGAGAGCATGAGATGCAGAGACTCAGAGACGCTGAGACGCAGAGACTCTGTGACGCTGAGACGCAGAAACTCTGAGACGCTGAGACTCTGAGACGCAGACACGTTGAGACGCAGAGACGCAAAGACGCTGAGACGCAGAGACGCAAAGACTCCGAGGTGCAGAGACGCAGAGATGCTGGGACGCAGTGACTCTGAGACGCAGAGACTCTGAGAGGCAGAGGCGCTGAGACTCGGAGACGCAGAGGCGCAGAAATGTTGAGACACTGAGACACTGAGACGTGAAGACGCCGAGACTCTGAGGCGCAGACACGCAGAAATGCAGAGACTCTTTGACGCTGAGACGCAGAGACTCTGAGACGCAAAGATGCTCAGATGCAGACACTCTGGGACGCGGAGACACTGAGACGCAGAGACTCAGAGACACAGAGACTCTGAGATGCTGAGTCTCTGAGATGCAGAGACGCTGAGTCGCAGAGACGCAGAGCCTCTGAGCCTCTGAAACGCAGTGATGCAGAGATGCAGAGAATCTGAGACGCAGACTCGCAGAGACGCGGAGACGCAGAGACTCAGAGACTCTGAGAAGCAGTGACGCTGAGACGCAGAGACTCTGAGAAGCAGAGACACTGAGACGCAGAGATGCAGAGGCGCAGAGACTCTGAGACGCAAAGGCCGAGAGACGCAGAGACTCTGAGACGCAAAGAGTCAGAGACTAAGAGACGCTGAGATGCAGAGACACTGAGATGCAGAGACTCTTAAACGCAGAGACTCTGAGACGCTGAGGCACAGAGACCCAGAGAGCATGAGATGCAGAGACGCAGAGACCCTGAGAAGCAGAGACGCAGAGACTCTGAGACGCAGATTCGCTGAGACGCAGCGACTCAGAGATTCTGAGGTGCAGAGACGCAGAGACTCTCAGACCCAGACGCTCTGAGACGCAGAGACTCTGAGACGTGAGACTCTGAGACACAGAGACTCTGAGACACAGGGACGCTGAGACGCAGAGACGCTGAGAATCTGAGACGCAGAGACACAGAGAATCTGAGACGTGAGACTCTGAGACACAGAGACTCTGAGACACAGGGACGCTGAGACGCAGAGACGCTGAGACACAGGGACGCTGAGACGCAGAGACGCTGAGAATCTGAGACGCAGAGACACAGAGAATCTGAGATGCAGAGACGCAGTTCCTCTGAGACACCGAGATGCAGAGACTCGGAGATGCAGAGACGCTCAGACGCAGAGACTCTGAGACGCAGAAACTCTGAGACTCTGAGGCTCAGACACGCTGAAATGCAGAGACTCCGAGACGCAGGGACGCTGAGACACAGAGACTCTGAGACGCAGAGACGCTGAGACGCTGAGACGCAGAGACTCAGAGACACAGAGACACTGAGACGCAGAGACACTGAGGCGCAGAGAAACTGAGATGCTGAGACGCAGAGACGCTGAGACGCAGAGACACTGAGACGCAGAGACACTGTGACACAGAGACACTGAGACACTGAGAGGCAGACACTCTGAGACGCAGAGACACTGAGACGCAGAGAAACTGAGAGGCTGAGACACAGAGACACTGAGACTCAGAAACGCTGTGACGCAGAGACACTGAGACACAGAGACACTGAGACGCAGAGATACTGTGACACAGAGACACTGAGAAACAGAGACACTGAGACACTGAGACGCAGAGACGCAGAGACTCTGAGACGCAGAGACACTGTGACACAGAGACACTGATACGCTGAGTCGCAGAGACGCAGAGACGCTGAGACACTGAGACACTGAGATGCAGAGACTCTGAGACGCAGAGACGCAGAGATTCTGAGCCGCAGAGACTCTGAGACGCAGAGACACTGTGACACAGAGACACTGAGACACTGAGACGCAGAGACACTGAGACACTGAGACGCAGAGACTCTGAGACGCAGAGACTCTGAGACTCAGAGACTCTGAGACGCAGAGACTCTGAGACGCAGAGACTCTGAGACGCAGAGACACTGAGACGCAGAGACGCAGAGACACAGAGACGCTGAGACACAGAGACACTGAGACGCAGAGACGCAGAGACGCTGAGACGCTGAGACGCAGAGACTCTGAGATGCAGAGACACTGAGACACTGAGACTCAGAGACGCTGAGACACTGAGACACTGAGACTCTGAGACGCAGAGACTCTGAGACGCAGAGATGCTGAGACTCAGAGACTATGAGACGCAGAGACGCTGAGACGCAGACACTCTGAGACACTGTGACGGAGAGACGCAGAGACTCTCAGACGCACAGACTCTGAGACGCAGAGACGCTGAAACGCAGAGACGCTAAGACCCAGTGACTCTGAGATACAGAGACTCTGAGAACACGAGACAATGAGACGCTGAGATGCTGAGACGCTGAGATGCAGAGTCTTTGAGACTCAGAGACGTTGAGATGCAGAGACTCTGAGACACTGAGACGCTGAGACGCAGAGACTCTAAGACGCAAAGACGCTGAGACGCAGAGATGCTGAGACGGAGAGACACACAGACTCAGAGAGGCAGAGACTCTGAGATGCAGAGTCCCTGAGACTCTGTGACGCAGAGACTCTGAGACGCAGAGACTCTGAGATGCAGAGACTCTGAGACGCAGAGATGCTGAGACTCAGAGACTATGAGACTCAGAGACGCTGAGACGCAGACACTCTGAGACACTGTGACGGAGAGATGCAGAGACTCTGAGACGCAGAGACACTGGGACGCAGAGACTCTGAGACGCAGAGACGTTAACACACTGAGACTCTGAGACGCCGAGGCTCTGAGAGTCAGAGACGCTGAAACGCAGAGACGCTAAGACGCAGAGACTCTGAGACGCAGAGGCTCTGAGAACACGAGACAATGAGACTCTAAGATGCAGAAACGCTGAGACGCAGAGACGCTGAGACGTTGAGATGCAGAGACTCTGAGAGTCTGAGACACAGAGACGATGAGACTCAGAGACTCTGAGACGCCAAGGCTCTGAGACTCAGAGACGCTGACACGCAGGGAGACTGAGATGCAGAGACGCTGAGACGCAGACACACTGAGACGCAGAGATGTAGAGACTCTGAGAGTCTGAGACGTAGAGACGCTGAGACTCAGAGACTCTGAGATGCCGAGGCTCTGAGACTCAGATTCCCTGAGACGCTGTGAGGCGAGACGCTGAGACGCAGAGACTATGAGACACAGAGACTCTGAGACACTGAGACGCAGAGACTATGAGACGCATGGAGACTGACATGCAGAGACTCTGACACGTAGAACATAGAACATAGAACATTACAGCACAGAACAGGCCCTTCGGCCCACGATGTTGCGCCGACCAGTTACAAAAACAATGACCCACTAACCTAAACCAATCCCTTTTCATCCATAAACCTATCCAGAGATCTCTTAAACGCCCCCAAACTAGACGCATTTACAACTGCAGCAGGCAGGGCATTCCAATCCCTCACCACCCTCTGGGTAAAGAACCTACCCCTGACATCCGTCCTATAACTAATTAAAGCCATGCCCCCTCGTGCTAGCTTTCTCCATCCGAGGAAAAAGGCTATCACTATCCACCCTATCTAAACCTCTAATCATCTTATATGTTTCAATAAGATCCCCTCTTAGCCGCCTTCTTTCCAGCGAAAACAACCCCAAATCCCTCAGTCTCTCCTCATAGGACCTCCCCTCCATACCAGGCAACATCCTGGTAAACCTCCTCTGCACCCTCTCCAAAGCCTCCACATCCTTCCTGTAATGTGGGGACCAGAACTGCACACAGTACTCCAAGTGCGGCCGCACCAGAGTTGTGTACAGTTGCAACATAACGCAATTCAATCCCCCTACCAATAAACGCCAAGACACCGTATGCCTTTTTAACAACCCTATCTACTTGATTCCCAACTTTCAGGGATCTATGTACACATACACCTAGATCCCTCTGTTCATCCACACTATTCAAAGTCCTCCCGTTAGCCCTATACTCGACACATCTGTTATTCCTACCAAAGTGAATTACCTCACACTTCTCCACATTAAACTCCATCCGCCACCTCTCGGCCCAGCTCTGCAACCTTTCCAAGTCTTCCTGCAAACTATGACACCCTTCCTCACAATCTACCACACCTCCGACTTTGGTGTCATCAGCAAATTTACTAATCCGCCCAACTATACCCTCATCCAGATCATTAATAGAGACGCTGAGACGCAGAGTCCCTGAGACGCAAAGACTCTGAGACGCAGGGACTCTGAGACGCAGAGACTCTGAGATGCTGAGTTACTGAGACGGAGAGACGCAGGGACTCTGAGACGCAGAGACTCTGAGACGCAGAGACTCTGAGATGCAGAGACACTGAGACGGAGAGACGCAGAGACTCTGAGAGGCAGAGTCCCTGAGATGATGAGACGCAGAGATTCTGAGGCCAAGAGACGCTGAGACGCAGAGACTCTGAGACTCTGAGACGCAGAGACGCTGAGATGAAGAGACGCTGAGACTCAGAGAATGTGAGACGCAGAGACTCTGAGATACAGAGACGCTGAGACACAGAGACGCAGATTCTCTGAGATACAGAGACGCTGAGTCGCAGAGACTCTGAGATACAGAGACGCTGAGTCGCAGAGACTCTGAGATACAGAGACGCTGAGACGCAGATTCTCTGAGATACAGAGACGCTGAGACGCAGAGACTCTGAGATACAGAGACGCTGAGACGCAGAGACTCTGAGATACAGAGACACTGAGTCGCAGAGACTCTGAGATACAGAGACACTGAGTCGCAGAGACTCTAAGATACAGAGACGCTGAGTCGCAGAGACTCTGAGATACAGAGACACTGAGTCGCAGAGACTCTGAGATACAGAGACACTGAGTCGCAGAGACTCTAAGATACAGAGACGCTGAGTCGCAGATTCTCTGAGATACAGAGACGCTGAGTCGCAGATTCTCTGAGATACAGAGACGCTGAGTCGCAGATTCTCTGAGATACAGAGACGCTGAGACGCAGAGACTCTGAGATACAGAGACGCTGAGACGCATATTCTCTGAGATACAGAGACGCTGAGACGCAGAGACTCTGAGATACAGAGACGCTGAGACGCAGAGACTCTGAGATACAGAGACGCTGAGACGCAGAGACTCTGAGATACAGAGACGCTGAGACGCAGAGACTCTGAGATACAGAGACACTGAGTCGCAGAGACTCTGAGATACAGAGACGCTGAGACACAGAGACGCAGAGACTCTGAGATACAGAGACGCTGAGTCGCAGAGACGCAGAGACTCTGAGATACAGAGACGCTGAGTCGCAGAGACTCTGAGATACAGAGACACTGAGACGCAGAGACTCTGAGATACAGAGACGCTGAGACACAGAGACGCAGAGACTCTGAGATACAGAGACGCTGAGTCGCAGAGACTCTGAGATACAGAGACACTGAGACGCAGAGACTCTGAGATACAGAGACGCTGAGACGCAGAGACTCTGAGATACAGAGACGCTGAGACGCAGAGACTCTGAGATACAGAGACGCTGAGACGCAGAGACTCTGAGATACAGAGACGCTGAGACGCAGAGACTCTGAGATACAGAGACGCTGAGACGCAGAGACTCTGAGATACAGAGACGCTGAGTCGCAGAGACTCTGAGATACAGAGACACTGAGTCGCAGAGACTCTGAGATACAGAGACGCTGAGACACAGAGACGCAGAGACTCTGAGATACAGAGACGCTGAGTCGCAGAGACTCTGAGATACAGAGACACTGAGACGCAGAGACTCTGAGATACAGAGACGCTGAGACGCAGAGACTCTGAGATACAGAGACGCTGAGACGCAGAGACTCTGAGATACAGAGACGCTGAGACGCAGAGACTCTGAGATACAGAGACGCTGAGACGCAGAGACTCTGAGATACAGAGACGCTGAGACGCAGAGACTCTGAGATACAGAGACGCTGAGTCGCAGAGACTCTGAGATACAGAGACGCTGAGACGCAGATTCTCTGAGATACAGAGACGCTGAGACGCAGAGACTCTGAGATACAGAGACGCTGAGACGCAGAGACTCTGAGATACAGAGACGCTGAGACGCAGAGACTCTGAGATACAGAGACGCTGAGACGCAGAGACTCTGAGATACAGAGACGCTGAGACGCAGAGACTCTGAGATACAGAGACGCTGAGACGCAGATTCTCTGAGATACAGAGACGCTGAGACGCAGAGACTCTGAGATACAGAGACGCTGAGTCGCAGAGACTCTGAGATACAGAGACGCTGAGACGCAGAGACTCTGAGATACAGAGACGCTGAGACGCAGATTCTCTGAGATACAGAGACGCTGAGACGCAGAGACTCTGAGATACAGAGACGCTGAGACGCAGAGACTCTGAGATACAGAGACGCTGAGACGCAGAGACTCTGAGATACAGAGACGCTGAGACGCAGAGACTCTGAGATACAGAGACGCTGAGACGCAGAGACTCTGAGATACAGAGACGCTGAGACGCAGAGACTCTAAGATACAGAGACGCTGAGACGCAGAGAATGTGAGACGCAGAGACTCTGAGACGCTGGAACTCTGCGACGCAGTGATGCTGAGACTCTGAGATGCAGAGATGCTGAGACACAGAGACGCTGAGACTCTGCGATGCAGTGACGCTGAGGATCTGAGGCACAGAGATGCTGAGACACAGAGATGCTGAGACGCAGAAACTCTGAGACGCGGAGGCTTTGAGACGCATAGACTCTGAGACACAGTGACTCTTAGACTCTCAGATGCAGTGTCGCTGAGACGCAGAGACTCTGAGACACAGAGACGCTGAGACGCAGCGTTGCTGAGACGCAGAGACTCGGAGACGCAGTGACTCTGAGACTCTGAGACGCAGAGACTCTGAGAAACAGAGACTCTGAGAAGCAGAGACACCGAGACGCAGAGACTCAGAGACACAGAGACTTTGAGACGCTGAGACGCTGAGATGCAGAGACTCAGAGACGCAGACTCTGAGGTGCTGAGACTCTGAGACACAGAGTTCAGAGACGCTGAGACGCAGAGATGCTGAGACGCTGTGACTCTGATACTCTGAGACGCAGAAACTCAGAGAGGCTGAGATGCAGAGACTCCGAGATGCTGAGACGCAGAGACTCTGAGACGCAGGAACGCTGAGACTCTGAGATGCTGAGATGCAGATCCTCTGAGACTGAGAGACGCTGAGACGCAGAGACTTTGAAACGCAGGGACTTTGAAACGCAGAGACTCTGAGACGCAGAGACGCTGAGACACATAGACTCTGAGATGCTGAGGCTCTGAGACGCAGAGACTCTGAGACGCAGAGATGCTGAGACACAGAGACTCTGAGACGCCAAGGCTCTGAGATGCTGAGAGGCAGAGACGCTGAGACGCAGAGGCACTGAGACGCAGAGTTGCTGAAATGCAGAGACTCTGAGCCTCAGAGATGCAGAGCCACTGAGATGCTGAGATGCAGAGACGCTGAGACACAGTGACTCTGAGACTCTGAGACGCAGAAACGCTGTGACGCAGAGACTCTGAGATGCAGAGACGTGGAGACACAGATACTGTGAGACGCAGAGACGCTGAGATGTGGAGAATGTGAGACGCAGTCACGCTGAGAGTCTGAGACGCAGAGACGCAGAGAGGCTGGGACGCTGAGACACTGAGGCGCTGAGGCGCAGAGACGCTGAGACGTGGCGACTCAGTGACGCAGAGACTCTGAGATGCTGAGACTCTGAGTCGCAGAGACGCTGAGATGCAGAAATTCTGAGGCGCAGAAACTCTGAGACGCAAATACTCTGGGATGCAGAGACGCTGAGACGCAGAGGCGCTGAGACGCAGAGACGCTGAGACGCAGAGACGCAGTGACTCTGAGACACAGTGTCGCTGAGACTCAGAGACGCTGAGACGCAGAGACGCAGAGACTATGAGACTCAGAGACTCTGAGACTCTGAGACGCAGAGATGCTGAGACGCTGAGACACAGAGACGCAGAGATTTTGAGACGCAGAGACTCTGAGACGCAGAGACGCAGAGACTCAGACGCAGAGATGCTGAGCTGCAGAGACGCTGAGATGCAGAAACTCTGAGACGCGGAGACTCTGAGACGCAGAGATTCGGAGACGCAGAGACTCTGAGACCCAGAGACGCTGAGACGCGGAGACTCCGAGATGCAGAGACGCTGAGACCCAGAGACGCTGAGACACAGAGACTCTGAGATGCAGAGACTCTGAGATGCAGAGACGCTAAGATGCAGAGACGCTGAGACGCAGAGACCCTGAGACGCAGACACGCAGACACACAGAGACTCTGAGACGCAGAGAGTCTGAGACACAGAGATGCTGAGACGCAGAGGCGCTGAGAAGCAGTGACGCTGACACAGAGACACTGAGACGCAGAAATTCTGTGAAGCAGAGACTTTGAGACACAGAGACTCTGAGACGCAGAGACATTGAGACACAGAGACTCAGAGACGCTGAAACGCAGAGACACTGAGACTCTGAGATGCCGAGACATGGAGACGCAGATACTCTGAGATACAGAGGCTCTGAGATGCAGAAACTCTGAATCAGAGACTTTGAGATGCAGTGACGCTGAGACGCAGAGACTCTGATACGGAGAGACGCTGAGACGCAGAGACTCTGAGATGCAGAAACTCTGAATGAGAGACTTTGAGACGCTGAGACGCAGAGACGCAGAGATGCAGAGACACAGAAACTCTGAGACACAGAGAATTGGAGACGCATAGTCTGTGAGACACAGAGATGGAGAGAATTTGAGACGCAGGGACGATGAGATGCAGAGACTCTGAGACTCAGAAACTGTGAGATGCAGCGACGCTGAGACGCAGAGACTCTGAGACGCTGAGTTTCGGAAGCGCAGAGACGCAGAGACGCAGAGACACAGAGACGCTGAGACCCAGAGACGCAGAGACGCAGAGATTCTGAGATGCAGAGGCTCGAAGACTCAGAAACGCTGAGATGCAGAGACACTGAGACGCAGAGACTCTGAGATGCAGAGAATCTGAGATGCAGAGACTCTGAGACCCAGAGACGCAGAGACACTGAGACGCAGAGACTCTGATGCAGAGACTCTGAGACTCAGAAAGCAGAGACGTTGAGACGCAGAGACACTGAGACACTGAGACTCAGAGGCTCTGAGACGCAGAGACGCTGAGACGCAGAGACTCTGAGACTCTGAGACGCAGAGACACTGAAACGTAGAGACGCTGAGACGCAGAGATGCTGAGATGCAGCGACGAGGAGAGTGTGAGAAGCAGAGACGCAGAGGCTCTGAGACACAGAGACGCAAAACTCTGAGACACAAAGATACAGAGACTCTGAGACTCTGAGACACTGAAACCCAGAAACTTGGAGACTCCGAGACGCAGCGACGCTGAGAATCAGAGACACTGAGATGCAGAGACTCTGAGACGCAGAGACTCTGAGCACAGGAACGCTGAGACTCTGAGACGCAGAGACGCAGAGACGCTGAGACTCTGAGATGCAGGTACTCAGAGACCCAGAGAGCATGAGATGCAGAGACGCAGAGACTCCGAGACGCAGCGGCGCTGAGACACAGCGACTCGGAGATTCTGAGAGTCAGAGACGCTGAGACACAGTGACGCAGGCATGCAGAGACTCTGAAACACAGAGACTCTGAGACGAAGAGACTCTGAGACGCAGAGACTCTGAGATTCTGAGAAGCAGAGGCGCTGAGACGGAGTGATGCAGAGATGCAGAGACTCTGAGACGCAGAGACTCTGAAACACAGAGACTCTGAGATGCGCAGACTCTGAGACACAGAGACGGAGAGACGCAAAAACGCTGAGATGCAGAGACGCTGAGAACCAGGGACGCTGAGACGCAGAGACTTTGAGATGCAGGGACGCTGAGATGCAGAGACACTGTGACGCTGAGACGCAGAGACTCTGAGTCGCAGAGACGCAGAGACACTGAGACGCAGAGACTCTGACACGCAGAGACGCAGAGACGCTGTGACGCTGTGACGCAGAGACTCTGAGGTACTGGGACTCAGAGACGCAGAGACGCTGAGATGCTGTGACGCAGAGACTCTGAGACGCAGAGATGCTGGGACGCAGAGACTCTGAAACGCAGTGACTCTCAGACTCTGAGATACTGAGACGCAGAGACTCTGAGACGCGGAGACGCAGAGACTCTGAGATTCTGAGACGCAGAGACTCTGAGACGCAGAGGCGGAGAGGTGCAAAAACGCTCAGATGCAGAGGCGCTGAGAACCAGGGACGCTGAGAGGTTGAGACGCAGAAAGGCAGAGACGCAGAGACTCTGAGAGGTTGAGACGCAGAGACGCTGAGACGCAGGGACGCAGAGACTCTGAGACACAGTGACACAGAGACGCAAAGACGCTGAGACGCAGAGACGCAAAGACGCTGAGATGCAAAGACGCTCAGATGCAGACACTCTGAGACGCGGAGACACTGAGACGCTGAGTTGCAGTGACGCAGAGACTCTGAAACGCAGTGATGCAGAGACTCTGAGACGCAGAGACGCAGAGACTCTGAGACGCAGAGACTCTGAGACGCAGAGACTCAGAGACGCAGAGACTCAGAGACGCAGAGACTCTGAGACACAGAGACTCTGAGACGCAGAGACTCAGAGACGCAGAGACTCAGAGACGCAGAGACTCTGAGACGCAGAGACTCTGAGACGCAGAGACTCAGAGACGCAGAGACTCAGAGACGCAGAGACTCTGAGAAGCAGAGACTCTGAGAAGCAGAGACTCTGAGAAGCAGTGACGCTGAGACGCAGAGACTCTTTGACGCTGAGACGCAGAGGCTGTGAGACGCAGAGACACTGAGACGCAGAGATGCAGAGACGCAGAGACTGTGAGACGCAAAGACTGTGAGATGCAGCGATGCTGAGTCTCAGAGATGCAGAGATTCTGAGACGCAGAGACTCAGAGACTCAGAGACTCAGAAACACTGAGATGCAGAGACTCTGAAACGCAGAGACTCAGAGACGCAGAGACTCTGAGGCGCTTAGGCGCAGAGATCCAGAGAGCATGAGATGGAGGGACGCAGAGACCCTGAGAAGCAGAGACGCTGACACGCAGAGACTCTGAGACGCAGGGACGCTGAGACGCAGAGACTCTGAGACGCAGAGACGCAGAGACGCTGTGACGCTGTGACGCAGAGACTCTGAGGTACTGGGACTCAGAGACGCAGAGACGCTGAGATGCTGTGACGCAGAGACTCTGAGGTGCAGAGACGCTGAGACTCTGAAGCTCAGAGATGCAGAGACGCAGAGACTACGAGACACTGAGGCGCAGAGACCCAGAGAGCATGAGATGCAGAGACTCAGAGACGCTGAGACGCAGAGACTCTGTGACGCTGAGACGCAGAGACTCTGAGACGCTGAGACTCTGAGACGCAGACACGTTGAGACGCAGAGACGCAAAGACTCCGAGGTGCAGAGACGCAGAGATGCTGGGACGCAGTGACTCTGAGACGCAGAGACTCTGAGAGGCAGAGGCGCTGAGACTCGGAGACGCAGAGGCGCAGAAATGTTGAGACACTGAGACACTGAGACGTGAAGACGCCAAGACTCTGAGGCGCAGACACGCAGAGATGCAGAGACTCTTTGACGCTGAGACGCAGAGACTCTGAGACGCAAAGATGCTCAGATGCAGACACTCTGGGACGCGGAGACACTGAGACGCAGAGACTCAGAGACACAGAGACTCTGAGATGCTGAGTCTCTGAGATGCAGAGACGCTGAGTCGCAGAGACGCAGAGCCTCTGAGCCTCTGAAACGCAGTGATGCAGAGATGCAGAGAATCTGAGACGCAGACTCGCAGAGACGCGGAGACGCAGAGACTCAGAGACTCTGAGAAGCAGTGACGCTGAGACGCAGAGACTCTGAGAAGCAGAGACACTGAGACGCAGAGATGCAGAGGCGCAGAGACTCTGAGACGCAAAGGCCGAGAGACGCAGAGACTCTGAGACGCAAAGAGTCAGAGACTAAGAGACGCTGAGATGCAGAGACACTGAGATGCAGAGACTCTTAAACGCAGAGACTCTGAAACGCTGAGGCACAGAGACCCAGAGAGCATGAGATGCAGAGACGCAGAGACCCTGAGAAGCAGAGACGCAGAGACTCTGAGACGCAGATTCGCTGAGACGCAGCGACTCAGAGATTCTGAGGTGCAGAGACGCAGAGACTCTCAGACCCAGACGCTCTGAGACGCAGAGACTCTGAGACGTGAGACTCTGAGACACAGAGACTCTGAGACACAGGGACGCTGAGACGCAGAGACGCTGAGACACAGGGACGCTGAGACACAGAGACGCTGAGAATCTGAGACGCAGAGACACAGAGAATCTGAGATGCAGAGACGCAGTTCCTCTGAGACGCCGAGATGCAGAGACTCGGAGATGTAGAGACGCTCAGGCGCAGAGACTCTGAGACGCAGAAACTCTGAGACTCTGAGGCTCAGACACGCTGAAATGCAGAGACTCCGAGACGCAGGGACGCTGAGACACAGAGACTCTGAGACGCAGAGACGCTGAGACGCTGAGACGCAGAGACTCAGAGACACAGAGACACTGAGACGCAGAGACACTGAGGCGCAAAGAAACTGAGATGCTGAGACGCAGAGACGCTGAGACGCAGAGACACTGAGACGCAGAGACACTGTGACGCAGAGACACTGTGACACAGAGACACTGAGACACTGAGAGGCAGACACTCTGAGACGCAGAGACACTGAGACGCAGAGAAACTGAGAGGCTGAGACACAGAGACACCGAGACTCAGAAACGCTGTGACGCAGAGACACTGAGACACTGAGACACAGAGATACTGTGACACAGAGACACTGAGAAACAGAGACACTGAGACACTGAGACGCAGAGACGCAGAGACGCAGAGACACTGTGACACAGAGACACTGATACGCTGAGTCGCAGAGACGCAGAGACGCTGAGACACTGAGACACTGAGATGCAGAGACTCTGAGACGCAGAGACGCAGAGATTCTGAGCCGCAGAGACTCTGAGACGCAGAGACACTGTGACACAGAGACACTGAGACACTGAGACGCAGAGACACTGAGACACTGAGACGCAGAGACTCTGAGACTCAGAGACTCTGAGACGCAGAGACACTGAGACGCAGAGACGCAGAGACGCTGAGACACAGAGACACTGAGACGCAGAGACGCTGAGACTCAGAGACACTGAGACACTGAGACTCTGAGACGCAGAGACTCTGAGACGCAGAGACACTGTGACACAGAGACACTGAGACACTGAGACGCTGAGACGTTGAGACACTGAGACACTGAGACGCAGAGACTCTGAGACGCAGAGACTCTGAGACGCAAGAGACTCTGAGACGCTGAGACACTGTGACACAGAGACACTGAGACACAGAGACGCAGAGACTCTGAGACCCAGAGACGCTGAGACTCTGAGACGCAGAGACTCAGAGACGCAGAGACACTGAGACGCAGAGACACTGAGACGCAGAGACACTGAGACGCAGAGAAACTGAGATGCTGAGACGCAGAGACGCTGAGACGCAGAGACACTGTGACGCAGAGACACTGTGACACAGAGACACTGAGACACTGAGAAGCAGACACTCTGAGATGCAGAGACACTGAGACGCAGAGAAACTGAGAGGCTGAGACGCAGAGACGCTGAGATGCAGAGACACTGAGACTCAGAAACGCTGTGACGCAGAGACACTGAGACGCAGAGACACTGAGACGCAGAGACACTGTGACACAGAGACACTGAGAAACAGAGACACTGAGACACTGAGACGCAGAGTCGCAGAGACTCTGAGACGCAGAGACTCAGAGACGCAGAGACACTGAGACGCAGAGACACTGAGACGCAGAGAAACTGAGATGCTGAGACGCAGAGACGCTGAGACGCAGAGACACTGAGACGCAGAGACACTGTTACGCAGAGACACTGTGACACAGAGACACTGAGACACTGAGAAGCAGACACTCTGAGATGCAGAGACACTGAGACGCAGAGAAACTGAGAGGCTGAGACGCAGAGACGCTGAGACGCAGAGACACTGAGACTCAGATACGCTGTGACGCAGAGACACTGAGACACAGAGACACTGAGACGCAGAGATACTGTGACACAGAGACACTGAGAAACAGAGACACTGAGACACTGAGACGCAGAGACTCTGAGACGCAGAGACACTGTGACACAGAGACACTGATACGCTGAGTCGCAGAGACGCAGAGACGCTGAGACACTGAGACACTGAGATGCAGAGACTCTGAGACGCAAAGATTCTGAGCCGCAGAGACTCTGAGACGCCGAGACACTGTGACACAGAGTCACTGAGACACTGAGACGCAGAGACACTGAGACACTGAGACGCAGAGACTCTGAGACGCAGAGACTCTGAGACTCAGAGACTCTGAGACGCAGAGACTCTGAGACGCAGAGACTCTGAGACGCAGAGCCACTGAGACGCAGAGACGCAGAGACACAGAGACGCTGAGACACAGAGACACTGAGACGCAGAGACGCAGAGACGCTGAGACGCAGAGACACTGAGACGCAGAGACACTGAGACACTGAGACTCAGAGACGCTGAGACACTGAGACACTGAGACTCTGAGACGCAGAGACTCTGAGACGCAGAGACACTGTGACACAGAGACACTGAGACACTGAGACGCTGAGACGTTGAGACACTTAGACGCAGAGACTCTGAGACGCAGAGACGCAGAGACGCTGAGATGCAGAGACTCTGAGACGCAGAGACGCAGAGACGCAGAGACGCTGAGACACTGTGACACAGAGACACTGAGACGCTGAGACTCTGAGACTCAGAGACTCTGAGACGCAGAGACTCTGAGACGCAGAGACACTGTGACACAGAGACACTGAGACGCTGAGACTCTGAGACTCAGAGACTCTGAGACGCAGAGACTCTGAGACGCAGAGACACTGTGACACAGAGACACTGAGACGCTGAGACTCTGAGAATCAGAGACTCTGAGACGCAGAGACTCTGAGACGCAGAGACACTGTGACACAGAGACACTGATACGCTGAGTCGCAGAGACGCAGAGACGCTGAGACACTGAGACACTGAGATGCAGAGACTCTGAGACGCAGAGATTCTGAGCCGCAGAGACTCTGAGACGCCGAGACACTGTGACACAGAGACACTGAGACTCTGAGACGCAGAGACACTGAGACACTGAGACGCAGAGACTCTGAGACGCAGAGACTCTGAGACTCAGAGGCTCTGAGACGCAGAGACTCTGAGACGCAGAGACTCTGAGACGCAGAGACGCAGAGACACAGAGACGCTGAGACACAGAGACACTGAGACGCAGAGACGCAGAGACGCTGAGACGCTGAGACGCAGAGACTCTGAGACGCAGAGACACTGAGACACTGAGACTCAGAGACGCTGAGACACTGAGACACTGAGACTCTGAGACGCAGAGACTCTGAGACGCAGAGACACTGTGACACAGAGACACTGAGACACTGAGACGCTGAGACGTTGAGACACTTAGACGCAGAGACTCTGAGACGCAGAGACGCAGAGACTCTGAGATGCAGAGACTCTGAGACGCAGAGAAACTGTGACACAGAGACACTGAGACACAGAGACGCAGAGACTCTGAGACACTGAGACGCAGAGACTCTGAGACGCAGAGACTCTGAGACGCAAGAGACTCTGAGACGCTGAGACACTGTGACACAGAGACACTGAGACACTGAGACTCAGAGACGCTGAGACACTGAGACACTGAGACGCAGAGACTCTGAGACGCAGAGACTCTGAGACGCAAGAGACTCTGAGACGCTGAGACACTGTGACACAGAGACACTGAGACACAGAGACGCAGAGACTCTGAGACCCAGAGACGCTGAGACTCTGAGACGCAGAGACTCAGAGACGCAGAGACACTGAGACGCAGAGACACTGAGACGCAGAGACACTGAGACGCAGAGAAACTGAGATGCTGAGACGCAGAGACGCTGAGACGCAGAGACACTGTGACGCAGAGACACTGTGACACAGAGACACTGAGACACTGAGAAGCAGACACTCTGAGATGCAGAGACACTGAGACGCAGAGAAACTGAGACTCAGAAACGCTGTGACGCAGAGACTCTGAGACGCAGAGACACTGTGACACAGAGACACTGAGAAACAGAGACACTGAGACACTGAGACGCAGAGTCGCAGAGACTCTGAGACGCAGAGACTCAGAGACGCAGAGACACTGAGACGCAGAGACACTGAGACGCAGAGAAACTGAGATGCTGAGACGCAGAGACGCTGAGACGCAGAGACACTGAGACGCAGAGACGCTGAGACGCAGAGACACTGTGACACAGAGACACTGAGACACTGAGAAGCAGACACTCTGAGATGCAGAGACACTGAGACGCAGAGAAACTGAGAGGCTGAGACGCAGAGACGCTGAGACGCAGAGACACTGAGACTCAGAAACGCTGTGACGCAGAGACACTGAGACGCAGAGACACTGTGACACAGAGACACTGAGACACTGAGACGCAGAGTCGCAGAGACTCTGAGACGCAGAGACGCTGAGAAGCAGAGACTCTGAGACGCAGAGACTCTGAGACGCAGAGACGTTGAGACGCTGAGACGCAGTGACACTGAGACACTGAGACGCAGAGACACTGAGACGCAGAGACGCTGAGACGCAGAGACTCGGAGACGCAGAGACTCTGAGACGCAGAGACGCAGAGAGTCTGAGACGCAGCGGCTCTGAGACACAGAGACACTTTGACACAGAGACACTGAGACACTGAGACGCAGAGAGTCTGAGACGCAGAGACTCTGAGACGCAGAGACACTGTGATACAGGGACACTGAGACACAGAGACGCAGAGACGCTAAGACACTGAGACGCAGGGACACTGTGACACAGAGACACTGAAACACTGAGACGCAGAGACGCTGAGACACTGAGACACTGAGACACTGAGACGCAGAGATGCTGAGACGCAGAGACACTGAGACTCTGAGACGCAGAGACTCTGAGACGCAGAGACTCTAAGACGCAGAGACACTGTGACGCAGAGACACTGTGACACAGAGAGACTGAGACACTGAGACGCAGACACTCTGAGACGCAGAGACACTGAGACGCAGAGAAACTGAGAGGCTGAGACGCAGAGACGCTGAGACGCAGAGACACTGTGACTCAGAAACGCTGTGACGCAGAGACACTGAGACGCAGAGACACTGAGACGCAGAGACACTGTGACACAGAGACACTGAGAAACAGAGACACTGAGACACTGAGACGCAGAGACGCAGAGACTCTGAGACGCAGAGACGCTGAGAAGCAGAGACTCTGAGACGCAGAGACTCTGAGACGCAGAGACGTTGAGACGCTGAAACGCAGTGACACTGAGACACTGAGACGCAGAGACGCTGAGACGCAGAGACACTGAGACACTGAGACTCTGAGATGCAGAGACTCGGAGACGCAGAGACTCTGAGACACAGAGACACTTTGACACAGAGACACTGAGACACTGAGACGCAGAGAGTCTGAGACGCAGAGACTCTGAGACGCAGAGACACTGTGATACAGAGACACTGAGACACAGAGACGCAGAGACGCTAAGACACTGAGATGCAGGGACACTGTGACACAGAGACACTGAAACACTGAGACGCAGAGATGCTGAGACGCAGAGACACTGAGACACTGAGACTCTGAGACGCAGATACTCTGAGACGCAGAGACACTGTGACACAGAGACACTGAGACTCTGAGACGCAGAGACTCGGAGACGCAGAGACTCTGAGTCGCAGAGACGCAGAGACTCTGAGACGCAGAGACACTTTGACACAGAGACACTGAGACACTGAGACACTGAGACGCAGAGACTCTGAGACGCAGAGACACTGTGATACAGAGACACTGAGACACAGAGACGCAGAGACGCTAAGACACTGAGACCCAGGGACACTGTGACACAGAGACACTGAAACACTGAGACGCAGAGACGCAGAGGCGCTGAGACACTGAGACTCTGAGACGCAGAGATGCCGAGACACTGAGACACAGAGACACTGAGACGCAGAGACACTGAGACGCAGAGACGCAGAGACTCTGAGACGCAGAGACTCTGAGACACTGAGACGCAGAGACTCTGAGACGCAGAGACACTGAGACACTGAGACGCAGAGACGCAGAGAAACTGAGACACTGAGACGCAGAGACTCTGAGACGCAGAGACACGGTGACACAGAGACGTTGAGACACTGAGGCGCAGAGACGCTGAGACACTGAGACGCAGCGACTCTGTGACGCAGAGACTCTGAGATGCAGAGACACTGTGACACAGCGACACTGAGACTCTGAGACGCAGAGACGCTGTGACACTGAGGCACAGAGACTCTGAGACGCAGAGACGCTGAGACACTGAGACGCAGAGACGCTGAGACACTGAGACGCAGCGACTCTGAGACGCAGAGACACTGTGACACAGCGACACTGAGACTCTGAGACGCAGAGACGCTGTGACACTGAGACACTGAGACTCTGAGACGCAGAGACGCTGAGACACTGAGACGCAGAGACACTGAGACGCAGAGACGCTGAGACACTGAGACGCAGAGACACTGAGACACAGAGACACAGAGACGCAGAGACGCAGAGACGCTGAGATACTGAGACACTGAGGCACAGAGACTCTGAGACGCAGACACTCGGAGACGCAGACACTCTGAGACGCAGAGACGCAGAGACTCTGAGACGCACAGACTCTGAGACGCAGCGACTCTGAGACGCAGAGACACTGTGACACAGAGACACTGAGACACTGAGACGCAGAGACGCTGAGACGCAGAGACGCAGAGACTCTGAGACGCAGAGACTCTGAGACGCAGAGACGCTGAGACGCAGAGACGCTGAGACGCAGAGACGCTGAGACACTGAGACGCAGAGACTCTGAGACGCAGAGACCCTGAGACGCAGAGACACTGTGACACAGAGACACTGAGACACTGAGACGCAGAGACGCTGAGACACTGAGACGCAGAGACTCTGAGATGCAGAGACTCTGAGACGCGGAGACACTGTGACACAGTTACACTGAGACACAGAGACGCAGAGACGCTGAGACACTGAGACCCTGAGACTCTGAGACACAGAGACGCTGAGACGCTGAGACACTGAGACTCAGAGGCACTGAGACGCAGAGTCTCTGAGACGCTGAGACGCTGAGACACTGAGACGCAGAGACGCAGAGACTCTGAGACCCAGAGACTCATAGACGCAGAGCCACTGAGACGCAGAGCCACTGAGACGCAGAGACGCTGAGACGCAGAGACGCTGAGGCGCAGAGACGCAGAGACTCTGGGACGCAGAGACGCATAGACTCTGAGACGCAGAGACGCTGAGACGCAGAGACGCAGAGACCCTGAGACCCTGAGACGCAGAGACCCTGAGACGCTGAGACGCAGAGACGCAGAGACCCTGAGACGCAGAGACGCTGAGACGCAGAGACACAGAGACCCTGAGACGCAGAGACCCTGAGACGCAGAGACCCTGAGACGCAGAGACCCTGAGACGCAGCTACGCTGAGACGCAGAGACGCTGAGACACTGAGACGCAGAGACGCAGAGACGCTGAGATGCAGAGACTCTGAGACGCAGAGACGCAGAGACGCTGAGACGCTGAGACACTGTGACACAGAGACACTGAGACGCTGAGACTCTGAGACTCAGAGACTCTGAGACGCAGAGACTCTGAGACGCAGAGACACTGTGACACAGAGACACTGAGACGCTGAGACTCTGAGACTCAGAGACTCTGAGACTCAGAGACTCTGAGACGCAGAGACTCTGAGACGCAGAGACACTGTGACACAGAGACACTGATACGCTGAGTCGCAGAGACGCAGAGACGCTGAGACACTGAGATGCAGAGACTCTGAGACGCAGAGATTCTGAGCCGCAGAGACTCTGAGACGCCGAGACACTGTGACACAGAGACACTGAGACACTGAGACGCAGAGACACTGAGACACTGAGACGCAGAGACTCTGAGACGCAGAGACTCTGAGACTCAGAGACTCTGAGACGCAGAGACTCTGAGACGCAGAGACTCTGAGACGCAGAGCCACTGAGACGCAGAGACGCAGAGACACAGAGACGCTGAGACACAGAGACACTGAGACGCAGAGACGCTGAGACGCTGAGACGCAGAGACTCTGAGACGCAGAGACACTGAGACACTGAGACTCAGAGACGCTGAGACACTGAGACACTGAGACGCAGAGACTCTGAGACGCAGAGACACTGTGACACAGAGACACTGAGACACTGAGACGCTGAGACGTTGAGACACTTAGACGCAGAGACTCTGAGACGCAGAGACGCAGAGACTCTGAGACGCAGAGACTCTGAGACGCAGAGAAACTGTGACACAGAGACACTGAGACACAGAGACGCAGAGACTCTGAGACACTGAGACGCAGAGACTCTGAGACGCAGAGACTCTGAGACGCAAGAGACTCTGAGACGCTGAGACACTGTGACACAGAGACACTGAGACACTGAGACTCAGAGACGCTGAGACACTGAGACACTGAGACGCAGAGACTCTGAGACGCAGAGACTCTGAGACGCAAGAGACTCTGAGACGCTGAGACACTGTGACACAGAGACACTGAGACGCAGAGACACTGAGACGCAGAGAAACTGAGATGCTGAGACGCAGAGACGCTGAGACGCAGAGACACTGTGACGCAGAGACACTGTGACACAGAGACACTGAGACACTGAGAAGCAGACACTCTGAGATGCAGAGACACTGAGACGCAGAGAAACTGAGAGGCTGAGACGCAGAGACGCTGAGACGCAGAGACACTGAGACTCCGAAACGCTGTGACGCAGAGAAACTGAGACACTGAGACACTGAGACGCAGAGACTCTGAGACGCAGAGACACTGTGACACAGAGACACTGAGAAACAGAGACACTGAGACACTGAGACGCAGAGTCGCAGAGACTCTGAGACGCAGAGACTCAGAGACGCAGAGACACTGAGACGCAGAGACACTGAGACGCAGAGAAACTGAGATGCTGAGACGCAGAGACGCTGAGACGCAGAGACACTGAGACGCAGAGACGCTGAGACGCAGAGACACTGAGACGCAGAGACACTGTGACACAGAGACACTGAGACACTGAGAAGCAGACACTCTGAGATGCAGAGACACTGAGACGCAGAGAAACTGAGAGGCTGAGACGCAGAGACGCTGAGACGCAGAGACACTGAGACTCAGAAACGCTGTGACGCAGAGACACTGAGACGCAGAGACACTGTGACACAGAGACACTGAGACGCAGAGTCGCAGAGACTCTGAGACGCAGAGACGCTGAGAAGCAGAGACTCTGAGACGCAGAGACTCTGAGACGCAGAGACGTTGAGACGCTGAGACGCAGTGACACTGAGACACTGAGACGCAGAGACGCTGAGACGCAGAGACTCGGAGACGCAGAGACTCTGAGACGCAGAGACGCAGAGAATCTGAGACGCAGCGGCTCTGAGACACAGAGACACTTTGACACAGAGACACTGAGACACTGAGACGCAGAGAGTCTGAGACGCAGAGACTCTGAGACGCAGAGACACTGTGATACAGGGACACTGAGACACAGAGACGCAGAGACGCTAAGACACTGAGACGCAGGGACACTGTGACACAGAGACACTGAAACACTGAGACGCAGAGATGCTGAGACGCAGAGACACTGAGACTCTGAGACGCAGAGACTCTGAGACGCAGAGACTCTGAGACGCAGAGACACTGTGACGCAGAGACACTGTGACACAGAGAGACTGAGACACTGAGACGCAGACACTCTGAGACGCAGAGACACTGAGACGCAGAGAAACTGAGAGGCTGAGACGCAGAGACGCTGAGACGCAGAGACACTGTGACTCAGAAACGCTGTGACGCAGAGACACTGAGACGCAGAGACACTGAGACGCAGAGACACTGTGACACAGAGACACTGAGAAACAGAGACACTGAGACACTGAGACGCAGAGACGCAGAGACTCTGAGACGCAGAGACGCTGAGAAGCAGAGACTCTGAGACGCAGAGACTCTGAGACGCAGAGACGTTGAGACGCTGAGACGCAGTGACACTGAGACACTGAGACGCAGAGACGCTGAGACGCAGAGACACTGAGACACTGAGACTCTGAGATGCAGAGACTCGGAGACGCAGAGACTCTGAGACGCAGAGACACTTTGACACAGAGACACTGAGACACTGAGACGCAGAGAGTCTGAGACGCAGAGACTCTGAGACGCAGAGACACTGTGATACAGAGACACTGAGACACAGAGACGCAGAGACGCTAAGACACTGAGATGCAGGGACACTGTGACACAGAGACACTGAAACACTGAGACGCAGAGATGCTGAGACGCAGAGACACTGAGACACTGAGACTCTGAGACGCAGAGACTCTGAGACGCAGAGACACTGTGACACAGAGACACTGAGACTCTGAGACGCAGAGACTCGGAGACGCAGAGACTCTGAGACGCAGAGACGCAGAGACTCTGAGACGCAGAGACACTTTGACACAGAGACACTGAGACACTGAGACACTGAGACACAGAGAGTCTGAGACGCAGAGACTCTGAGACGCAGAGACACTGTGATACAGAGACACTGAGACACAGAGACGCAGAGACGCTAAGACACTGAGACGCAGGGACACTGTGACACAGAGACACTGAAACACTGAGACGCAGAGACGCAGAGGCGCTGAGACACTGAGACGCTGAGACGCAGAGATGCCGAGACACTGAGACACAGAGACACTGAGACGCAGAGACACTGAGACGCAGAGACGCAGAGACTCTGAGACGCAGAGACTCTGAGACACTGAGACGCAGAGACTCTGAGACGCAGAGACACTGAGACACTGAGACGCAGAGACGCAGAGACGCAGAGAAACTGAGACACTGAGACGCAGAGACTCTGAGACGCAGAGACGCAGAGACTCTGAGATGCAGAGACTCTGAGACGCAGAGACACGGTGACACAGAGACGTTGAGACACTGAGGCGCAGAGACGCTGAGACACTGAGACGCAGCGACTCTGAGACGCAGAGACTCTGAGACGCAGAGACACTGTGACACAGCGACACTGAGACTCTGAGACGCAGAGACGCTGTGACACTGAGGCACAGAGACTCTGAGACGCAGAGACGCTGAGACACTGAGACGCAGAGACGCTGAGACACTGAGACGCAGCGACTCTGAGACGCAGAGACACTGTGACACAGCGACACTGAGACTCTGAGACGCAGAGACGCTGTGACACTGAGACACTGAGACTCTGAGACGCAGAGACGCTGAGACACTGAGACGCAGAGACACTGAGACACAGAGACGCAGAGACGCAGAGACGCTGAGATACTGAGACACTGAGGCACAGAGACTCTGAGACGCAGACACTCGGAGACGCAGACACTCTGAGACGCAGAGACGCAGAGACTCTGAGACGCACAGACTCTGAGACGCAGCGACTCTGAGACGCAGAGACACTGTGACACAGAGACACTGAGACACTGAGACGCAGAGACGCTGAGACGCAGAGACGCAGAGACGCAGAGACTCTGAGACGCAGAGACTCTGAGACGCAGAGACGCTGAGACGCAGAGACACTGTGACACAGAGACACTGAGACACTGAGACGCAGAGACGCTGAGACACTGAGACGCAGAGACTCTGAGACGCAGAGACCCTGAGACGCAGAGACACTGTGACACAGAGACACTGAGACACTGAGACGCAGAGACGCTGAGACACTGAGACGCAGAGACTCTGAGACGCAGAGACTCTGAGACGCGGAGACACTGTGACACAGTTACACTGAGACACAGAGACGCAGAGACGCTGAGACACTGAGACCCTGAGACTCTGAGACACAGAAACGCTGAGACGCTGAGACACTGAGACTCAGAGGCACTGAGACGCAGAGACTCTGAGACGCTGAGACGCTGAGACACTGAGACGCAGAGACGCAGAGACTCTGAGACCCAGAGACTCATAGACGCAGAGCCACTGAGACGCAGAGACACTGAGACGCAGAGACGCTGAGGCGCAGAGACGCAGAGACTCTGGGACGCAGAGACGCATAGACTCTGAGACGCAGAGACGCTGAGACGCAGAGACGCAGAGACCCTGAGACGCAGAGACCCTGAGACGCAGAGACGCTGAGACGCAGAGACGCAGAGACCCTGAGACGCAGAGACCCTGAGACGCAGAGACGCTGAGACGCAGAGACACAGAGACCCTGAGACGCAGAGACCCTGAGACGCAGAGACCCTGAGACGCAGCTACGCTGAGACGCAGAGACACTGTGACATAGAGACGCTGAGACACTGAGACGCAGAGACGCAGAGACGCTGAGATGCAGAAACTCTGAGACGCAGAGACGCAGAGACGCAGAGACGCTGAGACGCTGAGACACTGTGACACAGAGAGACTGAGACACTGAGACGCAGACACTCTGAGACGCAGAGACACTGAGACGCAGAGAAACTGAGAGGCTGAGACGCAGAGACACTGTGACTCAGAAACGCTGTGACGCAGAGACACTGAGACGCAGAGACACTGAGACGCAGAGACACTGTGACACAGAGACACTGAGAAACAAAGACACTGAGACACTGAGACGCAGAGACGCAGAGACTCTGAGACGCAGAGACGCTGAGAAGCAGACACTCTGAGACGCAGAGACTCTGAGACGCAGAGACGTTGAGACGCTGAGACGCAGTGACACTGAGACACTGAGACGCAGAGACGCTGAGACGCAGAGACACTGAGACACTGAGACTCTGAGATGCAGAGACTCGGAGACGCAGAGACTCTGAGACGCAGAGACACTTTGACACAGAGACACTGAGACACTGAGACACAGAGACGCAGAGACGCTAAGACACTGAGATGCAGGGACACTGTGACACAGAGACACTGAAACACTGAGACGCAGAGATGCTGAGACGCAGAGACACTGAGACACTGAGACTCTGAGACGCAGAGACTCTGAGACGCAGAGACACTGTGACACAGAGACACTGAGACTCTGAGACGCAGAGACTCGGAGACGCAGAGACTCTGAGACGCAGAGACGCAGAGACTCTGAGACGCAGAGACACTTTGACACAGAGACACTGAGACACTGAGACACAGAGAGTCTGAGACGCAGAGACTCTGAGACGCAGAGACACTGTGATACAGAGACACTGAGACACAGAGACGCAGAGACGCTAAGACACTGAGACGCAGGGACACTGTGACACAGAGACACTGAAACACTGAGACGCAGAGACGCAGAGGCGCTGAGACACTGAGACGCTGAGACGCAGAGATGCCGAGACACTGAGACACAGAGACACTGAGACGCAGAGACACTGAGACGCAGAGACGCAGAGACTCTGAGACGCAGAGACTCTGAGACACTGAGACGCTGAGACGCAGAGACACTGAGACACTGAGACGCAGAGACGCAGAGACGCAGAGAAACTGAGACACTGAGACGCAGAGACTCTGAGACGCAGAGACGCAGAGACTCTGAGATGCAGAGACTCTGAGACGCAGAGACACGGTGACACAGAGACGTTGAGACACTGAGGCGCAGAGACGCTGAGACACTGAGACGCAGCGACTCTGAGACGCAGAGACTCTGAGACGCAGAGACACTATGACACAGCGACACTGAGACTCTGAGACGCAGAGACGCTGTGACACTGAGGCACAGAGACTCTGAGACGCAGAGACGCTGAGACACTGAGACGCAGAGACGCTGAGACACTGAGACGCAGCGACTCTGAGACGCAGAGACACTGTGACACAGCGACACTGAGACTCTGAGACGCAGAGACGCTGTGACACTGAGACACTGAGACTCTGAGACGCAGAGACGCTGAGACACTGAGACGCAGAGACACTGAGACACAGAGACGCAGAGACGCAGAGACGCTGAGATACTGAGACACTGAGGCACAGAGACTCTGAGACGCAGACACTCGGAGACGCAGACACTCTGAGACGCAGAGACGCAGAGACTCTGAGACGCACAGACTCTGAGACGCAGCGACTCTGAGACGCAGAGACACTGTGACACAGAGACACTGAGACACTGAGACGCAGAGACGCTGAGACGCAGAGACGCAGAGACGCAGAGACGCAGAGACTCTGAGACGCAGAGACTCTGAGACGCAGAGACACTATGACACAGCGACACTGAGACTCTGAGACGCAGAGACGCTGTGACACTGAGGCACAGAGACTCTGAGACGCAGAGACGCTGAGACACTGAGACGCAGAGACGCTGAGACACTGAGACGCAGCGACTCTGAGACGCAGAGACACTGTGACACAGCGACACTGAGACTCTGAGACGCAGAGACGCTGTGACACTGAGACACTGAGACTCTGAGACGCAGAGACGCTGAGACACTGAGACGCAGAGACACTGAGACACAGAGACGCAGAGACGCAGAGACGCTGAGATACTGAGACACTGAGGCACAGAGACTCTGAGACGCAGACACTCGGAGACGCAGACACTCTGAGACGCAGAGACGCAGAGACTCTGAGACGCACAGACTCTGAGACGCAGCGACTCTGAGACGCAGAGACACTGTGACACAGAGACACTGAGACACTGAGACACTGAGACGCAGAGACGCTGAGACGCAGAGACGCAGAGACGCAGAGACGCAGAGACTCTGAGACGCAGAGACTCTGAGACGCAGAGACGCTGAGACGCAGAGACACTGTGACACAGAGACACTGAGACACTGAGACGCAGAGACGCTGAGACACTGAGACGCAGAGACTCTGAGACGCAGAGACCCTGAGACGCAGAGACACTGTGACACAGAGACACTGAGACACTGAGACGCAGAGACGCTGAGACACTGAGACGCAGAGACTCTGAGACGCAGAGACTCTGAGACGCGGAGACACTGTGACACAGTTACACTGAGACACAGAGACGCAGAGACGCTGAGACACTGAGACCCTGAGACTCTGAGACACAGAGACGCTGAGACGCTGAGACACTGAGACTCAGAGGCACTGAGACGCAGAGACTCTGAGACGCTGAGACGCTGAGACACTGAGACGCAGAGACGCAGAGACTCTGAGACCCAGAGACTCATAGACGCAGAGCCACTGAGACGCAGAGACACTGAGACGCAGAGACGCTGAGGCGCAGAGACGCAGAGACTCTGGGACGCAGAGACGCATAGACTCTGAGACGCAGAGACGCTGAGACGCAGAGACGCAGAGACCCTGAGACGCAGAGACCCTGAGACGCAGAGACGCTGAGACGCAGAGACGCAGAGACCCTGAGACGCAGAGACCCTGAGACGCAGAGACGCTGAGACGCAGAGACACAGAGACCCTGAGACGCAGAGACCCTGAGACGCAGAGACCCTGAGACGCAGCTACGCTGAGACGCAGAGACACTGTGACATAGAGACGCTGAGACACTGAGACGCAGAGACGCAGAGACGCTGAGATGCAGAGACTCTGAGACGCAGAGACGCAGAGACGCTGAGACGCTGAGACACTGTGACACAGAGACACTGAGACGCTGAGACTCTGAGACTCAGAGACTCTGAGACGCAGAGACTCTGAGACGCAGAGACACTGTGACACAGAGACACTGAGACGCTGAGACTCTGAGACTCAGAGACTCTGAGACGCAGAGACTCTGAGACGCAGAGACTCTGAGACGCAGAGACACTGTGACACAGAGACACTGAGACGCTGAGACTCTGAGACTCAGAGACTCTGAGACGCAGAGACTCTGAGACGCAGAGACACTGTGACACAGAGACACTGAGATGCTGAGACGCAGAGACGCAGAGACGCTGAGACACTGAGACGCAGAGACACTGAGACACTGAGAGGCTGAGACGCAGAGACTCTGAGACGCAGAGACACTGTGACACAGAGACACTGACACACTGAGACGCAGAGACGCTGAGAAACTGAGACACTGAGACGCAGTGACTCTGAGACGCAGAGACACTGTGTCACAGAGACACTGAGACACTGAGTCTCAGAGACGCTGAGACACTGAGACACTGAGACACTGAGACTCTGAGACGCAGAGACTCTGAGACGTAGAGACACTGTGACACAGAGACACTGAGACACTGAGACGCTGAGACGTTGAGACACTTAGACGCAGAGAGTCTGAGACGCAGAGACGCAGAGACTCTGAGACACAGAGACTCTGAGACGCAGAGAAACTGTGATACAGTGACACTGAGACACTGAGACTCAGAGACGCTGAGACACTGCGACACTGAGACGCAGAGACTCTGAGACGCAGAGACTCTGATACCCAGAGACGCTGAGACTCTGGGACGCAGAGACTCAGAGACGCAGAGACACTGAGACGCAGAGACACTGAGACACAGAGAATCTGACATGCTGAGACGCAGAGACGCTGAGACGCAGAGACACTGTGACGCAGACACTCTGAGGCACAGAGACACTGAGACGCAGCGATTTGAGAGGCTGAGACGCAGAGACGCTGAGACGCAGAGACACTGAGACTCAGAAACGCTGTGACGCAGAGACACTGAGACGCAGAGACACTGAGACGCAGAGACACTGAGACGCAGAGACACTGTGACACAGAGACACTGAGAGACAGAGACACTGAGACACTGAGACGCAGAGACGCAGAGCCTCTGAGACGCAGAGACGCTGAGACGCAGAGACTCTGAGACGCAGCGACTCTGAGACGCAGAGACACTGTGACACAGAGACACTGAGACACTGAGACGCAGAGACGCTGAGACGCAGAGACTCTGAGACGCAGAGACTCTGAGACGCAGAGAAGCTGAGACACTGAGACTCTGAGACGCAGAGACTCTGAGACGCAGAGACTCTGAGACGCAGCGACTCTGAGACGCAGAGACACTGTGACACAGAGACACTGAGACGCAGAGACGCTGAGACGCAGAGACTCTGAGATGCAGAGACGCTGAGACGCAGAGACACTGAGACACTGAGACGCACAGACGCTGAGACGCAGAGACACTGAGACGCAGAGACGCAGAGACGCTGAGACGCTGTGACACTGAGACGCAGAGACTCTGAGACGCAGAGACTCTGAGACGCGGAGACACTGTGACACAGTTACACTGAGACACTGAGACACAGAGACGCAGAGACGCTGAGACACTGAGACCCTGAGACTCTGAGACGCAGAGACGCTGAGACACTGAGACTCAGAGGCACTGAGACACAGAGACTCTGAGACGCAGAAACGCTGAGACGCTGAGACACTGAGACTCAGAGGCACTGAGACACAGAGACTCTGAGACGCAGAGACGCAGAGACTCTGAGACGCTGAGACGCTGAGACACTGAGACGCAGAGACGCAGAGACGCAGAGACTCTGAGACCCAGAGACTCATAGACGCAGAGACTCTGAGACGCAGAGACACTGAGACGCAGAGACGCTGAGACACTGAGACGCAGAGACTCTGAGACGCAGTGACCCTGAGACGCAGAGACACTGTGACACAGAGACACTGAGACACTGAGACGCAGAGACGCTGAGACACTGAGACGCAGAGACTCTGAGACGCAGAGACTCTGAGACGCGGAGACACTGTGACACAGTTACACTGAGACACAGAGACGCAGAGACGCTGAGACACTGAGACCCTGAGACTCAGAGGCACTGAGACGCAGAGACTCTGAGACGCTGAGACGCTGAGACACTGAGACGCAGAGACGCAGAGACTCTGAGACCCAGAGACTCATAGACGCAGAGCCACTGAGACGCAGAGACACTGAGACGCAGAGACGCTGAGGCGCAGAGACGCAGAGACTCTGGGACGCAGAGACGCATAGACTCTGAGACGCAGAGACGCTGAGACGCAGAGACGCAGAGACCCTGAGACGCAGAGACCCTGAGACGCAGAGACGCTGAGACGCAGAGACGCAGAGACCCTGAGACGCAGAGACCCTGAGACGCAGAGACGCTGAGACGCAGAGACACAGAGACCCTGAGACGCAGAGACCCTGAGACGCAGAGACCCTGAGACGCAGCTACGCTGAGACGCAGAGACACTGTGACATAGAGACGCTGAGACACTGAGACGCAGAGACGCAGAGACGCTGAGATGCAGAGACTCTGAGACGCAGAGACGCAGAGACGCTGAGACGCTGAGACACTGTGACACAGAGACACTGAGACGCTGAGACTCTGAGACTCAGAGACTCTGAGACGCAGAGACTCTGAGACGCAGAGACACTGTGACACAGAGACACTGAGACGCTGAGACTCTGAGACTCAGAGACTCTGAGACGCAGAGACTCTGAGACGCAGAGACTCTGAGACGCAGAGACACTGTGACACAGAGACACTGAGACGCTGAGACTCTGAGACTCAGAGACTCTGAGACGCAGAGACTCTGAGACGCAGAGACACTGTGACACAGAGACACTGAGATGCTGAGACGCAGAGACGCAGAGACGCTGAGACACTGAGACGCAGAGACACTGAGACGCTGAGAGGCTGAGACGCAGAGACTCTGAGACGCAGAGACACTGTGACACAGAGACACTGACACACTGAGACGCAGAGACGCTGAGACACTGAGACACTGAGACGCAGTGACTCTGAGACGCAGAGACACTGTGTCACAGAGACACTGAGACACTGAGTCTCAGAGACGCTGAGACACTGAGACACTGAGACTCTGAGACGCAGAGACTCTGAGACGTAGAGACACTGTGACACAGAGACACTGAGACACTGAGACGCTGAGACGTTGAGACACTTAGACGCAGAGAGTCTGAGACGCAGAGACGCAGAGACTCTGAGACACAGAGACTCTGAGACGCAGAGAAACTGTGATACAGTGACACTGAGACACTGAGACTCAGAGACGCTGAGACACTGCGACACTGAGACGCAGAGACTCTGAGACGCAGAGACTCTGATACCCAGAGACGCTGAGACTCTGGGACGCAGAGACTCAGAGACGCAGAGACACTGAGACGCAGAGACACTGAGACACAGAGAATCTGACATGCTGAGACGCAGAGACGCTGAGACGCAGAGACACTGTGACGCAGACACTCTGAGGCACAGAGACACTGAGACGCAGCGATTTGAGAGGCTGAGACGCAGAGACGCTGAGACGCAGAGACACTGAGACTCAGAAACGCTGTGACGCAGAGACACTGAGACGCAGAGACACTGAGACGCAGAGACACTGAGACGCAGAGACACTGTGACACAGAGACACTGAGAGACAGAGACACTGAGACACTGAGACGCAGAGACGCAGAGCCTCTGAGACGCAGAGACGCTGAGACGCAGAGACTCTGAGACGCAGCGACTCTGAGACGCAGAGACACTGTGACACAGAGACACTGAGACACTGAGACGCAGAGACGCTGAGACGCAGAGACTCTGAGACGCAGAGACTCTGAGACGCAGAGACGCTGAGATGCAGAGACGCTGAGACGCAGAGACACTGAGACACTGAGACGCACAGACGCTGAGACGCAGAGACACTGAGACGCAGAGACACTGAGACACTGAGACTCTGAGACGCAGAGACTCTGAGACGCAGAGACTCTGAGACGCAGCGACTCTGAGACGCAGAGACACTGTGACACAGAGACACTGAGACGCAGAGACGCTGAGACGCAGAGACTCTGAGATGCAGAGACGCTGAGACGCAGAGACACTGAGACACTGAGACGCACAGACGCTGAGACGCAGAGACACTGAGACGCAGAGACGCAGAGACGCTGAGACGCTGTGACACTGAGACGCAGAGACTCTGAGACGCAGAGACTCTGAGACGCGGAGACACTGTGACACAGTTACACTGAGACACTGAGACACAGAGACGCAGAGACGCTGAGACACTGAGACCCTGAGACTCTGAGACGCAGAGACGCTGAGACACTGAGACTCAGAGGCACTGAGACACAGAGACTCTGAGACGCAGAAACGCTGAGACGCTGAGACACTGAGACTCAGAGGCACTGAGACACAGAGACTCTGAGACGCAGAGACGCAGAGACTCTGAGACGCTGAGACGCTGAGACACTGAGACGCAGAGACGCAGAGACGCAGAGACTCTGAGACCCAGAGACTCATAGACGCAGAGACTCTGAGACGCAGAGACACTGAGACGCAGAGACGCTGAGGCGCAGAGACGCAGAGACTCTGGGACGCAGAGACGCAGAGACTCTGAGACGCAGAGACGCTGAGACGCAGAGACGCAGAGACCCTGAGACGCAGAGACCCTGAGACGCAGAGACGCTGAGACGCAGAGACGCTGAGACGCAGAGACACTGAGACACTGAGACGCAGTGACTCTGAGACGCAGAGACACTGTGACACAGAGACACTGAGACACTGAGACTCAGAGACGCTGAGACACTGAGACACTGAGACTCTGAGACGCAGAGACTCTGAGACGCAGAGACACTGTGACACAGAGACACTGAGACACTGAGACGCTGAGACGTTGAGACACTTAGACGCAGAGACTCTGAGACGCAGAGACGCAGAGACTCTGAGACGCAGAGAAACTGTGACACAGTGACACTGCGACACTGAGACTCAGAGACGCTGAGACACTGAGACACTGAGACGCAGAGACTCTGAGACGCAGAGACTCTGAGACGCAGAGACTCTGAGACGCAGAGACACTGTGACACAGAGACACTGAGACACAGAGATGCTGAGACACTGAGACACTGAGACGCAGAGACTCTGAGACCCAGAGACGCTGAGACTCTGAGACGCAGAGACTCAGAGACGCAGAGACACTGAGACGCAGAGACACTGAGACGCAGAGAAACTGAGATGCTGAGACGCAGAGACGCTGAGACGCAGAGACACTGAGACGCAGAGACACTGCGACACAGACACACTGTGACACAGAGACACTGAGACACTGAGAGGCAGACACTCTGAGACGCAGAGACACTGAGACGCAGAGAAACTGAGAGGCTGAGACGCAGAGACACTGAGACTCAGAAACGCTGTGACGCAGAGACACTGAGACGCAGAGACACTGAGACGCAGAGACACTGTGACACAGAGACACTGAGAGACAGAGACACTGAGACACTGACACGCAGAGACGCAGAGACTCTGAGACGCAGAGACGTTGAGACGCTGAGACGCAGTGACACTGAGACACTGAGACGCAGAGATGCTGAGACGCAGAGACACTGAGACACTGAGACTCTAAGACGCAGAGAATCTGAGACCCAGAGACTCATAGACGCAGAGACTCTGAGACGCAGAGCCACTGAGACGCAGAGACACTGAGACGCAGAGACGCTGAGGCGCAGAGACGCAGAGACTCTGGGGCGCAGAGACGCAGAGACTCTGAGACGCAGAGACGCTGAGACGCAGAGACGCAGAGACCCTGAGACGCAGAGACCCTGAGACGCAGAGACGCAGAGACCCTGAGACGCAGAGACCCTGAGACGCAGAGACACTGAGACGCAGATACGCTGAGACGCAGAGACACTGAGACGCAGAGACGCAGAGACGCTGAGACGCTGAGACGCAGAGACGCTGAGATGAAGAGACACTGAGACTCAGAGACTCTGAGACGCAGAGACTCTGAGACGCAGAGACTCTGAGACGCAGAGACGCTGAGACGCAGAGACGCTGAGACACTGAGACACTGAGACGCAGAGACGCTGAGACGCTGAGACGCAGAGACTCTGAGACGCAGAGACTCTGAGACGCAGAGACACTGAGACGCAGAGACTCTGAGACGCAGAGACACTGAGACACTGAGACGCAGAGACGCAGAGACGCAGAGACACTGAGACGCAGAGACTCTGAGACGCAGAGACACTGAGACACTGAGACGCAGAGACTCTGAGGCGCAGAGACTCTGAGACGCAGAGACACTGAGACACTGAGACACTGAGACGCAGACACTCTGAGACGCAGAGACACTGAGACGCAGAGAAACTGAGAGGCTGAGATGCAGAGACGCTGAGACGCAGAGACACTGAGACTCAGAGACACTGAGACGCAGAGATACTGAGACGCAGAGACACTGTGACACAGAGACACTGAGAAACAGAGACACTGAGACACTGAGACGCAGAGACTCTGAGACGCAGAGACGCTGAGAAGCAGAGACTCTGAGACGCAGAGACTCTGAGACGCAGAGACGTTGAGACGCTGAGACGCAGTGACACTGAGACACTGAGACGCAGAGACACTGAGACGCAGTGACACTGAGACACTGAGAAGCAGAGACTCTGAGACGCAGAGACTGAGACGCAGAGACGTTGAGACGCAGAGACGTTGAGACGCTGAGACGCAGTGACACTGAGACACTGAGACGCAGAGACTCTGAGACGCAGAGACTCGGAGACGCAGAGACTCTGAGACGCAGAGACGCAGAGACTCTGAGACGCAGAGACTCTGAGACGCAGCGGCTCTGAGACGCAGAGACACTTTGACACAGAGACACTGAGACACTGAGACGCAGAGAGTCTGAGACGCAGAGACTCTGACACGCAGAGACACTGTGATACAGAGACACTGAGACACAGAGACGCAGAGACGCTAAGACAGTGAGACGCAGGGACACTGTGACACAGAGACACTGAAACACTGAGACGCAGAGATGCTGAGACGCAGAGACACTGAGACACTGAGACTCTGAGACGCAGAGACTCTGAGACGCAGAGACACTGTGACACAGAGACACTGGGACACAGCGAAACTGAGACACTGAGGCGCAGAGACGCTGAGACACTGAGACACTGAGGCACAGAGACTCTGAGACGCAGACACTCGGAGACGCAGACACTCTGAGGCGCAGAGACGCAGAGACTCTGAGACGCAGAGACTCTGAGACGCAGAGACTCTGAGACGCAGCGACTCTGAGACGCAGAGACAGTGTGACACAGAAACACTGAGACACTGAGACGCAGAGACGCTTAGAAACTGAGACACTGAGACGCAGAAACTCTGAGACGCAGAGACGCTGAGACGCTGAGACACTGAGACGCAGAGACGCTGACACGCAGAGACGCTGAGACTCTGAGACGCAGAGACTCTGAGACGCAGAGACACTGAGACACTGAGACACTGAGACGCAGACACTCTGAGACGCAGAGACACTGAGACGCAGAGAAACTGAGAGGCTGAGATGCAGAGACGCTGAGACGCAGAGACACTGAGACTCAGAAACGCTGTGACGCAGAGACACTGAGACGCAGAGATACTGAGACGCAGAGACACTGTGACACAGAGACACTGAGAAACAGAGACACTGAGACACTGAGACGCAGAGACTCTGAGACGCAGAGACGCTGAGAAGCAGAGACTCTGAGACGCAGAGACTCTGAGACGCAGAGACGTTGAGACGCTGAGACGCAGTGACACTGAGACACTGAGACGCAGAGACGCTGAGACGCAGAGACGCTGAGAAGCAGAGACTCTGAGACGCAGAGACTCTGAGACGCAGAGACACTGAGACACTGAGACACTGAGACGCAGACACTCTGAGACGCAGAGACACTGAGACGCAGAGAAACTGAGAGGCTGAGATGCAGAGACGATGAGACGCAGAGACACTGAGACTCAGAGACACTGAGACGCAGAGATACTGAGACGCAGAGACACTGTGACACAGAGACACTGAGAAACAGAGACACTGAGACACTGAGACGCAGAGACTCTGAGACGCAGAGACGCTGAGAAGCAGAGACTCTGAGACGCAGAGACTCTGAGACGCAGAGACGTTGAGACGCTGAGACGCAGTGACACTGAGACACTGAGACGCAGAGACACTGAGACGCAGTGACACTGAGACACTGAGAAGCAGAGACTCTGAGACGCAGAGACTCTGAGACGCAGAGACGTTGAGACGCAGAGACGTTGAGACGCTGAGACGCAGTGACACTGAGACACTGAGACGCAGAGACTCTGAGACGCAGAGACTCGGAGATGCAGAGACTCTGAGACGCAGAGACTCTGAGACGCAGAGACTCTGAGACGCAGCGGCTCAGAGACGCAGAGACACTTTGACACAGAGACACTGAGACGCAGAGAGTCTGAGACGCAGAGACTCTGACACGCAGAGACACTGTGATACAGAGACACTGAGACACAGAGACGCAGAGACGCTAAGACAGTGAGACGCAGGGACACTGTGACACAGAGACACTGAAACACTGAGACGCAGAGATGCTGAGACGCAGAGACACTGAGACACTGAGACTCTGAGACGCAGAGACTCTGAGACGCAGAGACACTGTGACACAGAGACACTGGGACACAGCGAAACTGAGACACTGAGGCGCAGAGACGCTGAGACACTGAGACACTGAGGCACAGAGACTCTGAGACGCAGACACTCGAAGACGCAGACACTCTGAGGCGCAGAGACGCAGAGACTCTGAGACGCAGAGACTCTGAGACGCAGAGACTCTGAGACGCAGCGACTCTGAGACGCAGAGACAGTGTGACACAGAAACACTGAGACACTGAGACGCAGAGACGCTTAGAAACTGAGACACTGAGACGCAGAAACTCTGAGACGCAGAGACGCTGAGACGCTGAGACACTGAGACGCAGAGACGCTGACACGCAGAGACGCTGAGACTCTGAGACGCAGAGACTCTGAGACGCAGAGACACTGAGACACTGAGACACTGAGACGCAGACACTCTGAGACGCAGAGACACTGAGACGCAGAGAAACTGAGAGGCTGAGATGCAGAGACGCTGAGACGCAGAGACACTGAGACTCAGAAACGCTGTGACGCAGAGACACTGAGACGCAGAGACTCTGAGACGCAGAGACGCTGAGAAGCAGAGACTCTGAGACGCAGAGACTCTGAGACGCAGAGACGTTGAGACGCAGAGACGTTGAGACGCTGAGACGCTGAGACGCAGTGACACTGAGACGCAGAGACTCGGAGACGCAGAGACTCTGAGACGCAGAGACGCAGAGACTCTGAGACGCAGAGACTCTGAGACGCAGCGGCTCTGAGACGCAGAGACACTTTGACACAGAGACACTGAGACACAGAGACGCAGAGACGCTAAGACACTGAGACGCAGGGACACTGTGACACAGAGACACTGAAACACTGAGACGCAGAGATGCTGAGACGCAGAGACACTGAGACACTGAGACTCTGAGACGCAGAGACTCTGAGACGCAGAGACACTGTGACACAGAGACACTGGGACACAGCGAAACTGAGACACTGAGACGCAGAGACGCTGAGACACTGAGACACTGAGGCACAGAGACTCTGAGACGCAGACACTCGGAGACGCAGACACTCTGAGGCGCAGAGACGCAGAGACTCTGAGACGCAGCGACTCTGAGACGCAGAGACAGTGTGACACAGAAACACAGAGACACTGAGACGCAGAGACGCTTAGAAACTGAGACACTGAGACGCAGAAACTCTGAGACGCAGAGACGCTGAGACGCTGAGACACTGAGACGCAGAGACGCTGACACGCAGAGACGCTGAGACTCTGAGACGCAGAGACTTTGAGACGCAGAGACACAGTGACACAGAGACACTGAGACACTGAGACGCAGAGACGCTGAGACACTGAGACACTGAGGCACAGACACTCTGAGACGCAGACACTCAGAGACGCAGACACTCTGAGACGCAGAGACGCAGAGACTCTGAGACGCTGTGACTCTGAGACGCAGCGACTCTGAGACGCAGAGACACAGAGACACTGAGACACTGAGACGCAGAGACGCAGAGACTCTGAGATGCAGAGACGCTGAGACGCAGAGACTCTGAGACGCAGAGACTCTGAGACGCAGAGACGCTGAGACGCAGAGAAGCTGAGACGCAGAGACACTGAGACGCAGAGACGCTGAGACGCAGAGACACTGAGACGCAGAGACACTGTGACACAGAGACACTGAGACACTGAGACGCAGAGATGCTGAGACACTGAGACACTGAGACGCAGAGACACTGAGACGCAGAGACACTGAGACGCAGAGACACTGTGACACAGAGACACTGAGACACTGAGACGCAGAGATGCTGAGACACTGAGACACTGAGATGCAGAGACTCTGAGACGCAGAGACTCGGAGACGCAGAGACTCTGAGACGCAGATACTCAGAGATGCAGACACTCTGAGACGCAGAGACGCAGACACTCTGAGACGCAGAGACTCTGAGACGCAGCGACTCTGAGACGCAGAGACACTGTGACACAGAGACACTGAGACACTGAGACGCAGAGACGCAGAGACTCTGAGATGCAGAGACGCTGAGACGCAGAGACTCTGAGACGCAGAGAATCTGAGACGCAGAGACTCTGAGACGCAGAGAATCTGAGACGCAGAGACGCTGAGACGCTGAGACGCAGAGACGCTGAGACGCAGAGACACTGAGACGCAGAGACGCTGAGACGCAGAGACACTGAGACGCAGAGACACTGTGACACAGAGACACTGAGACACTGAGACGCAGAGACGCAGAGACGCTGAGACACTGAGACGCAGAGACTCTGAGACGCAGAGACACTGAGACGCAGGGACGCAGAGACTCTGAGATGCAGAGACACTGAGACACTATGACAAAGAGACACTGAGACACTGAGACACTGAGACGCAGAGACGCAGAGACGCAGAGACACTGAGACACTGAGACGCAGAGACTCTGAGACGCAGAGACACTGAGACGCAGAGACGCAGAGACTCTGAGATGCAGAGACACTGAGACACTGTGACACAGAGACACTGAGACACTGAGACGCAGAGTCGCAGAGACGCTTAGAAATTGAGACACTGAGACGCAGAGGCTCTGAGACGCAGAGACGCAGAGATTCTGAGACGCAGAGACTCTGAGACGCAGAGACACTGTGACACAGAGACACTGAGACACTGAGACGCAGAGACACTGAGACACTGAGACGCAGAGACTCAGAGTCGCAGAGACTCTGAGACGCAAAGACGCAGAGACTCTGAGACGCAGAGACTCTGAGACGCAGAGACACTGTGACACAGAGACACTGACACACTGAGACGCAGAGACGCAGAGACACTGTGACACAGAGACACTGAGACACTGAGACTCAGAGACGCTGAGACACTGAGACACTGAGACTCTGAGACGCAGAGACTCTGAGACGCAGAGACACTGTGACACAGAGACACTGAGAGACATGGACACTGAGACCCTGAGACGCAGAGACGCAGAGACTCTGAGACTCTGAGACGCAGAGACGCTGAGACGCAGAGACTCTGAGACGCAGAGACTCTGAGACGCAGAGACACTGTGACACAGAGACACTGAGACACTGAGACGCAGAGACGCTGAGACACTGAGACACTGAGACGCAGAGACTCTGAGACGCAGAGACACTGAGACGCAGAGACTCTTGGACGCAGAGACTCTGAGACGCAGAGACGCTGAGATGCTGTGACGCAGTGACACCGAGACACTGAGACGCAGAGACGCTGAGACGCAGAGACACTGAGACACTGAGACGCTGAGACGCAGTGACGCAGAGACTCTGAGACGCAGAGACACTGAGACGCAGAGACACTGAGACGCAGAGACACTGGGACGCAAAGACGCTGAGACGCAGAGACTCTGAGACGCAGAGACACTGTGACACTGAGACACTGAGAAACAGAGACGCAGAGAAGCTAAGACACTGAGACGCAGAGACACTGAGACACTGAGACGCAGAGACGTTGAGATGCAGAGACACTGAGACGCAGATACACTGAGACACTGAGACGCAGAGACGCTGAGACACTGAGACACTGAGACGCAGAGACTCTGAGACGCAGAGACACTGTGACACAGAGACACTGAGACACTGAGACGCAGAGACGCTGAGACACTGAGACGCTGAGACACAGAGACTCTAAGACGCAGAGACTCGGAAACGCAAACACTCTGAGACGCAGATACGCAGAGACTCTGAGACGCAGAGACTCTGAGACGCAGCGACTCTGAGACGCAGAGATACTATGATACAGAGACACTGAGACACTGAGACGCAGAGACGCAGAGACGCTGAGACACTGAGACGCAGAGACTCTGAGACGGAGAGACGCTCAGACGCAGAGACGCTGAGACGCAGAGACACTGAGACACTGAGACGCTGAGACGCAGAGACGCTGAGACACTGAGACACTGAGACGCAGAGACTCTAAGACGCAGAGACTCTGAGACGCAGAGACACTGTGACACAGAGACACTGACACACTGAGGCGCAGAGACGCTGAGACACTGAGACACTGAGACGCAGTGACTCTGAGATGCAGAGACACTGTGACACTGAGACACTGAGACTCAGAGACGCTGAGACACTGAGACACTGAGACTCTGAGACGCAGAGACTCTGAGACGCAGAGACACTGTGACACAGAGACACTGAGACACTGAGACGCTGAGACGTTGAGACACTTAGACGCAGAGACTCTGAGACGCAGAGACGCAGAGACTCTGAGACGCAGAGACTCTGAGACGCAGAGAAACTGTGATACAGTGACACTGAGACACTGAGACTCAGAGACGCTGAGACACTGAGACACTGAGACGCAGAGACTCTGAGACGCAGAGACTCTAAGACGCAGAGACTCTGAGACGCAGAGACTCTGAGACGCCGAGACACTGTGACACAGAGACACTGAGACACAGAGATGCTGAGACACTGAGACACTGAGATGCAGAGACTCTGAGAACCAGAGACGCTGAGACTCTGAGACGCAGAGACTCAGAGACGCAGAGACACTGAGACGCTGAGACGCAGTGACACTGAGACACTGAGACGCAGAGACACTGAGACAGTGAGACAGTGAGACGCAGAGACGCTGAGACGCTGAGACACTGAGACACTGAGACGCAGAGACTCGGGGACGCAGAGACTCTGAGACGCAGAGACGCAGAGACTCTGAGACGCAGAGACTCTGAGACGCAGCGGCTCTGAGACTCAGAGACACTTTGACACAGAGACACTGAGACACTGAGACGCAGAGAGTCTGAGACGCAGTGACTCTGAGACGCAGAGACTCTGAGACGCAGAGACTCTGAGATGCAGAGACACTGTGACACAGAGACACTGAGACACAGAGATGCTGAGACACTGAGACACTGAGACACTGAGACGCAGAGACTCTGAGACCCAGAGACGCTGAGACTCTGAGACGCAGAGACTCAGAGACGCAGAGACACTGAGACGCAGAGACACTGAGACGCAGAGAATCTGACATGCTGAGACGCAGAGACGCTGAGGCACTGAGACTCTGAGACGCAGAGACACTGTGACACAGAGACGCAGAGACACTGAGACGCAGAGAAACTGAGAGGCTGAGACGCAGAGACGCTGAGACGCAGAAACACTGAGACTCAGAAACGCTGTGACGCAGAGACACTGAGACGCAGAGACACTGAGACGCAGAGACACTGTGACACAGAGACACTGAGAAACAGAGACACTGAGACACTGAGACGCAGAGACGCAGAGACTCTGAGACGCAGAGACGCTGAGACGCAGAGACACTGTGACACAGAGACGCTGAGAACTGAGACGCAGAGACACTGAGACACTGAGACGCAGAGACTCTGAGACGCAGAGAATCTGAGGCGCAGAGACACTGTGACACAGAGACACTGAGACATTGAGACGCTGAGACGCTGAGGCACTGAGACACTGAGACGCAGAGACGCAGATACTCTGAGACGCAGAGACCCTGAGACGCAGAGACACTGAGACACTTGGACGCAGAGATGCAGAGACGCTGAGACACTGAGACACTCAGACACTGAGACGCGGAGACGCAGAGACTCTGAGATGCAGAGACCCTGAGACGCAGAGACACTGCGACACAGAGTCACTGAGACACTGAGACGCAGAGACGCAGAGACGCAGAGACTCTGAGATGCAGAGACATTGAGGTGCAGAGACGCTGAGACGCAGAGACGCTGAGACGGAGAGACGCAGAGACTCTGAGACGCAGAGACACTGAGACGCAGAGACACTAAGACGCAGATACACTGAGACGCTGAGACGCTGCGACACTGAGACACTGACACACTGAGACGCTGAGACACTGAGACGCAGAGACACTGTGACACTGAGACACTGAGACACTGAGACGCAGAGACGCAGAGACGCAGAGACTCTGAGACACAGAGACACTGTCACACACAGTCACTGAGACACTGAGATGCAGAGACACAGGCGCAGAGACGCAGAGACACTGAGACACAGAGACACTGAGACGCAGAGACACTGTGACACTGAGACACTGAGACACTGAGACACAGAGACGCAGAGAAGCTAAGACACTGAGACGCAGAGACACTGAGACACAGAGACTCTGAGACGCAGAGACTCGGAAACGCAAACACTCTGAGACGCAGATACGCAGAGACTCTGAGACGCAGCGACTCTGAGACGCTGAGACGCTGAGACGCAGAGACGCAGAGACACTGAGACACTGAGACGCTGAGACGCTGAGACGCAGAGACGCTGAGACACTGAGACGCAGAGACTCTAAGACGCAGAGACTCTGAGACGCAGAGGCACTGTGACACAGAGACACTGAGACGCTGAGACGCAGAGACGCTGAGACACTGAGACGCTGAGACGCAGAGACTCTGAGACGCAGAGACACTGTGACACAGAGACACTGACACACTGAGGCGCAGAGACGCTGAAACACTGAGACACTGAGACGCAGTGACTCTGAGATGCAGAGACACTGTGACACAGAGACACTGAGACACTGAGACTCAGAGACGCTGAGACACTGAGACACTGAGACTCTGAGACGCAGAGACTCTGAGACGCAGAGACACTGTGACACAGAGACACTGAGACACTGAGACGCTGAGACGTTGAGACACTTAGACGCAGAGACTCTGAGACGCAGAGACGCAGAGACTCTGAGACGCAGAGACTCTGAGACGCAGAGAAACTGTGACACAGTGACACTGAGACACTGAGACTCAGAGACGCTGAGACACTGAGACACTGAGACGCAGAGACTCTGAGACGCAGAGACTCTAAGACGCAGAGACTCTGAGACGCAGAGACTCTGAGACGCAGAGACACTGTGACACAGAGACACTGAGACACAGAGATGCTGAGACACTGAGACACTGAGACACTGAGACGCAGAGACTCTGAGAACCAGAGACGCTGAGACTCTGAGACACAGAGACTCAGAGACGCAGAGACACTGAGACGCTGAGACGCAGTGACACTGAGACACTGAGACGCTGAGACGCTGAGACACTGAGACACTGAGACGCAGAGACTCGGAGACGCAGAGACTCTGACACGCAGAGACGCAGAGACTCTGAGATGCAGAGACTCTGAGACGCAGCGGCTCTGAGTCTCAGAGACACTTTGACACAGAGACACTGAGACACTGAGACGCAGAGAGTCTGAGACGCAGTGACTCTGAGACGCAGAGACTCTGAGACGCAGAGACTCTGAGATGCAGAGACACTGTGACACAGAGACACTGAGACACAGAGATGCTGAGACACTGAGACACTGAGACACTGAGACGCAGAGACTCAGAGACGCAGAGACACTGAGACGCAGAGACACTGAGACGCAGAGAATCTGACATGCTGAGACGCAGAGACGCTGAGACGCAGAGACACTGAGACGCAGTGACACTGTGACGCAGAGACACTGTGACACAGAGACACTGAGACACTGAGACGCAGACACTCTGAGACGCAGAGACACTGAGACGCAGAGACTCTGAGACGCAGAGACTCGGAAACGCAAACACTCTGAGACGCAGATACGCAGAGACTCTGAGACACAGAGACTCTGAGACGCAGCGACTCTGAGACGCAGAGATACTGTGATACAGAGACACTGAGACGCAGAGACGCTGAGACACTGAGACGCAGAGACTCTGAGACGCTGAGACGCTGAGACGCTGAGACGCAGAGACGCTGAGACGCAGAGACACTGAGACACTGAGACGCTGAGACGCAGAGACGCTGAGACTCTGAGACACTGAGACGCAGAGACTCTAAGACGCAGAGACTCTGAGACGCAGAGACACTGTGACACAGAGACACTGAGACGCTGAGACGCAGAGACGCAGAGACGCTGAGACACTGAGAGACTGAGACGCTGAGACGCAGAGACTCTGAGACGCAGAGACTCTGAGACGCAGAGACACTGTGACACAGAGACACTGACACACTGAGGCGCAGAGACGCTGAGACACTGAGACACTGAGACGCAGTGACTCTGAGATGCAGAGACACTGTGACACAGAGACACTGAGACACTGAGACTCAGAGACGCTGAGACACTGAGACACTGAGACTCTGAGACGCAGAGACTCTGAGACGCAGAGACACTGTGACACAGAGACACTGAGACACTGAGACGCTGAGACGTTGAGACACTTAGACGCAGAGACTCTGAGACGCAGAGACGCAGAGACTCTGAGACGCAGAGACTCTGAGACGCAGAGAAACTGTGACACAGTGACACTGAGACACTGAGACTCAGAGACGCTGAGACACTGAGACACTGTGACACAGAGACACTGAGACACAGAGATGCTGAGACACTGAGACACTGAGACACTGAGACGCAGAGACTCTGAGAACCTGAGACGCTGAGACTCTGAGACGCAGAGACTCAGAGACGCAGAGACACTGAGACGCTGAGACGCAGTGACACTGAGACACTGAGACGCAGAGACGCTGAGACGCTGAGACACTGAGACACTGAGACGCAGAGACTCGGAGACGCAGAGACTCTGAGACGCAGAGACGCAGAGACTCTGAGACGCAGAGACTCTGAGACGCAGCGGCTCTGAGACTCAGAGACACTTTGACACAGAGACACTGAGAAACTGAGACGCAGAGAGTCTGAGACGCAGTGACTCTGAGACGCAGAGACTCTGAGACGCAGAGACTCTGAGATGCAGAGACACAGTGACACAGAGACACTGAGACACAGAGATGCTGAGACACTGAGACACTGAGACGCAGAGACTCTGAGACCCAGAGACGCTGAGACTCTGAGACGCAGAGACTCAGAGACGCAGAGACACTGAGACGCAGAGACACTGAGACGCAGAGAATCTGACATGCTGAGACGCAGAGACGCTGAGACGCAGAGACACTGAGACGCAGAGACACTGTGACGCAGAGACACTGTGACACAGAGACACTGAGACACTGAGACGCAGACACTCTGAGACGCAGAGACACTGAGACGCAGAGAAACTGAGAGGCTGAGACGCAGAGACGCTGAGACGCAGAGACACTGAGACTCAGAAACGCTGTGACGCAGAGACACTGAGACGCAGAGACACTGAGACGCAGAGACACTGTGACACAGAGACACTGAGAGACAGAGACACTGAGACGCAGAGACACAGAGACTCTGAGACGCAGAGACGCTGAGACGCAGAGACTCTGAGACACAGAGACTCTGAGACGCAGAGACTCTGAGACGCAGAGACGTTGAGACGCTGAGACGCAGTGACACTGAGACACTGAGACGCAGAGACGCTGAGACGCAGAGACACTGAGACACTGAGACTCTGAGACGCAGAGACTCTGAGACGCAGAGACACTGTGACACAGAGATACTGAGACTCTGAGACGCAGAGACTCGGAGACGCAGAGACTCTGAGACGCAGAGACGCAAAGACTCTGAGACGCAGGGAATCTGAGACGCAGCGGCTCTGAGACGCAGAGACACTTTGACACAGAGACACTGAAACACTGAGACACAGAGAGTCTGAGACCCTGAGACGCAGAGACACTGTGATACAGAGACACTGAGACACAGAGGCGCAGAGACGCTAAGACACTGAGAGGCAGGGACACTGTGACACAGAGACACTGAAACACTGAGACGCAGAGACGCTGAGACACTGAGACACTGAGACTCTGAGACGCAGAGATGCCGAGGCACTGAGACGCAGAGACACTGAGACGCAGAGACGTTGAGACGCAGAGACACTGAGACGCAGATACACTGAGACACTGAGACGCAGAGACGCTGAGACACTGAGACACTGAGACGCAGAGACTCTGAGACGCAGAGACACTGTGACACAGAGACACTGAGACACTGAGACGCAGAGACGCTGAGACACTGAGACGCTGAGACACAGAGACTCTAAGACGCAGAGACTCGGAAACGCAAACACTCTGAGACGCAGATACGCAGAGACTCTGAGACGCAGAGACTCTGAGACGCAGCGACTCTGAGACGCAGAGATACTATGATACAGAGACACTGAGACACTGAGACGCAGAGACGCAGAGACGCTGAGACACTGAGACGCAAAGACTCTGAGACGGAGAGACGCTCAGACGCAGAGACGCTGAGACGCAGAGACACTGAGACACTGAGACGCTGAGACGCAGAGACGCTGAGACACTGAGACACTGAGACGCAGAGACTCTAAGACGCAGAGACTCTGAGACGCAGAGACACTGTGACACAGAGACACTGACACACTGAGGCGCAGAGACGCTGAGACACTGAGACACTGAGACGCAGTGACTCTGAGATGCAGAGACACTGTGACACAGAGACACTGAGACTTAGAGACGCTGAGACACTGAGACACTGAGACTCTGAGACGCAGAGACTCTGAGACGCAGAGACACTGTGACACAGAGACACTGAGACACTGAGACGCTGAGACGTTGAGACACTTAGACGCAGAGACTCTGAGACGCAGAGACGCAGAGACTCTGAGACGCAGAGACTCTGAGACGCAGAGAAACTGTGACACAGTGACACTGAGACACTGAGACTCAGAGACGCTGAGACACTGAGACACTGAGACGCAGAGACTCTGAGACGCAGAGACTCTAAGACGCAGAGACTCTGAGACGCAGAGACTCTGAGACGCAGAGACACTGTGACACAGAGACACTGAGACACAGAGATGCTGAGACACTGAGACACTGAGACGCAGAGACTCTGAGAACCAGAGACGCTGAGACTCTGAGACGCAGAGACTCAGAGACGCAGAGACACTGAGACGCTGAGACGCAGTGACACGGAGACACTGAGACGCAGAGACACTGAGACAGTGAGACAGTGAGACGCAGAGACGCTGAGACGCTGAGACACTGAGACACTGAGACGCAGAGACTCGGGGACGCAGAGACTCTGAGACGCAGAGACGCAGAGACTCTGAGACGCAGAGACTCTGAGACGCAGCGGCTCTGAGACTCAGAGACACTTTGACACAGAGACACTGAGACACTGAGACGCAGAGAGTCTGAGACGCAGTGACTCTGAGACGCAGAGACTCTGAGACGCAGAGACTCTGAGATGCAGAGACACTGTGACACAGAGACACTGAGACACAGAGATGCTGAGACACTGAGACACTGAGACCCAGAGACGCAGAGACTCTGAGACGCAGAGACTCAGAGACGCAGAGACACTGAGACGCAGAGACACTGAGACGCAGAGAATCTGACATGCTGAGACGCAGAGACGCTGAGACACTGAGACTCTGAGACGCAGAGACACTGTGACACAGAGACACTGAGACACTGAGACGCAGACACTCTGAGACGCAGAGACACTGAGACGCAGAGAAACTGAGAGGCTGAGACGCAGAGACGCTGAGACGCAGAAACACTGAGACTCAGAAACGCTGTGACGCAGAGACACTGAGACGCAGAGACACTGAGACACTGTGACACAGAGACACTGAGAAACAGAGACACTGAGACACTGAGACGCAGAGACGCAGAGACTCTGAGACGCAGAGACGCTGAGACGCAGAGACACTGTGACACAGAGACGCTGAGAACTGAGACGCAGAGACACTGAGACACTGAGACACTGAGACGCAGAGACTCTGAGACGCAGAGAATCTGAGGCGCAGAGACACTGTGACACAGAGACACTGAGACATTGAGACGCTGAGACGCTGAGGCACTGAGACACTGAGACGCAGAGACGCAGATACTCTGAGACGCAGAGACCCTGAGACGCAGAGACACTGAGACACTTGGACGCAGAGATGCAGAGACGCTGAGACACTGAGACACTCAGACACTGAGACGCAGAGACGCAGAGACGCAGAGACTCTGAGATGCAGAGACATTGAGGTGCAGAGACGCTGAGACGCAGAGACGCTGAGATGGAGAGACGCAGAGACTCTGAGACGCAGAGACACTGAGACGCAGAGACACTAAGACGCAGATACACTGAGACGCTGAGACGCTGCGACACTGAGACACTGACACACTGAGACGCTGAGACGCTGAGACGCAGAGACACTGTGACACTGAGACACTGAGACACTGAGACGCAGAGACGCAGAGACGCAGAGACTCTGAGACACAGAGACACTGTCACACACAGTCACTGAGACACTGAGATGCAGAGACACAGGCGCAGAGACGCAGAGACACTGAGACACAGAGACACTGAGACACTGAGACACAGAGACGCAGAGAAGCTAAGACACTGAGACGCAGAGACACTGAGACACAGAGACTCTGAGACGCAGAGACTCGGAAACGCAAACACTCTGAGACGCAGATCTCTGAGACGCTGAGACGCTGAGACGCAGAGACGCAGAGACACTGAGACACTGAGACGCTGAGACGCTGAGACGCAGAGACGCTGAGACACTGAGACGCAGAGACTCTAAGACGCAGAGACTCTGAGACGCAGAGGCACTGTGACACAGAGACACTGAGACGCTGAGACGCAGAGACGCTGAGACACTGAGACGCTGCGACGCAGAGACTCTGAGACGCAGAGACACTGTGACACAGAGACACTGACACACTGAGGCGCAGAGACGCTGAAACACTGAGACACTGAGACGCAGTGACTCTGAGATGCAGAGGCACTGTGACACAGAGACACTGAGACACTGAGACTCAGAGACGCTGAGACACTGAGACACTGAGACTCTGAGACGCAGAGACTCTGAGACGCAGAGACACTGTCACACAGAGACACTGAGACACTGAGACGCTGAGACGTTGAGACATTTAGACGCAGAGACGCAGAGACGCTGAGACACTGAGAGACTGAGACGCTGAGACGCAGAGACTCTGAGACGCAGAGACTCTGAGACGCAGAGACACTGTGACACAGAGACACTGACACACTGAGACTCAGAGACGCTGAGACACTGAGACACTGAGACGCAGAGACTCTGAGACGCAGAGACTCTAAGACGCAGAGACTCTGAGACGCAGAGACTCTGAGACGCAGAGACACTGTGACACAGAGACACTGAGACACAGAGATGCTGAGACACTGAGACACTGAGACACTGAGACGCAGAGACTCTGAGAACCAGAGACGCTGAGACTCTGAGACACAGAGACTCAGAGACGCAGAGACACTGAGACGCTGAGACGCAGTGACACTGAGACACTGAGACGCAGAGACGCTGAGACGCTGAGACACTGAGACGCAGAGACTCGGAGACGCAGAGACTCTGACACGCAGAGACGCAGAGACTCTGAGACGCAGAGACTCTGAGACGCAGCGGCTCTGAGACTCAGAGACACTTTGACACAGAGACACTGAGACACTGAGACGCAGAGAGTCTGAGACGCAGTGACTCTGAGACGCAGAGACTCTGAGACGCAGAGACTCTGAGATGCAGAGACACTGTGACACAGAGACACTGAGACACAGAGATGCTGAGACACTGAGACACTGAGACACTGAGACGCAGAGACTCAGAGACGCAGAGACACTGAGACGCAGAGACACTGAGACGCAGAGAATCTGACATGCTGAGACGCAGAGACGCTGAGACGCAGAGACACTGAGACGCAGTGACACTGTGACGCAGAGACACTGTGACACAGAGACACTGAGACACTGAGACGCAGACACTCTGAGACGCAGAGACACTGAGACGCAGAGACTCTGAGACGCAGAGACTCGGAAACGCAAACACTCTGAGACGCAGATACGCAGAGACTCTGAGACACAGAGACTCTGAGACGCAGCGACTCTGAGACGCAGAGATACTGTGATACAGAGACACTGAGACGCAGAGACGCAGAGACGCTGAGACACTGAGACGCAGAGACTCTGAGACGCTGAGACGCTGAGACGCAGAGACGCTGAGACGCAGAGACACTGAGACACTGAGACGCTGAGACGCAGAGACGCTGAGACTCTGAGACACTGAGACGCAGAGACTCTAAGACGCAGAGACTCTGAGACGCAGAGACACTGTGACACAGAGACACTGAGACGCTGAGACGCAGGGACGCAGAGACGCAGAGACGCTGAGACACTGAGAGACTGAGACGCTGAGACGCAGAGACTCTGAGACGCAGAGACTCTGAGACGCAGAGACACTGTGACACAGAGACACTGACACACTGAGGCGCAGAGACGCTGAGACACTGAGACACTGAGACGCAGTGACTCTGAGATGCAGAGACACTGTGACACAGAGACACTGAGACACTGAGACTCAGAGACGCTGAGACACTGAGACACTGAGACTCTGAGACGCAGAGACTCTGAGACGCAGAGACACTGTGACACAGAGACACTGAGACACTGAGACGCTGAGACGTTGAGACACTTAGACGCAGAGACTCTGAGACGCAGAGACGCAGAGACTCTGAGACGCAGAGACTCTGAGACGCAGAGAAACTGTGACACAGTGACACTGAGACACTGAGACTCAGAGACGCTGAGACACTGAGATGCAGAGACTCTGAGACGCAGAGACTCTAAGACGCAGAGACTCTGAGACGCAGAGACTCTGAGACGCAGAGACACTGTGACACAGAGACACTGAGACACAGAGATGCTGAGACACTGAGACACTGAGACACTGAGACGCAGAGACTCTGAGAACCTGAGACGCTGAGACTCTGAGACGCAGAGACTCAGAGACGCAGAGACACTGAGACGCTGAGACGCAGTGACACTGAGACACTGAGACGCAGAGACGCTGAGACGCTGAGACACTGAGACACTGAGACGCAGAGACTCGGAGACGCAGAGACTCTGAGACGCAGAGACGCAGAGACTCTGAGACGCAGAGACTCTGAGACGCAGCGGCTCTGAGACTCAGAGACACTTTGACACAGAGACACTGAGAAACTGAGACGCAGAGAGTCTGAGACGCAGTGACTCTGAGACGCAGAGACTCTGAGACGCAGAGACTCTGAGATGCAGAGACACAGTGACACAGAGACACTGAGACACAGAGATGCTGAGACACTGAGACACTGAGACGCAGAGACTCTGAGACCCAGAGACGCTGAGACTCTGAGACGCAGAGACTCAGAGACGCAGAGACACTGAGACGCAGAGACACTGAGACGCAGAGAATCTGACATGCTGAGACGCAGAGACGCTGAGACGCAGAGACACTGAGACGCAGAGACACTGTGACGCAGAGACACTGTGACGCAGAGACACTGAGACACTGAGACGCAGACACTCTGAGACGCAGAGACACTGAGACGCAGAGAAACTGAGAGGCTGAGACGCAGAGACGCTGAGACGCAGAGACACTGAGACTCAGAAACGCTGTGACGCAGAGACACTGAGACGCAGAGACACTGAGACGCAGAGACACTGTGACACAGAGACACTGAGAGACAGAGACACTGAGACGCAGAGACACAGAGACTCTGAGACGCAGAGACGCTGAGACGCAGAGACTCTGAGACGCAGAGACTCTGAGACGCAGAGACGTTGAGACGCTGAGACGCAGTGACACTGAGACACTGAGACGCAGAGACGCTGAGACGCAGAGACACTGAGACACTGAGACTCTGAGACGCAGAGACTCTGAGACGCAGAGACACTGTGACACAGAGATACTGAGACTCTGAGACGCAGAGACTCGGAGACGCAGAGACTCTGAGATGCAGAGACGCAAAGACTCTGATATGCAGGGAATCTGAGACGCAGCGGCTCTGAGACGCAGAGACACTTTGACACAGAGACACTGAAACACTGAGACACAGAGAGTCTGAGACTCTGAGACGCAGAGACACGGTGATACAGAGACACTGAGACACAGAGGCGCAGAGACGCTAAGACACTGAGAGGCAGGGACACTGTGACACAGAGACACTGAAACACTGAGACGCAGAGACGCTGAGACACTGAGACACTGAGACTCTGAGACGCAGAGATGCCGAGGCACTGAGACGCAGAGACACTGAGACGCAGAGACTCTGAGGCGCAGAGACGCAGAGACGTTGACACACTGAGACGCAGAGGCGCAGAGACGCTGAGAAACTGAGACACTGAGACGCAGAGACTCTGAGACGCACAGACTCTGAGATGCAGATACACTGTGACACAGTTACACTGAGGCACTGAGACGCAGAGACGCTGAGACACTGAGACACTGAGACTCTGAGACGCAGAGACGCTGAGACACTGAGACTCAGAGGCACTGAGACACTGAGACTCTGAGACGCAGAGACGCAGAGACTCTGAGACGCTGAGACGCTGAGACACTGAGACGCAGAGACGCAGAGACGCAGAGACGCAGAGACTCTGAGACGCAGAGACTCATAGACGCAGAGACTCTGAGACGCAGAGCCACTGAGACACAGAGTCACTGAGACGCAGAGACGCTGAGGCGCAGAGATGCAGAGACTCTGGGACGCAGAGACTCTGAGACTCTGAGATGCAGAGACACTGAGACGCAGAGACGCAGAGACGCTGAGACGCAGAGACGCTGAGACGCAGAGACGCTGAGACGCAGAGTCCAGAGACTCTGAGATGCAGAGACGCAGAGACTCAGAGATGCTGAGACTCTGAGACACTGAGACACTGAGACGCAAATACTCTGAGACGCAGAGACGCAGAGAGTCTGAAATGCAGAGACTCTGAGACGCAGAGACTCAGAGACGCAGAGACGCAGAGAGTCTGAGATGCAGAGACTCTGAGACGCAGAGACTCTGAGACGCAGAGACACTGAGACGCTGAGTCGCAGAGACGCAGAGACGCTGAGACACTGAGACACTGAGATGCAGAGACTCTGAGACGCAGAGACACAGAGATTCTGAGCCGCAGAGACTCTGAGACGCAGAGACACTGTGACACAGAGACACTGAGACACTGAGACGCAGAGACACTGAGACACTGAGAAGCAGAGACTCTGAGACGCAGAGACTCTGAGACTCAGAGACTCTGAGACACAGAGACTCTGAGACGCAGAGACACTGTGACACAGGGACACTGAGACGCTGAGACGCAGAGACGCAGAGACGCTGAGACACTGAGACACTGAGACGCAGAGACGCTGAGACGCTGAGACGCTGAGACGCTGAGACGCAGAGACTCTGAGGCGCAGAGACAATGTGACACAGAGACACTGACACACTGAGACGCAGAGACGCTGAGACACCGAGACACTGAGACGCAGTGACTCTGAGACGCAGAGACACTGTGACACAGAGACACTGAGACTCAGAGACGCTGAGACACTGAGACACTGAGACACTGAGACACTGAGACTCTGAGACGAAGAGACTCTGAGACGCAGAGACACTGTGACACAGAGACACTGAGACACTGAGACGCTGAGACATTGAGACACTTAGACGCAGAGACTCTGAGACGCAGAGACGCAGAGACTCTGAGACGCAGAGACTCTAAGACGCAGAAACACTGAGACTCAGAGACGCTGAGACACTGAGACGCAGAGACTCTGAGACGCAGAGACTCTGAGACGCAAGAGACTCTGAGACGCTGAGACACTGTGAAACAGAGACACTGAGACACAGAGATGCTGAGACACTGAGACACTGTGACACAGAGACACTGAGACACAGAGATGCTGAGACACTGAGACACTGAGACGCAGAGACTCTGAGACCCAGAGACGCTGAGACTCTGAGACGCAGAGACTCAGAGACGCAAAGACACTGAGACGCAGAGACACTGAGACGCAGAGAAACTGAGATGCTGAGACGCAGAGACGCTGAGACGCAGAGACACTGAGACGCAGAGACACTGTGACGCAGAGACACTGTGACACAGAGACACTGAGAGACTGAGACACAGACACTCTGAGACGCAGGGACACTGAGACGCAGAGAAACTGAGAGGCTGAGACGCAGAGACGCTGAGACGCAGAGACACTGAGACTCAGAAACGCTGTGACGCAGAGACACTGAGACGCAGAGACACTGAGACATTGAGACGCTGAGACGCTGAGGCACTGAGACACTGAGACGCAGAGACGCAGATACTCTGAGACGCAGAGACACTGAGACACAGAGACACTGAGACACTTGGACGCAGAGATGCAGAGACGCTGAGACACTGAGACACTCAGACACTGAGACGCAGAGACGCAGAGACTCTGAGATGCAGAGACCCTGAGACGCAGAGACACTGCGACACAGAGTCACTGAGACACTGAGACGCAGAGACGCAGAGACGCAGAGACTCTGAGATGCAGAGACATTGAGGTGCAGAGACGCTGAGACGCAGAGACGCTGAGACGGAGAGACGCAGAGACTCTGAGACGCAGAGACACTGAGACGCAGAGACACTAAGACGCAGATACACTGAGACGCTGAGACGCTGCGACACTGAGACACTGACACACTGAGACACTGAGACGCTGAGACGCAGAGACACTGTGACACTGAGACACTGAGACACTGAGACGCAGAGACGCAGAGACTCTGAGACACAGAGACACTGTCACACACAGTCACTGAGACACTGAGATGCAGAGACACAGACGCAGAGACGCAGAGTCACTGAGACACAGAGACACTGGGACGCAAAGACGCTGAGACGCAGAGACTCTGAGACGCAGAGACACTGGGACGCAAAGACGCTGAGACGCAGAGACTCTGAGACGCAGAGACACTGTGACACTGAGACACTGAGACACTGAGACACAGAGACGCAGAGAAGCTAAGACACTGAGACGCAGAGACACTGAGACACTGAGACGCAGAGACGTTGAGACGCAGAGACACTGAGACGCAGATACACTGAGACACTGAGACACTGAGACGCAGAGACTCTGAGACGCAGAGACACTGTGACACAGAGACACTGAGACACTGAGACGCAGAGACGCTGAGACACTGAGACACTGAGACACAGAGACTCTGAGACGCAGAGACTCGGAAACGCAAACACTCTGAGACGCAGATACGCAGAGAATCTGAGACGCAGAGACTCTGAGACGCAGCGACTCTGAGACGCTGAGACGCTGAGACGCTGAGACGCAGAGACTCTGAGACGCAGAAACTCTGAGGCGCAGAGACAATGTGACACAGAGACACTGACACACTGAGACGCAGAGACGCTGAGACACCGAGACACTGAGACGCAGTGACTCTGAGACGCAGAGACACTGTGACACAGAGACACTGAGACTCAGAGACGCTGAGACACTGAGACACTGAGACTCTGAGACGCAGAGACTCTGAGACGCAGAGACACTGTGACACAGAGACACTGAGACACTGAGACGCTGAGACATTGAGACACTTAGACGCAGAGACTCTGAGACGCAGAGACGCAGAGACTCTGAGACGCAGAGACACTGTGACACAGAGACACTGAGACACTGAGACGCAGAGACGCTGAGACACTGAGACACTGAGACACAGAGACTCTGAGACGCAGAGACTCGGAAACGCAAACACTCTGAGACGCAGATACGCAGAGACTCTGAGATGCAGAGACTCTGAGACGCAGCGACTCTGAGACGCTGAGACACTGAGACGCAGAGACGCAGAGACACTGAGACACTGAGACGCTGAGACGCAGAGACGCTGAGACACTGAGACGCAGAGACTCTAAGACGCAGAGACTCTGAGACGCAGAGACACTGTGACACAGAGACACTGAGACGCTGAGACGCTGAGACGCTGAGACGCAGAGACGCAGGGACGCTGAGACACTGAGACGCTGAGACGCAGAGACTCAGAGACGCAGAGACTCTGAGACGCAGAGACACTGTGACACAGAGACACTGACACACTGAGGCGCAGAGACGTTGAGACACTGAGACACTGAGACGCAGTGACTCTGAGATGCAGAGACACTGTGACACAGAGACACTGAGATACTGAGACTCAGAGACGCTGAGACACTGAGACACTGAGACTCTGAGACGCAGAGACTCTGAGACGCAGAGACACTGTGACACAGAGACACTGAGACACTGAGACGCTGAGACGTTGAGGCACTTAGACGCAGAGACTCTGAGACGCAGAGACGCAGAGACTCTGAGACGCAGAGACTCTGAGACGCAGAGAAACTGTGACACAGTGACACTGAGACACTGAGACTCAGAGACGCTGAGACACTGAGACACTGAGACGCAGAGACTCTGAGACGGAGAGACTCTAAGACGCAGAGACTCTGAGACGCAGAGACTCTGAGACGCAGAGACACTGTGACACAGAGACACTGAGACTCAGAGATGCTGAGACACTGAGACACTGAGACACTGAGACGCAGAGACTCTGAGAACCAGAGACGCTGAGACTCTGAGACACAGAGACTCAGAGACGCAGAGACACTGAGACGCTGAGACGCAGTGACACTGAGACACAGAGACGCAGAGACGCTGAGACGCTGAGACACTGAGACACTGAGACGCAGAGACTCGGAAACGCAAACACTCTGAGACGCAGATACGCAGAGACTCTGAGACGCAGAGACTCTGAGACGCAGCGACTCTGAGACGCTGAGATGCTGAGACGCAGAGACGCAGAGACGCAGAGACTCTGAGACGCAGAGACTCATAGACGCAGAGACTCTGAGACGCAGAGCCACTGAGACACAGAGACACTGAGACGCAGAGACGCTGAGGCGCAGAGACGCAGAGACTCTGGGACACAGAGACGCTGAGACGCAGAGTCCAGAGACTCTGAGATGCAGAGACGCAGGGACTCAGAGATGCTGAGACTCTGAGACACTGAGACACTGAGACGCAAATACTCTGAGACGCAGAGACGCAGAGAGTCTGAGATGCAGAGACTCTGAGACGCAGAGACACTGTGACACAGAGACACTGAGACACGGAGACACAGACACTCTGAGACGCAGGGACACTGAGACGCAGAGAAACTGAGAGGCTGAGACGCAGAGACGCTGAGACGCAGAGACACTGAGACTCAGAAACGCTGTGACGCAGAGACACTGAGACGCAGAGACTCTGAGACGCAGAGACACTGTGACACAGAGACACTGAGAAACAGAGACACTGAGACACTGAGACGCAGAGACGCAGAGACTCTGAGACGCAGAGACTCTGAGACGCAGAGACTCTGAGACGCAGAGACGTTGAGACGCTGAGACGCAGTGACACTGTGACGCAGAGACACTGAGACACTGAGACGCAGAGACGCAGAGACGCTGAGACACTGAGACGCTGAGACGCAGAGACTCTGAGACGCAGAGACTCTGAGACGCAGAGACACTGTGACACAGAGACACTGAGACACTGAGACTCAGAGACGCTGAGACACTGAGACACTGAGACTCTGAGACGCAGAGACTCTGAGACGCAGAGACACTGTGACACAGAGACACTGAGACACTGAGACGCTGAGACGTTGAGACACTTAGACGCAGAGACTCTGAGACGCAGAGACGCAGAGACTCTGAGACGCAGAGACTCTGAGACGCAGAGAAACTGTGACACAGTGACACTGAGACACTGAGACTCAGAGACGCTGAGACACTGAGACGCTGAGACGCAGAGACTCTGAGACGGAGAGACTCTAAGACGCAGGGACTCTGAGACGCAAAGACTCTGAGACACAGAGACACTGTGACACAGAGACACTGAGACACAGAGATGCTGAGACACTGAGACACTGAGACACTGAGACGCAGAGACTCTGAGAACCAGAGACGCTGAGACTCTGAGACACAGAGACTCAGAGACGCAGAGACACTGAGACGCTGAGACGCAGTGACACTGAGACACTGAGACGCTGAGATGCTGAGACACTGAGACACTGAGACGCAGAGACTCGGAGACGCAGAGACTCTGAGATGCAGAGACGCAGAGACTCTGAGACGCAGAATCTCAGAGACGCAGCGGCTCTGAGACTCAGAGACACTTTGACACAGAGACACTGAGACGCAGAGAGTCTGAGACGCAGTGGAGACATTGAGACACTGAGACGCAGAGGCGCAGAGACGCTGAGAAACTGAGACACTGAGACGCAGAGACTCTGAGACGCAGAGACTCTGAGACGCAGAGACTCTGAGATGCAGATACACTGTGACACAGTTACGCTGAGGCACTGAGACACAGACGCAGAGACTCAGAGGCACTGAGACACTGAGACTCTGAGACGCAGAGACGCAGAGACTCTGAGACGCTGAGACGCTGAGACACTGAGACGCAGAGACTCTGAGACGCAGAGACGCAGAGACTCATAGACGCAGAGACTCTGAGACGCAGAGCCACTGAGACACAGAGACACTGAGACGCAGAGACGCTGAGGCGCAGAGACGCAGAGACTCTGGGACGCAGAGACGCTGAGACGCAGAGTCCAGAGACTCTGAGATGCAGAGACGCAGGGACTCAGAGATGCTGAGACTCTGAGACACTGAGACACTGAGACGCAAATTCTCTGAGACGCAGAGACGCAGAGAGTCTGAGATGCAGAGACTCTGAGACGCAGAGACTCTGAGACGCAGAGACGCAGAGAGTCTGAGATGCAGAGACACTGAGACGCAGAGACGCAGAGAGTCTGAGATGCAGAGACACTGAGACGCAGAGACTCTGAGACGCAGAGACGCAGAGAGTCTGAGATGCAGAGACTCTGAGACGCAGAGACTCTGAGACGCAGAGACGCAGAGAGTCTGAGATGCAGAGACTCTGAGACGCAGAGACTCTGAGACGCAGAGACGCAGAGAGTCTGAGATGCAGAGACACTGAGACGCAGAGACGCAGAGAGTCTGAGATGCAGAGACACTGAGACGCAGAGACTCTGAGACGCAGAGACGCAGAGAGTCTGAGATGCAGAGACTCTGAGACGCAGAGACGCAGAGAGTCTGAGATGCAGAGACTCTGAGACGCAGAGACTCTGAGACGCAGAGACACTGTGACACAGAGACACTGAGACGCTGAGTCGCAGAGACGCAGAGACGCTGAGACACTGAGACACTGAGATGCAGAGACTCTGAGACGCAGAGACGCAGAGATTCTGAGCCGCAGAGACTCTGAGATGCAGAGACACTGTGACACAGAGACACTGAGACACTGAGACGCAGAGACACTGTGACACTGAGACGCAGAGACTCTGAGACGCAGAGACTCTGAGACTCAGAGACTCTGAGACGCAGAGACTCTGAGACGCAGAGACACTGTGACACAGGGACACTGAGACGCTGAGACGCAGAGACGCAGAGACGCAGAGACGCTGAGACACTGAGACACTGAGACGCAGAGACGCAGAGACGCTGAGACGCTGAGACGCAGAGACTCTGAGACGCAGAGACTCTGAGGCGCAGAGACAATGTGACACAGAGACACTGACACACTGAGACGCAGAGACGCTGAGACACCGAGACACTGAGACGCAGTGACTCTGAGACGCAGAGACACTGTGACACAGAGACACTGAGACTCAGAGACGCTGAGACACTGAGACACTGAGACTCTGAGACGCAGAGACTCTGAGACGCAGAGACACTGTGACACAGAGACACTGAGACACTGAGACGCTGAGACATTGAGACACTTAGACGCAGAGACTCTGAGACGCAGAGACGCAGAGACTCTGAGACGCAGAGACACTGTGACACAGAGACACTGAGACACTGAGACGCAGAGACTCTGAGATGCAGAGACTCTGAGACGCAGCGACTCTGAGACGCTGAGACGCTGAGACGCAGAGACGCAGAGACACTGAGACACTGAGACGCTGAGACGCAGAGACGCTGAGACACTGAGACGCAGAGACTCTAAGACGCAGAGACTCTGAGACGCAGAGACACTGTGACACAGAGACACTGAGACGCTGAGACGCTGAGACGCAGAGACGCAGAGACGCTGAGACACTGAGACGCTGAGACGCAGAGACTCAGAGACGCAGAGACTCTGAGACGCAGAGACACTGTGACACAGAGACACTGACACACTGAGGCGCAGAGACGCTGAGACACTGAGACACTGAGACGCAGTGACTCTGAGATGCAGAGACACTGTGACACAGAGACACTGAGATACTGAGACTCAGAGACGCTGAGACACTGAGACACTGAGACTCTGAGACGCAGAGACTCTGAGACGCAGAGACACTGTGACACAGAGACACTGAGACACTGAGACGCTGAGACGTTGAGGCACTTAGACGCAGAGACTCTGAGACGCAGAGACGCAGAGACTCTGAGACGCAGAGACTCTGAGACGCAGAGAAACTGTGACACAGTGACACTGAGACACTGAGACTCAGAGACGCTGAGACACTGAGACACTGAGACGCAGAGACTCTGAGACGGAGAGACTCTAAGACGCAGAGACTCTGAGACGCAGAGACTCTGAGACGCAGAGACACTGTGACACAGAGACACTGAGACTCAGAGATGCTGAGACACTGAGACACTGAGACGCAGAGACTCTGAGAACCAGAGACGCTGAGACTCTGAGACACAGAGACTCAGAGACGCAGAGACACTGAGACGCTGAGACGCAGTGACACTGAGACACAGAGACGCAGAGACGCTGAGACGCTGAGACGCTGAGACACTGAGACGCAGAGACTCGGAAACGCAAACACTCTGAGACGCAGATACGCAGAGACTCTGAGACGCAGAGACTCTGAGACGCAGCGACTCTGAGACGCTGAGATGCTGAGACGCAGAGACGCAGAGACGCAGAGACTCTGAGACGCAGAGACTCATAGACGCAGAGACTCTGAGACGCAGAGCCACTGAGACACAGAGACACTGAGACGCAGAGACGCTGAGGCGCAGAGACGCAGAGACCCTGGGACACAGAGACGCTGAGACGCAGAGTCCAGAGACTCTGAGATGCAGAGACGCAGGGACTCAGAGATGCTGAGACTCTGAGACACTGAGACACTGAGACGCAAATACTCTGAGACGCAGAGACGCAGAGAGTCTGAGATGCAGAGACTCTGAGACGCAGAGACTCTGAGACGCAGAGACGCAGAGAGTCTGAGATGCAGAGACTCTGAGACGCAGAGACTCTGAGACGCAGAGACACTGTGACACAGAGACGCTGAGACACTGAGACACTGAGATGCAGAGACTCTGAGACGCAGAGACGCAGAGATTCTGAGCCGCAGAGTCTCTGAGACGCAGAGACACTGTGACACAGAGACACTGAGACACTGAGACGCAGAGACACTGTGACACTGAGACGCAGAGACTCTGAGACGCAGAGACTCTGAGACTCAGAGACTCTGAGACGCAGAGACTCTGAGACGCAGAGACACTGTGACACAGGGACACTGAGACGCTGAGACGCAGAGACGCAGAGACGCAGAGACGCTGAGACACTGAGACACTGAGACGCAGAGACGCAGAGACGCTGAGACGCTGAGACGCAGAGACTCTGAGACGCAGAGACTCTGAGGCGCAGAGACAATGTGACACAGAGACACTGACACACTGAGACGCAGAGACGCTGAGACACCGAGACACTGAGACGCAGTGACTCTGAGACGCAGAGACACTGTGACACAGAGACACTGAGACTCAGAGACGCTGAGGCACTGAGACACTGAGACTCTGAGACGCAGAGACTCTGAGACGCAGAGACACTGTGACACAGAGACACTGAGACACTGAGACGCTGAGACATTGAGACACTTAGACGCAGAGACTCTGAGACGCAGAGACGCAGAGACTCTGAGACGCAGAGACACTGTGACACAGAGACACTGAGACACTGAGACGCAGAGACGCTGAGACAGTGAGACACTGAGACACAGAGACTCTGAGACGCAGAGACTCGGAAACGCAAACACTCTGAGACGCAGATACGCAGAGACTCTGAGACGCGGAGACTCTGAGACGCAGCGACTCTGAGACGCTGAGACGCTGAGACGCAGAGACGCAGAGACACTGAGACGCAGCGACTCTAAGATGCAGAGACTCTGAGACGCAGAGACACTGTGACACAGAGACACTGAGACGCTGAGACGCAGAGACGCAGAGACGCAGAGACGCTGAGACACTGAGACGCAGCGACTCTAAGACGCAGAGACTCTGAGACGCAGAGACACTGTGACACAGAGACACTGAGACGCTGAGACGCAGAGACGCAGAGACGCAGAGACGCTGAGACACTGAGACGCTGAGACGCAGAGACTCTGAGACGCAGAGACTCTGAGACGCAGAGACACTGACACACTGAGGCGCAGAGACGCTGAGACACTGAGACACAGAGACGCAGTGACTCTGAGATGCAGAGACACTGTGACACAGAGACACTGAGACACTGAGACTCAGAGACGCTGAGACACTGAGACTCTGAGACTCTGAGACGCAGAGACTCTGAGACGGAGAGACGCAGAGACTCTGAGACGCAGAGACTCTGAGACGCAGAGACTCTGAGACGCAGAGAAACTGTGACACAGTGACACTGAGACACTGAGACTCAGAGACGCTGAGACACTGAGACACTGAGACGCAGAGACTCTGAGATGGAGAGACTCTAAGACGCAGACACTCTGAGACGCAGAGACTCTGAGACGCAGAGACACTGTGACACAGAGACACTGAGACACAGAGATGCTGAGACACTGAGACACTGAGACGCAGAGACTCTGAGAACCAGAGACGCTGAGACTCTGAGACACAGAGACTCAGAGACGCAGAGACACTGAGACGCTGAGACGCAGTGACACTGAGACACTGAGACGCAGAGACGCTGAGACGCTGAGACACTGAGACGCAGAGACTCGGAGACGCAGAGACGCTGAGACGCAGAGACGCATAGACTCTGAGACGCAGAAACTCTGAGACGCAGCGGCTCTGAGACTCAGAGACACTTTGACACAGAGACACTGAGACACTGAGACGCAGAGAGTCTGAGACGCAGTGGAGACGTTGAGACACTGAGACGCAGAGGCGCAGAGACGCTGAGAAACTGAGACACTGAGACGCAGAGGCTCTGAGACGCAGAGACTCTGAGATGCAGATACACTGTGACACAGTTACACTGAGGCACTGAGACACAGACACGCAGAGACTCAGAGGCACTGAGACACTGAGACTCTGAGACGCAGAGACGCAGAGACGCAGAGACTCTGAGACGCAGAGACTCATAGACGCAGAGACTCTGAGACGCAGAGCCACTGAGACACAGAGCCACTGAGACACAGAGACACTGAGACGCAGAGACGCTGAGGCGCAGAGACGCAGAGACTCTGGGACGCAGAGACGCTGAGACGCAGAGTCCAGAGACTCTGAGATGCAGAGACGCAGGGACTCAGAGATGCTGAGACTCTGAGACACTGAGACACTGAGACGCAAATACTCTGAGACGCAGAGACGCAGAGAGTCTGAGATGCAGAGACTCTGAGACGCAGAGACTCTGAGACGCAGAGACGCAGAGAGTCTGAGACGCAGAGACTCTGAGACGCAGAGACTCTGAGACGCAGAGACACTGTGACACAGAGACACTGAGACGCTGAGTCGCAGAGACGCAGAGACGCTGAGACACTGAGACACTGAGATGCAGAGACACTGAGACGCAGAGACGCAGAGACGCAGAGATTCTGAGCCGCAGAGACTCTGAGACGCAGAGACACTGTGACACAGAGACACTGAGACACTGAGACGCAGAGACACTGTGACACTGAGACGCAGAGACTCTGAGACGCAGAGACTCTGAGACTCAGAGACTCTGAGACGCAGAGACTCTGAGACGCAGAGACACTGTGACACAGGGACACTGAGACGCTGAGACGCAGAGACGCAGAGACGCAGAGACACTGAGACGCTGAGACGCAGAGACGCAGAGACGCTGAGACGCAGAGACTCTGAGACGCAGAGACTCTGAGGCGCAGAGACAATGTGACACAGAGACACTGACACACTGAGACGCAGAGACGCTGAGACACCGAGACACTGAGACGCAGTGACTCTGAGACGCAGAGACACTGTGACACAGAGACACTGAGACTCAGAGACGCTGAGACACTGAGACACTGAGACTCTGAGATGCAGAGACTCTGAGACGCAGAGACACTGTGACACAGAGACACTGAGACGCTGAGACATTGAGACACTTAGACGCAGAGACTCTGAGACGCAGAGACTCTGAGACGCAGAGACTCGAAGGCGCAGAGACACTGAGACTCAGAGACGCTGAGACACTGAGACACTGAGACGCAGAGACTCTGAGACGCAGAGACTCTGAGACGCAAGAGACTCTGAGACGCTGAGACACTGTGACACAGAGACACTGAGACACAGAGATGCTGAGACACTGAGACACTGAGACACTGAGACACTGAGACGCAGAGACTCTGAGACGCTGAGACTCTGAGACGCAGAGACTCAGAGACGCAAAGACACTGAGACGCAGAGACACTGAGACGCAGAGAATCTGACATGCTGAGACGCAGAGACGCTGAGACGCAGAGACACTGAGACGCAGAGACTCTGAGACGCAGAGACTCAGAGACGCAAAGACACTGAGACGCAGAGACACTGAGACGCAGAGAATCTGACATGCTGAGACGCTGAGACGCAGAGACGCAGAGACGCTGAGACGCAGAGACACTGAGACTCAGAAACGCTGTGACGCAGAGACACTGAGACGCAGAGACTCTGAGACGCAGAGACTCTGAGACGCAGAGACGTTGAGACGCTGAGACGCAGTGACACTGTGACGCAGAGACACTGAGACACTGAGACGCAGAGACGCAGAGACGCAGAGACGCTGAGACACTGAGACGCTGAGACGCAGAGACTCTGAGACGCAGAGACACTGTGACACAGAGACACTGACACACTGAGGCGCAGAGACGCTGAGACACTGAGACACTGAGACGCAGTGACTATGAGATGCAGAGACACTGTGACACAGAGACACTGAGACACTGAGACTCAGAGACGCTGAGACACTGAGACACTGAGACTCTGAGACGCAGAGACTCTGAGACGCAGAGACACTGTGACACAGAGACACTGAGACACTGAGACGCTGAGACGTTGAGACACTTAGACGCAGAGACTCTGAGACACAGAGACGCAGAGACTCTGAGACGCAGAGACTCTGAGACGCAGAGAAACTGTGACACAGTGACACTGGGACACTGAGACTCAGAGACGCTGAGACACTGAGACACTGAGACGCAGAGACTCTGAGACGGAGAGACTCTAAGACGCAGAGACTCTGAGACGCAGAGACACTGTGACACAGAGACACTGAGACACAGAGATGCTGAGACACTGAGACACTGAGACGCAGAGACTCTGAGAACCAGAGACGCTGAGACTCTGAGACACAGAGACTCAGAGACGCAGAGACACTGAGACGCTGAGACGCAGTGACACTGAGACACTGAGACGCAGAGACGCTGAGACGCTGAGACACTGAGACACTGAGACGCAGAGACTCGGAGACGCAGAGACTCTGAGACGCAGAGACTCTGAGACGCAGAAACTCTGAGACGCAGCGGCTCTGAGACTCAGAGACACTTTGACACAGAGACACTGAGACACTGAGACGCAGAGAGTCTGAGACGCAGTGGAGACGTTGAGACACTGAGACGCAGAGGCGCAGAGACGCTGAGAAACTGAGACACTGAGACGCAGAGACTCTGAGACGCAGAGACTCTGAGACGCAGAGACTCTGAGATGCAGATACACTGTGACACAGTTACACTGAGGCACTGAGACACAGAGACGCAGAGACTCAGAGGCACTGAGACACTGAGACTCTGAGACGCAGAGACGCAGAGACTCTGAGACGCTGAGATGCTGAGACACTGAGACGCAGAGACGCAGAGACGCAGAGACGCAGAGACTCATAGACGCAGAGACTCTGAGACGCAGAGCCACTGAGACACAGAGACACTGAGACGCAGAGACGCTGAGGCGCAGAGACGCAGAGACTCTGGGACGCAGAGACGCTGAGACGCAGAGTCCAGAGACTCTGAGATGCAGAGACGCAGGGACTCAGACATGCTGAGACTCTGAGACACTGAGACACTGAGACGCAAATACTCTGAGACGCAGAGACGCAGAGAGTCTGAGATGCAGAGACTCTGAGACGCAGAGACTCTGAGACGCAGAGGCGCAGAGAGTCTGAGATGCAGAGACTCTGAGACGCAGAGACTCTGAGACGCAGAGACACTGAGATGCAGAGACTCTGAGACGCAGAGACGCAGAGATTCTGAGCCGCAGAGACTCTGAGACGCAGAGACACTGTGACACAGAGACACTGAGACACTGAGACGCAGAGACACTGTGGCACTGAGACGCAGAGACTCTGAGACGCAGAGACTCTGAGACTCAGAGACTCTGAGACGCAGAGACTCTGAGACGCAGAGACACTGTGACACAGGGACACTGAGACGCTGAGACGCAGAGACGCAGAGACGCTGAGACACTGAGACACTGAGACGCAGAGACGCAGAGACGCTGAGACGCAGAGACTCTGAGACGCAGAGACTCTGAGGCGCAGAGACAATGTGACACAGAGACACTGACACACTGAGACGCAGAGACGCTGAGACACCGAGACACTGAGACGCAGTGACTCTGAGACGCAGAGACACTGTGACACAGAGACACTGAGACTCAGAGACGCTGAGGCACTGAGACACTGAGACTCTGAGACGCAGAGACTCTGAGACGCAGAGACACTGTGACACAGAGACACTGAGACACTGAGACGCTCAGACATTGAGACACTTAGACGCAGAGACTCTGAGACGCAGAGACGCAAAGACACTGAGACGCAGAGACACAGAGACGCAGAGACGCAGAGACTCTGAGACGCAGAGACTCATAGACGCAGAGACTCTGAGACGCAGAGCCACTGAGACACAGAGACACTGAGACGCAGAGACGCTGAGGCGCAGAGACGCAGTGACTCTGAGACGCAGAGACACTGTGACACAGAGACGCTGAGACTCAGAGACGCTGAGACACTGAGACACTGAGACTCCGAGACGCAGAGACTCTGAGACGCAGAGACACTGTGACACAGAGACACTGAGACGCTGAGACATTGAGACACTTAGACGCAGAGACTCTGAGACGCAGAGACGCAGAGACTCTGAGACGCAGAGACTCTAAGACGCAGAGACACTGAGACTCAGAGACGCTGAGACACTGAGACGCAGAGACTCTGAGACGCAGAGACTCTGAGACGCAGAGACACTGTGACACAGAGACACTGAGACGCTGAGACATTGAGACACTTAGACGCAGAGACTCTGAGACGCAGAGACGCAGAGACTCTGAGACGCAGAGACTCTAAGACGCAGAGACACTGAGACTCAGAGACGCTGAGACACTGAGACGCAGAGACTCTGAGACGCAGAGACTCTGAGACGCAAGAGACTCTGAGACGCTGAGACACTGTGACACAGAGACACTGAGACACAGAGATGCTGAGACACTGAGACACTGAGACACTGAGACGCAGAGACTCTGAGACGCTGAGACTCTGAGACGCAGAGACTCAGAGACGCAAAGACACTGAGACGCAGAGACACTGAGACGCAGAGAATCTGACATGCTGAGACGCAGAGACGCTGAGACGCAGAGACACTGAGACGCAGAGACACTGAGACGCACAGACACTGAGTCTCAGAGAAACTGAGATGCTGAGACGCAGAGACGCTGAGACGCAGAGACACTGAGACGCAGAGACACTGTGACGCAAAGACACTGAGACACGGAGACACAGACACTCTGAGACGCAGGGACACTGAGACGCAGAGAAACTGAGAGGCTGAGACGCAGAGACGCTGAGACGCAGAGACACTGAGACTCAGAAACGCTGTGACGCAGAGACACTGAGACGCAGAGACTCTGAGACGCAGAGACACTGTGACACAGAGACACTGAGAAACAGAGATACTGAGACACTGAGACGCAGAGACGCAGAGACTCTGAGACGCAGAGACTCTGAGACGCAGAGACTCTGAGACGCAGAGACGTTGAGACGCTGAGACGCAGTGACACTGTGACGCAGAGACACTGAGACACTGAGACGCAGAGACGCAGAGACGCTGAGACACTGAGACGCTGAGACGCAGAGACTCTGAGACGCAGAGACTCTGAGACGCAGAGACACTGTGACACAGAGACACTGAGACACTGAGACTCAGAGACGCTGAGACACTGAGACACTGAGACTCTGAGACGCAGAGACTCTGAGACGCAGAGACACTGTGACACAGAGACACTGAGACACTGAGACGCTGAGACGTTGAGACACTTAGACGCAGAGACTCTGAGACGCAGAGACGCAGAGACTCTGAGACGCAGAGACGCAGAGAGTCTGAGATGCAGAGACTCTGAGACGCAGAGACTCTGAGACGCAGAGACACTGTGACACAGGGACACTGAGACGCTGAGTCACAGAGACGCAGAGACGCTGAGACACTGAGACACTGAGATGCAGAGACTCTGAGACGCAGAGACGCAGAGATTCTGAGCCGCAGAGACTCTGAGACGCAGAGACACTGTGACACAGAGACACTGAGACACTGAGACGCAGAGACACTGTGACACTGAGACGCAGAGACTCTGAGACGCAGAGACTCTGAGACGCAGAGACTCTGAGACGCAGAGACACTGTGACACAGGGACACTGAGACGCTGAGATGCAGAGACGCAGAGACGCTGAGACACTGAGACACTGAGACGCAGAGACGCAGAGACGCTGAGACGCAGAGACTCTGAGACGCAGAGACTCTGAGGCGCAGAGACAATGTGACACAGAGACACTGACACACTGAGACGCAGAGACGCTGAGACACCGAGACACTGAGACGCAGTGACTCTGAGACGCAGAGACACTGTGACAGAGAGACACTGAGACTCAGAGACGCTGAGACACTGAGACACTGAGACTCTGAGACGCAGAGACTCTGAGACGCAGAGAAACTGTGACACAGAGACACTGAGACACTGAGACGCTGAGACATTGAGACACTTAGACGCAGAGACTCTGAGACGCAGAGACGCAGAGACTCTGAGACGCAGAGACTCTAAGACGCAGAGACACTGAGACTCAGAGACGCTGAGACACTGAGATACTGAGACGCAGAGACTCTGAGACGCAGAGACTCTGAGACGCAAGAGACTCTGAGACGCTGAGACACTGTGACACAGAGACACTGAGACACAGAGATGCTGAGACACTGAGACACTGAGACACTGAGACGCAGAGACTCTGAGACGCTGAGACTCTGAGACGCAGAGACTCAGAGACGCAAAGACACTGAGACGCAGAGACACTGAGACGCAGAGAATCTGACATGCTGAGACGCAGAGACTCTGAGACGCTGAGACACTGTGACACAGAGACACTGAGACACAGAGATGCTGAGACACTGAGACACTGAGACACTGAGACGCAGAGACTCTGAGACGCAGAGACTCTGAGACGCAGAGACACTGTGACACAGAGACACTGAGACACTGAGACGCTGAGACATTGAGACACTTAGACGCAGAGACTCTGAGACGCAGAGACGCAGAGACTCTGAGACGCAGAGACACTGTGACACAGAGACACTGAGACACTGAGACGCAGAGACGCTGAGACACTGAGACACTGAGACACAGAGACTCTGAGACGCAGAGACTCGGAAACGCAAACACTCTGAGACGCAGATACGCAGAGACTCTGAGATGCAGAGACTCTGAGACGCAGCGACTCTGAGACGCTGAGACGCTGAGACGCAGAGACGCAGAGACACTGAGACACTGAGACGCTGAGACGCAGAGACGCTGAGACACTGAGACGCAGAGACTCTAAGACGCAGAGACTCTGAGACGCAGAGACACTGTGACACAGAGACACTGAGACGCTGAGACGCTGAGACGCAGAGACGCAGAGACGCAGAGACGCTGAGACACTGAGACGCTGAGACGCAGAGACTCAGAGACGCAGAGACTCTGAGACGCAGAGACACTGTGACACAGAGACACTGACACACTGAGGCGCAGAGACGCTGAGACACTGAGACACTGAGACGCAGTGACTCTGAGATGCAGAGACACTGTGACACAGAGACACTGAGATACTGAGACTCAGAGACGCTGAGACACTGAGACACTGAGACTCTGAGACGCAGAGACACTGTGACACAGAGACACTGAGACACTGAGACGCTGAGACGTTGAGGCACTTAGACGCAGAGACTCTGAGACGCAGAGACGCAGAGACTCTGAGACGCAGAGACTCTGAGACGCAGAGAAACTGTGACACAGTGACACTGAGACACTGAGACTCAGAGACGCTGAGACACTGAGACACTGAGACGCAGAGACTCTGAGACGGAGAGACTCTAAGACGCAGAGACTCTGAGACGCAGAGACTCTGAGACGCAGAGACACTGTGACACAGAGACACTGAGACACAGAGATGCTGAGACACTGAGACACTGAGACACTGAGACGCAGAGACTCTGAGAACCAGAGACGCTGAGACTCTGAGACACAGAGACTCAGAGACGCAGAGACACTGAGACGCTGAGACGCAGTGACACTGAGACACAGAGACGCTGAGACGCTGAGACACTGAGACACTGAGACGCAGAGACTCGGAGACGCAGAGACTCTGAGACGCAGAGACGCAGAGACTCTGAGACGCAGAAACTCTGAGACGCAGCGGCTCTGAGACTCAGAGACACTTTGACACAGAGACACTGAGACACTGAGACGCAGAGAGTCTGAGACGCAGTGGAGACGTTGAGACACTGAGACGCAGAGGCGCAGAGACGCTGAGAAACTGAGACACTGAGACGCAGAGACTCTGAGACGCAGAGACTCTGAGACGCAGAGACTCTGAGATGCAGATACACTGTGACACAGTTACACTGAGGCACTGAGACACAGAGACGCAGAGACTCAGAGGCACTGAGACACTGAGACTCTGAGACGCAGAGACGCAGAGACTCTGAGACGCTGAGACGCTGAGACACTGAGACGCAGAGACGCAGAGACGCAGAGACTCTGAGACGCAGAGACTCATAGACGCAGAGACTCTGAGACGCAGAGCCACTGAGACACAGAGACACTGAGACGCAGAGACGCTGAGGCGCAGAGACGCAGAGACTCTGGGACGCAGAGACGCTGAGACGCAGAGTCCAGAGACTCTGAGATGCAGAGACGCAGGGACTCAGAGATGCTGAGACTCTGAGACACTGAGACACTGAGACGCAAATACTCTGAGACGCAGAGACGCAGAGAGTCTGAGATGCAGAGACTCTGAGACGCAGAGACTCTGAGACGCAGAGGCGCAGAGAAACAGAGACACTGAGACACTGAGACACTGAGACGCAGAGACGCAGAGACTCTGAGACGCAGAGACTCTGAGACGCAGAGACTCTGAGACGCAGAGACGTTGAGACGCTGAGACGCAGTGACACTGTGACGCAGAGACACTGAGACACTGAGACGCAGAGACGCAGAGACGCTGAGACACTGAGACGCTGAGACGCAGAGACTCTGAGACGCAGAGACTCTGAGACGCAGAGACACTGTGACACAGAGACACTGAGACACTGAGACTCAGAGACGCTGAGACACTGAGACACTGAGACTCTGAGACGCAGAGACTCTGAGACGCAGAGACACTGTGACACAGAGACACTGAGACACTGAGACGCTGAGACGTTGAGACACTTAGACGCAGAGACTCTGAGACGCAGAGACGCAGAGACTCTGAGACGCAGAGACTCTGAGACGCAGAGAAACTGTGACACAGTGACACTGAGACACTGAGACTCAGAGACGCTGAGACACTGAGACGCTGAGACGCAGAGACTCTGAGACGGAGAGACTCTAAGACGCAGGGACTCTGAGACGCAAAGACTCTGAGACACAGAGACACTGTGACACAGAGACACTGAGACACAGAGATGCTGAGACACTGAGACACTGAGACACTGAGACGCAGAGACTCTGAGAACCAGAGACGCTGAGACTCTGAGACACAGAGACTCAGAGACGCAGAGACACTGAGACGCTGAGACGCAGTGACACTGAGACACTGAGACGCTGAGACGCTGAGACACTGAGACGCAGAGACTCGGAGACGCAGAGACTCTGAGATGCAGAGACGCAGAGACTCTGAGACGCAGAATCTCTGAGACGCAGCGGCTCTGAGACTCAGAGACACTTTGACACAGAGACACTGAGACGCAGAGAGTCTGAGATGCAGTGGAGACATTGAGACACTGAGACGCAGAGGCGCAGAGACGCTGAGAAACTGAGACACTGAGACGCAGAGACTCTGAGACGCAGAGACTCTGAGACGCAGAGACTCTGAGACGCAGAGACTCTGAGATGCAGATACACTGTGACACAGTTACACTGAGGCACTGAGACACAGACGCAGAGACTCAGAGGCACTGAGACACTGAGACTCTGAGACGCAGAGACGCAGAGACTCTGAGACGCTGAGACGCTGAGACACTGAGACGCAGAGACGCAGAGACTCAGAGACTCTGAGACGCAGAGACTCATAGACGCAGAGACTCTGAGACGCAGAGCCACTGAGACACAGAGACACTGAGACGCAGAGACGCTGAGGCGCAGAGACGCAGAGACTCTGGGACGCAGAGACGCTGAGACGCAGAGTCCAGAGACTCTGAGATGCAGAGACGCAGGGACTCAGAGATGCTGAGACTCTGAGACACTGAGACACTGAGACGCAAATTCTCTGAGACGCAGAGACGCAGAGAGTCTGAGATGCAGAGACTCTGAGACGCAGAGACTCTAAGACGCAGAGACGCAGAGAGTCTGAGATGCAGAGACTCTGAGACGCAGAGACTCTGAGACGCAGAGACTCTGAGATGCAGATACACTGTGACACAGTTACACTGAGGCACTGAGACACAGACGCAGAGACTCAGAGGCACTGAGACACTGAGACTCTGAGACGCAGAGACGCAGAGACTCTGAGACGCTGAGACGCTGAGACACTGAGACGCAGAGACGCAGAGACTCTGAGACGCAGAGACTCATAGACGCAGAGACTCTGAGACGCAGAGCCACTGAGACACAGAGACACTGAGACGCAGAGACGCTGAGGCGCAGAGACGCAGAGACTCAGGGACGCAGAGACGCTGAGACGCAGAGTCCAGAGACTCTGAGATGCAGAGACGCAGGGACTCAGAGATGCTGAGACTCTGAGACACTGAGACACTGAGACGCAAATTCTCTGAGACGCAGAGACGCAGAGAGTCTGAGATGCAGAGACTCTGAGACGCAGAGACTCTGAGACGCAGAGACGCAGAGAGTCTGAGATGCAGAGACTCTGAGACGCAGAGACTCTGAGACGCAGAGACACTGTGACACAGAGACACTGAGACGCTGAGTCGCAGAGACGCAGAGACGCTGAGACACTGAGACACTGAGATGCAGAGACTCTGAGACGCAGAGATTCTGAGCCGCAGAGACTCTGAGATGCAGAGACACTGTGACACAGAGACACTGAGACACTGAGACGCAGAGACACTGTGACACTGAGACGCAGAGACTCTGAGACGCAGAGACTCTGAGACTCAGAGACTCTGAGACGCAGAGACTCTGAGACGCAGAGACACTGTGACACAGGGACACTGAGACGCTGAGACGCAGAGACGCAGAGACGCAGAGACGCTGAGACACTGAGACACTGAGACGCAGAGACGCAGAGACGCTGAGACGCTGAGACGCAGAGACTCTGAGACGCAGAGACTCTGAGGCGCAGAGACAATGTGACACAGAGACACTGACACACTGAGACGCAGAGACGCTGAGACACCGAGACACTGAGACGCAGTGACTCTGAGACGCAGAGACACTGTGACACAGAGACACTGAGACTCAGAGACGCTGAGACACTGAAACACTGAGACTCTGAGACGCAGAGACTCTGAGACGCAGAGACACTGTGACACAGAGACACTGAGACACTGAGACGCTGAGACATTGAGACACTTAGACGCAGAGACTCTGAGACGCAGAGACGCAGAGACTCTGAGACGCAGAGACACTGTGACACAGAGACACTGAGACACTGAGACGCAGAGACGCTGAGACACTGAGACACTGAGACTCTGAGACGCAGAGACTCGGAAACGCAAACACTCTGAGACGCAGATACGCAGAGACTCTGAGATGCAGAGACTCTGAGACGCAGCGACTCTGAGACGCTGAGACGCTGAGACGCAGAGACGCAGAGACACTGAGACACTGAGACGCTGAGACGCAGAGACGCTGAGACACTGAGACGCAGAGACTCTAAGACGCAGAGACTCTGAGACGCAGAGACACTGTGACACAGAGACACTGAGACGCTGAGACGCTGAGACGCAGAGACGCAGAGTCCAGAGACTCTGAGATGCAGAGACGCAGGGACTCAGAGATGCTGAGACTCTGAGACACTGAGACACTGAGACGCAAATTCTCTGAGACGCAGAGACGCAGAGAGTCTGAGATGCAGAGACTCTGAGACGCAGAGACTCTGAGACGCAGAGACGCAGAGAGTCTGAGATGCAGAGACTCTGAGACGCAGAGACTCTGAGACGCAGAGACACTGTGACACAGGGACACTGAGACGCTGAGTCACAGAGACGCAGAGACGCTGAGACACTGAGACACTGAGATGCAGAGACTCTGAGACGCAGAGACGCAGAGATTCTGAGCCGCAGAGACTCTGAGACGCAGAGACACTGTGACACAGAGACACTGAGACACTGAGACGCAGAGACACTGTGACACTGAGACGCAGAGACTCTGAGACGCAGAGACTCTGAGACGCAGAGACTCTGAGACGCAGAGACACTGTGACACAGGGACACTGAGACGCTGAGATGCAGAGACGCAGAGACGCTGAGACACTGAGACACTGAGACGCAGAGACGCAGAGACGCTGAGACGCAGAGACTCTGAGACGCAGAGACTCTGAGGCGCAGAGACAATGTGACACAGAGACACTGACACACTGAGACGCAGAGACGCTGAGACACCGAGACACTGAGACGCAGTGACTCTGAGACGCAGAGACACTGTGACACAGAGACACTGAGACTCAGAGACGCTGAGACACTGAGACACTGAGACTCTGAGACGCAGAGACTCTGAGACGCAGAGAAACTGTGACACAGAGACACTGAGACACTGAGACGCTGAGACATTGAGACACTTAGACGCAGAGACTCTGAGACGCAGAGACGCAGAGACTCTGAGACGCAGAGACTCTAAGACGCAGAGACACTGAGACTCAGAGACGCTGAGACACTGAGATACTGAGACGCAGAGACTCTGAGACGCAGAGACTCTGAGACGCAAGAGACTCTGAGACGCTGAGACACTGTGACACAGAGACACTGAGACACAGAGATGCTGAGACACTGAGACACTGAGACACTGAGACGCAGAGACTCTGAGACGCTGAGACTCTGAGACGCAGAGACTCAGAGACGCAAAGACACTGAGACGCAGAGACACTGAGACGCAGAGAATCTGACATGCTGAGACGCAGAGACTCTGAGACGCTGAGACACTGTGACACAGAGACACTGAGACACAGAGATGCTGAGACACTGAGACACTGAGACACTGAGACGCAGAGACTCTGAGACGCAGAGACTCTGAGACGCAGAGACACTGTGACACAGAGACACTGAGACACTGAGACGCTGAGACATTGAGACACTTAGACGCAGAGACTCTGAGACGCAGAGACGCAGAGACTCTGAGACGCAGAGACACTGTGACACAGAGACACTGAGACACTGAGACGCAGAGACGCTGAGACACTGAGACACTGAGACACAGAGACTCTGAGACGCAGAGACTCGGAAACGCAAACACTCTGAGACGCAGATACGCAGAGACTCTGAGATGCAGAGACTCTGAGACGCAGCGACTCTGAGACGCTGAGACGCTGAGACGCAGAGACGCAGAGACACTGAGACACTGAGACGCTGAGACGCAGAGACGCTGAGACACTGAGACGCAGAGACTCTAAGACGCAGAGACTCTGAGACGCAGAGACACTGTGACACAGAGACACTGAGACGCTGAGACGCTGAGACGCAGAGACGCAGAGACGCAGAGACGCTGAGACACTGAGACGCTGAGACGCAGAGACTCAGAGACGCAGAGACTCTGAGACGCAGAGACACTGTGACACAGAGACACTGACACACTGAGGCGCAGAGACGCTGAGACACTGAGACACTGAGACGCAGTGACTCTGAGATGCAGAGACACTGTGACACAGAGACACTGAGATACTGAGACTCAGAGACGCTGAGACACTGAGACACTGAGACTCTGAGACGCAGAGACACTGTGACACAGAGACACTGAGACACTGAGACGCTGAGACGTTGAGGCACTTAGACGCAGAGACTCTGAGACGCAGAGACGCAGAGACTCTGAGACGCAGAGACTCTGAGACGCAGAGAAACTGTGACACAGTGACACTGAGACACTGAGACTCAGAGACGCTGAGACACTGAGACACTGAGACGCAGAGACTCTGAGACGGAGAGACTCTAAGACGCAGAGACTCTGAGACGCAGAGACTCTGAGACGCAGAGACACTGTGACACAGAGACACTGAGACACAGAGATGCTGAGACACTGAGACACTGAGACACTGAGACGCAGAGACTCTGAGAACCAGAGACGCTGAGACTCTGAGACACAGAGACTCAGAGACGCAGAGACACTGAGACGCTGAGACGCAGTGACACTGAGACACAGAGACGCTGAGACGCTGAGACACTGAGACACTGAGACGCAGAGACTCGGAGACGCAGAGACTCTGAGACGCAGAGACGCAGAGACTCTGAGACGCAGAAACTCTGAGACGCAGCGGCTCTGAGACTCAGAGACACTTTGACACAGAGACACTGAGACACTGAGACGCAGAGAGTCTGAGACGCAGTGGAGACGTTGAGACACTGAGACGCAGAGGCGCAGAGACGCTGAGAAACTGAGACACTGAGACGCAGAGACTCTGAGACGCAGAGACTCTGAGACGCAGAGACTCTGAGATGCAGATACACTGTGACACAGTTACACTGAGGCACTGAGACACAGAGACGCAGAGACTCAGAGGCACTGAGACACTGAGACTCTGAGACGCAGAGACGCAGAGACTCTGAGACGCTGAGACGCTGAGACACTGAGACGCAGAGACGCAGAGACGCAGAGACTCTGAGACGCAGAGACTCATAGACGCAGAGACTCTGAGACGCAGAGCCACTGAGACACAGAGACACTGAGACGCAGAGACGCTGAGGCGCAGAGACGCAGAGACTCTGGGACGCAGAGACGCTGAGACGCAGAGTCCAGAGACTCTGAGATGCAGAGACGCAGGGACTCAGAGATGCTGAGACTCTGAGACACTGAGACACTGAGACGCAAATACTCTGAGACGCAGAGACGCAGAGAGTCTGAGATGCAGAGACTCTGAGACGCAGAGACTCTGAGACGCAGAGGCGCAGAGAAACAGAGACACTGAGACACTGAGACACTGAGACGCAGAGACGCAGAGACTCTGAGACGCAGAGACTCTGAGACGCAGAGACTCTGAGACGCAGAGACGTTGAGACGCTGAGACGCAGTGACACTGTGACGCAGAGACACTGAGACACTGAGACGCAGAGACGCAGAGACGCTGAGACACTGAGACGCTGAGACGCAGAGACTCTGAGACGCAGAGACTCTGAGACGCAGAGACACTGTGACACAGAGACACTGAGACACTGAGACTCAGAGACGCTGAGACACTGAGACACTGAGACTCTGAGACGCAGAGACTCTGAGACGCAGAGACACTGTGACACAGAGACACTGAGACACTGAGACGCTGAGACGTTGAGACACTTAGACGCAGAGACTCTGAGACGCAGAGACGCAGAGACTCTGAGACGCAGAGACTCTGAGACGCAGAGAAACTGTGACACAGTGACACTGAGACACTGAGACTCAGAGACGCTGAGACACTGAGACGCTGAGACGCAGAGACTCTGAGACGGAGAGACTCTAAGACGCAGGGACTCTGAGACGCAAAGACTCTGAGACACAGAGACACTGTGACACAGAGACACTGAGACACAGAGATGCTGAGACACTGAGACACTGAGACACTGAGACGCAGAGACTCTGAGAACCAGAGACGCTGAGACTCTGAGACACAGAGACTCAGAGACGCAGAGACACTGAGACGCTGAGACGCAGTGACACTGAGACACTGAGACGCTGAGACGCTGAGACACTGAGACGCAGAGACTCGGAGACGCAGAGACTCTGAGATGCAGAGACGCAGAGACTCTGAGACGCAGAATCTCTGAGACGCAGCGGCTCTGAGACTCAGAGACACTTTGACACAGAGACACTGAGACGCAGAGAGTCTGAGATGCAGTGGAGACATTGAGACACTGAGACGCAGAGGCGCAGAGACGCTGAGAAACTGAGACACTGAGACGCAGAGACTCTGAGACGCAGAGACTCTGAGACGCAGAGACTCTGAGATGCAGATACACTGTGACACAGTTACACTGAGGCACTGAGACACAGACGCAGAGACTCAGAGGCACTGAGACACTGAGACTCTGAGACGCAGAGACGCAGAGACTCTGAGACGCTGAGACGCTGAGACACTGAGACGCAGAGACGCAGAGACGCAGAGACGCAGAGACTCTGGGACGCAGAGACGCTGAGACGCAGAGTCCAGAGACTCTGAGATGCAGAGACGCAGGGACTCAGAGATGCTGAGACTCTGAGACACTGAGACACTGAGACGCAAATTCTCTGAGACGCAGAGACGCAGAGAGTCTGAGATGCAGAGACTCTGAGACGCAGAGACTCTGAGACGCAGAGACTCTGAGATGCAGATACACTGTGACACAGTTACACTGAGGCACTGAGACACAGACGCAGAGACTCAGAGGCACTGAGACACTGAGACTCTGAGACGCAGAGACGCAGAGACTCTGAGACGCTGAGACGCTGAGACACTGAGACGCAGAGACGCAGAGACGCAGAGACTCTGAGACGCAGAGACTCATAGACGCAGAGACTCTGAGACGCAGAGCCACTGAGACACAGAGACACTGAGACGCAGAGACGCTGAGGCGCAGAGACGCAGAGACTCAGGGACGCAGAGACGCTGAGACGCAGAGTCCAGAGACTCTGAGATGCAGAGACGCAGGGACTCAGAGATGCTGAGACTCTGAGACACTGAGACACTGAGACGCAAATTCTCTGAGACGCAGAGACGCAGAGAGTCTGAGATGCAGAGACTCTGAGACGCAGAGACTCTGAGACGCAGAGACACTGTGACACAGAGACACTGAGACGCTGAGTCGCAGAGACGCAGAGACGCTGAGACACTGAGACACTGAGATGCAGAGACTCTGAGACGCAGAGACGCAGAGATTCTGAGCCGCAGAGACTCTGAGATGCAGAGACACTGTGACACAGAGACACTGAGACACTGAGACGCAGAGACACTGTGACACTGAGACGCAGAGACTCTGAGACGCAGAGACTCTGAGACTCAGAGACTCTGAGACGCAGAGACTCTGAGACGCAGAGACACTGTGACACAGGGACACTGAGACGCTGAGACGCAGAGACGCAGAGACGCAGAGACGCTGAGACACTGAGACACTGAGACGCAGAGACGCAGAGACGCTGAGACGCTGAGACGCAGAGACTCTGAGACGCAGAGACTCTGAGGCGCAGAGACAATGTGACACAGAGACACTGACACACTGAGACGCAGAGACACTGAGACACCGAGACACTGAGACGCAGTGACTCTGAGACGCAGAGACACTGTGACACAGAGACACTGAGACTCAGAGACGCTGAGACACTGAGACACTGAGACTCTGAGACGCAGAGACTCTGAGACGCAGAGACACTGTGACACAGAGACACTGAGACACTGAGACGCTGAGACATTGAGACACTTAGACGCAGAGACTCTGAGACGCAGAGACGCAGAGACTCTGAGACGCAGAGACACTGTGACACAGAGACACTGAGACACTGAGACGCAGAGACGCTGAGACACTGAGACACTGAGACTCTGAGACGCAGAGACTCGGAAACGCAAACACTCTGAGACGCAGATACGCAGAGACTCTGAGATGCAGAGACTCTGAGACGCAGCGACTCTGAGACGCTGAGACGCTGAGACGCAGAGACGCAGAGACACTGAGACACTGAGACGCTGAGACGCAGAGACGCTGAGACACTGAGACGCAGAGACTCTAAGACGCAGAGACTCTGAGACGCAGAGACACTGTGACACAGAGACACTGAGACGCTGAGACGCAGAGACGCAGAGACGCAGAGACGCTGAGACACTGAGACGCTGAGACGCAGAGACTCAGAGACGCAGAGACTCTGAGACGCAGAGACACTGTGACACAGAGACACTGACACACTGAGGCGCAGAGACGCTGAGACACTGAGACACTGAGACGCAGTGACTCTGAGATGCAGAGACACTGTGACACAGAGACACTGAGATACTGAGACTCAGAGACGCTGAGACACTGAGACACTGAGACTCTGAGACGCAGAGACTCTGAGACGCAGAGACACTGTGACACAGAGACACTGAGACACTGAGACGCTGAGACGTTGAGGCACTTAGACGCAGAGACTCTGAGACGCAGAGACGCAGAGACTCTGAGACGCAGAGACTCTGAGACGCAGAGAAACTGTGACACAGTGACACTGAGACACTGAGACTCAGAGACGCTGAGACACTGAGACACTGAGACGCAGAGACTCTGAGACGGAGAGACTCTAAGACGCAGAGACTCTGAGACGCAGAGACTCTGAGACGCAGACACACTGTGACACAGAGACACTGAGACTCAGAGATGCTGAGACACTGAGACACTGAGACACTGAGACGCAGAGACTCTGAGAACCAGAGACGCTGAGACTCTGAGACACAGAGACTCAGAGACGCAGAGACACTGAGACGCTGAGACGCAGTGACACTGAGACACAGAGACGCAGAGACGCTGAGACGCTGAGACACTGAGACACTGAGACGCAGAGACTCGGAGACGCAGAGACTCTGAGACGCAGAGACGCAGAGACTCTGAGACGCAGAAACTCTGAGACGCAGCGGCTCTGAGACTCAGAGACACTTTGACACAGAGACACTGAGACACTGAGACGCAGAGAGTCTGAGACGCAGTGGAGACGTTGAGACACTGAGACGCAGAGGCGCAGAGACGCTGAGAAACTGAGACACTGAGACGCAGAGACTCTGAGACGCAGAGACTCTGAGACGCAGAGACTCTGAGATGCAGATACACTGTGACACAGTTACACTGAGGCACTGAGACACAGAGACGCAGAGACTCAGAGGCACTGAGACACTGAGACTCTGAGACGCAGAGACGCAGAGACTCTGAGACGCTGAGACGCTGAGACGCTGAGACACTGAGACGCAGAGACGCAGAGACGCAGAGACTCTGAGACGCAGAGACTCATAGACGCAGAGACTCTGAGACGCAGAGCCACTGAGACACAGAGACACTGAGACGCAGAGACGCTGAGGCGCAGAGACGCAGAGACTCTGGGACGCAGAGACGCTGAGACGCAGAGTCCAGAGACTCTGAGATGCAGAGACGCAGGGACTCAGAGATGCTGAGACTCTGAGACACTGAGACACTGAGACGCAAATACTCTGAGACGCAGAGACGCAGAGAGTCTGAGATGCAGAGACTCTGAGACGCAGAGACTCTGAGACGCAGAGGCGCAGAGAGTCTGAGATGCAGAGACTCTGAGACGCAGAGACTCTGAGACGCAGAGACACTGTGACACAGAGACACTGAGACGCTGAGTCGCAGAGACGCAGAGACGCTGAGACACTGAGACACTGAGATGCAGAGACTCTGAGACGCAGAGACGCAGAGATTCTGAGCCGCAGAGACTCTGAGACGCAGAGACACTGTGACACAGAGACACTGAGACACTGAGACGCAGAGACACTGTGACACTGAGACGCAGAGACTCTGAGACGCAGAGACTCTGAGACTCAGAGACTCTGAGACGCAGAGACTCTGAGACGCAGAGACACTGTGACACAGGGACACTGAGACGCTGAGATGCAGAGACGCAGAGACGCAGAGACGCTGAGACACTGAGACACTGAGACGCAGAGACGCAGAGACGCTGAGACGCAGAGACTCTGAGACGCAGAGACTCTGAGGCGCAGAGACAATGTGACACAGAGACACTGACACACTGAGACGCAGAGACGCTGAGACACCGAGACACTGAGACGCAGTGACTCTGAGACGCAGAGACACTGTGACACAGAGACACTGAGACTCAGAGACGCTGAGACACTGAGACACTGAGACTCTGAGACGCAGAGACTCTGAGACGCAGAGAAACTGTGACACAGAGACACTGAGACACTGAGACGCTGAGACATTGAGACACTTAGACGCAGAGACTCTGAGACGCAGAGACGCAGAGACTCTGAGACGCAGAGACTCTAAGACGCAGAGACACTGAGACTCAGAGACGCTGAGACACTGAGATACTGAGACGCAGAGACTCTGAGACGCAGAGACTCTGAGACGCAAGAGACTCTGAGACGCTGAGACACTGTGACACAGAGACACTGAGACACAGAGATGCTGAGACACTGAGACACTGAGACACTGAGACGCAGAGACTCTGAGACGCTGAGACTCTGAGACGCAGAGACTCAGAGACGCAAAGACACTGAGACGCAGAGACACTGAGACGCAGAGAATCTGACATGCTGAGACGCAGAGACTCTGAGACGCTGAGACACTGTGACACAGAGACACTGAGACACAGAGATGCTGAGACACTGAGACACTGAGACACTGAGACGCAGAGACTCTGAGACGCAGAGACTCTGAGACGCAGAGACACTGTGACACAGAGACACTGAGACACTGAGACGCTGAGACATTGAGACACTTAGACGCAGAGACTCTGAGACGCAGAGACGCAGAGACTCTGAGACGCAGAGACACTGTGACACAGAGACACTGAGACACTGAGACGCAGAGACGCTGAGACACTGAGACACTGAGACACAGAGACTCTGAGACGCAGAGACTCGGAAACGCAAACACTCTGAGACGCAGATACGCAGAGACTCTGAGATGCAGAGACTCTGAGACGCAGCGACTCTGAGACGCTGAGACGCTGAGACGCAGAGACGCAGAGACACTGAGACACTGAGACGCTGAGACGCAGAGACGCTGAGACACTGAGACGCAGAGACTCTAAGACGCAGAGACTCTGAGACGCAGAGACACTGTGACACTGAGACACTGAGACGCTGAGACATTGAGACACTTAGACGCAGAGACTCTGAGACGCAGAGACGCAGAGACTCTGAGACGCAGAGACACTGTGACACAGAGACACTGAGACACTGAGACGCAGAGACGCTGAGACACTGAGACACTGAGACTCTGAGACGCAGAGACTCGGAAACGCAAACACTCTGAGACGCAGATACGCAGAGACTCTGAGATGCAGAGACTCTGAGACGCAGCGACTCTGAGACGCTGAGACGCTGAGACGCAGAGACGCAGAGACACTGAGACACTGAGACGCTGAGACGCAGAGACGCTGAGACACTGAGACGCAGAGACTCTAAGACGCAGAGACTCTGAGACGCAGAGACACTGTGACACAGAGACACTGAGACGCTGAGACGCTGAGACGCAGAGACGCAGAGACGCAGAGACGCTGAGACACTGAGACGCTGAGACGCAGAGACTCAGAGACGCAGAGACTCTGAGACGCAGAGACACTGTGACACAGAGACACTGACACACTGAGGCGCAGAGACGCTGAGACACTGAGACACTGAGACGCAGTGACTCTGAGATGCAGAGACACTGTGACACAGAGACACTGAGATACTGAGACTCAGAGACGCTGAGACACTGAGACACTGAGACTCTGAGACGCAGAGACTCTGAGACGCAGAGACACTGTGACACAGAGACACTGAGACACTGAGACGCTGAGACGTTGAGGCACTTAGACGCAGAGACTCTGAGACGCAGAGACGCAGAGACTCTGAGACGCAGAGACTCTGAGACGCAGAGAAACTGTGACACAGTGACACTGAGACACTGAGACTCAGAGACGCTGAGACACTGAGACACTGAGACGCAGAGACTCTGAGACGGAGAGACTCTAAGACGCAGAGACTCTGAGACGCAGAGACTCTGAGACGCAGAGACACTGTGACACAGAGACACTGAGACTCAGAGATGCTGAGACACTGAGACACTGAGACACTGAGACGCAGAGACTCTGAGAACCAGAGACGCTGAGACTCTGAGACACAGAGACTCAGAGACGCAGAGACACTGAGACGCTGAGACGCAGTGACACTGAGACACAGAGACGCAGAGACGCTGAGACGCTGAGACACTGAGACACTGAGACGCAGAGACTCGGAGACGCAGAGACTCTGAGACGCAGAGACGCAGAGACTCTGAGACGCAGAAACTCTGAGACGCAGCGGCTCTGAGACTCAGAGACACTTTGACACAGAGACACTGAGACACTGAGACGCAGAGAGTCTGAGACGCAGTGGAGACGTTGAGACACTGAGACGCAGAGGCGCAGAGACGCTGAGAAACTGAGACACTGAGACGCAGAGACTCTGAGACGCAGAGACTCTGAGACGCAGAGACTCTGAGATGCAGATACACTGTGACACAGTTACACTGAGGCACTGAGACACAGAGACGCAGAGACTCAGAGGCACTGAGACACTGAGACTCTGAGACGCAGAGACGCAGAGACTCTGAGACGCTGAGACGCTGAGACGCTGAGACACTGAGACGCAGAGACGCAGAGACGCAGAGACTCTGAGACGCAGAGACTCATAGACGCAGAGACTCTGAGACGCAGAGCCACTGAGACACAGAGACACTGAGACGCAGAGACGCTGAGGCGCAGAGACGCAGAGACTCTGGGACGCAGAGACGCTGAGACGCAGAGTCCAGAGACTCTGAGATGCAGAGACGCAGGGACTCAGAGATGCTGAGACTCTGAGACACTGAGACACTGAGACGCAAATACTCTGAGACGCAGAGACGCAGAGAGTCTGAGATGCAGAGACTCTGAGACGCAGAGACTCTGAGACGCAGAGGCGCAGAGAGTCTGAGATGCAGAGACTCTGAGACGCAGAGACTCTGAGACGCAGAGACACTGTGACACAGAGACACTGAGACGCTGAGTCGCAGAGACGCAGAGACGCTGAGACACTGAGACACTGAGATGCAGAGACTCTGAGACGCAGAGACGCAGAGATTCTGAGCCGCAGAGACTCTGAGACGCAGAGACACTGTGACACAGAGACACTGAGACACTGAGACGCAGAGACACTGTGACACTGAGACGCAGAGACTCTGAGACGCAGAGACTCTGAGACTCAGAGACTCTGAGACGCAGAGACTCTGAGACGCAGAGACACTGTGACACAGGGACACTGAGACGCTGAGATGCAGAGACGCAGAGACGCAGAGACGCTGAGACACTGAGACACTGAGACGCAGAGACGCAGAGACGCTGAGACGCAGAGACTCTGAGACGCAGAGACTCTGAGGCGCAGAGACAATGTGACACAGAGACACTGACACACTGAGACGCAGAGACGCTGAGACACCGAGACACTGAGACGCAGTGACTCTGAGACGCAGAGACACTGTGACACAGAGACACTGAGACTCAGAGACGCTGAGACACTGAGACACTGAGACTCTGAGACGCAGAGACTCTGAGACGCAGAGAAACTGTGACACAGAGACACTGAGACACTGAGACGCTGAGACATTGAGACACTTAGACGCAGAGACTCTGAGACGCAGAGACGCAGAGACTCTGAGACGCAGAGACTCTAAGACGCAGAGACACTGAGACTCAGAGACGCTGAGACACTGAGATACTGAGACGCAGAGACTCTGAGACGCAGAGACTCTGAGACGCAAGAGACTCTGAGACGCTGAGACACTGTGACACAGAGACACTGAGACACAGAGATGCTGAGACACTGAGACACTGAGACACTGAGACGCAGAGACTCTGAGACGCTGAGACTCTGAGACGCAGAGACTCAGAGACGCAAAGACACTGAGACGCAGAGACACTGAGACGCAGAGAATCTGACATGCTGAGACGCAGAGACTCTGAGACGCTGAGACACTGTGACACAGAGACACTGAGACACAGAGATGCTGAGACACTGAGACACTGAGACACTGAGACGCAGAGACTCTGAGACGCAGAGACTCTGAGACGCAGAGACACTGTGACACAGAGACACTGAGACACTGAGACGCTGAGACATTGAGACACTTAGACGCAGAGACTCTGAGACGCAGAGACGCAGAGACTCTGAGACGCAGAGACACTGTGACACAGAGACACTGAGACACTGAGACGCAGAGACGCTGAGACACTGAGACACTGAGACACAGAGACTCTGAGACGCAGAGACTCGGAAACGCAAACACTCTGAGACGCAGATACGCAGAGACTCTGAGATGCAGAGACTCTGAGACGCAGCGACTCTGAGACGCTGAGACGCTGAGACGCAGAGACGCAGAGACGCTGAGACACTGAGACGCAGAGACTCTAAGACGCAGAGACTCTGAGACGCAGAGACACTGTGACACAGAGACACTGAGACGCTGAGACGCTGAGACGCAGAGACGCAGAGACGCAGAGACGCTGAGACACTGAGACGCTGAGACGCAGAGACTCAGAGACGCAGAGACTCTGAGACGCAGAGACACTGTGACACAGAGACACTGACACACTGAGGCGCAGAGACGCTGAGACACTGAGACACTGAGACGCAGTGACTCTGAGATGCAGAGACACTGTGACACAGAGACACTGAGATACTGAGACTCAGAGACGCTGAGACACTGAGACACTGAGACTCTGAGACGCAGAGACTCTGAGACGCAGAGACACTGTGACACAGAGACACTGAGACACTGAGACGCTGAGACGTTGAGGCACTTAGACGCAGAGACTCTGAGACGCAGAGACGCAGAGACTCTGAGACGCAGAGACTCTGAGACGCAGAGAAACTGTGACACAGTGACACTGAGACACTGAGACTCAGAGACGCTGAGACACTGAGACACTGAGACGCAGAGACTCTGAGACGGAGAGACTCTAAGACGCAGAGACTCTGAGACGCAGAGACTCTGAGACGCAGAGACACTGTGACACAGAGACACTGAGACTCAGAGATGCTGAGACACTGAGACACTGAGACACTGAGACGCAGAGACTCTGAGAACCAGAGACGCTGAGACTCTGAGACACAGAGACTCAGAGACGCAGAGACACTGAGACGCTGAGACGCAGTGACACTGAGACACAGAGACGCAGAGACGCTGAGACGCTGAGACGCTGAGACACTGAGACGCAGAGACTCGGAGACGCTGAGACTCTGAGACGCAGAGACTCAGAGACGCAAAGACACTGAGACGCAGAGACACTGAGACGCAGAGAATCTGACATGCTGAGACGCAGAGACGCTGAGACGCAGAGACACTGAGACGCACAGACACTGAGACGCAGAGAAACTGAGATGCTGAGACGCAGAGACGCTGAGACGCAGAGACACTGAGACGCAGAGACACTGTGACGCAGAGACACTGAGACACTGAGACACAGACACTCTGAGACGCAGGGACACTGAGACGCAGAGAAACTGAGAGGCTGAGACGCAGAGACGCTGAGACGCAGAGACACTGAGACTCAGAAACGCTGTGACGCAGAGACACTGAGACGCAGAGACTCTGAGACGCAGAGACACTGTGACACAGAGACACTGAGAAACAGAGACACTGAGACACTGAGACGCAGAGACGCAGAGACTCTGAGACGCAGAGACTCTGAGACACAGAGACTCTGAGACGCAGAGACGTTGAGACGCTGAGACGCAGTGACACTGTGACGCAGAGACACTGAGACACTGAGACGCAGAGACGCAGAGACTCGGAGACGCAGAGACTCTGAGACGCAGAGACGCAGAGACTCTGAGACGCAGAGACTCTGAGACGCAGAGACGCAGAGACGCTGTGACGCAGAGACACTGAGACACTGAGACTCTGAGACGCAGAGACTCGGAGACGCAGAGACTCTGAGACGCAGAGACGCAGAGACTCTGAGACGCAGAGACTCTGAGACGCAGCGGCTCTGAGACGCAGAGACACTTTGACACAGAGACACTGAGACACTGAGACGCAGAGAGTCTGAGACGCAGAGACTCTGAGACGCAGAGACACTGTGATACAGAGACACTGAGACACAGAGACGCAGAGACGCTAAGACACTGAGACGCAGGGACACTGTGACACAGAGACACTGAGACGCAGAGACGCAGAGACACGGAGACGCAGAGACGCAGAGACTCTGAGACGCAGAGACTCTGAGACACTGAGACGCAGAGACGCAGAGACGCTGAGAAACTGAGACACTGAGACGCAGAGACTCTGAGACGCAGAGACGCAGAGACACTGTGACACAGAGACGTTGAGACACTGAGGCGCAGAGACGCTGAGACACTGAGACGCACGACTCTGAGACGCAGAGACTCTGAGACGCAGAGACGCAGAGACACTGTGACACAGCGACACTGAGACTCTGAGACGCAGAGACGCTGTGACACTGAGGGACAGAGACTCTGAGACGCAGAGACGCTGAGACACTGAGACGCAGAGACGCTGAGACACTGAGACGCAGCGACTCTGAGACGCAGAGACGCTGAGACACTGAGACGCAGAGACGCTGAGACACTGAGACGCAGTGACACTGAGACGCAGAGACTCTGAGACGCAGAGACTCTGAGACGCAGAGACACTGTGACACAGCGACACTGAGACACTGAGACGCAGAGACGCAGAGAAACTGAGACACTGAGACACCGAGGCACAGAGACTCTGAGACGCAGACACTCGGAGACGCAGACACTCTGAGACGCAGAGACGCAGAGACGCAGAGACTCTGAGACGCAGAGACTCTGAGACGCAGCGTCTCTGAGACGCAGAGACACTATGACACAGAGACACTGTGACACAGTGAAACTGAGACACAGAGACGCAGAGACGCAGAGATACTGAGACACTGAGGCACAGAGACTCTGAGACGCAGAGACTCTGAGACCCAGAGACTCATAGACGCAGAGACTCTGAGACGCAGAGCCACTGAGACGCAGAGACACTGAGACGCAGAGACGCTGAGGCGCAGAGACGCAGAGACTCTGGGACGCAGAGACTCTGAGACGCAGAGACGCTGAGACGCAGAGACGCAGAGACCCTGAGACGCAGAGACACTGAGACGCAGAGACTCTGTGACGCAGAGACGCAGAGACCCTGAGACGCAGAGACCCTGAGACGCAGAGACACTTTAACACAGAGACACTGAGACACTGAGACGCAGAGAGTCTGAGACGCAGAGACTCTGAGACGCAGAGACACTGAGACGCAGAGACACTGTGACACAGAGGCACTGAGACGCAGAGACGCAGAGACACGGAGACGCAGAGACGCAGAGACGCAGAGACGCTGAGAAACTGAGACACTGAGACACTGAGACACAGAGACTCTGAGACGCAGAGACGCAGAGACGCAGAGACGCTGAGAAACTGAGACACTGAGACACAGAGACTCTGAGACGCAGAGACGCAGAGACGCAGAGACACTGTGACACAGAGACGTTGAGACACTGAGGCGCAGAGACGCTGAGACACTGAGACGCAGCGACTCTGAGACGCAGAGACGCAGAGACGCAGAGACACTGTGACACAGCGACACTGAGACTCTGAGACCCAGAGACGCTGTGACACTGAGGCACAGAGACTCAGAGACTCTGAGACGCAGAGACGCTGAGACACTGAGACGCAGAGACGCTGAGACACTGAGACGCAGCGACTCTGAGACGCAGAGACGCTGAGACACTGAGACGCAGAGACGCTGAGACACTGAGACGCAAAGACGCTGAGACACTGAGACGCAGAGACACTGAGACGCAGAGACTCTGAGACGCAGAGACTCTGAGACGCAGAGACACTGTGACACAGCGACACTGAGACACTGAGACGCAGAGACGCAGAGAAACTGTGACACTGAGACACCGAGGCACAGAGACTCTGAGACGCAGACACTCGGAGACGCAGACACTCTGAGACGCAGAGACGCAGAGACGCAGAGACTCTGAGACGCAGAGATACTGAGACACTGAGGCACAGAGACTCTGAGACGCAGAGACGCAGAGACGCAGAGACTCTGAGACCCAGAGACTCATAGACGCAGAGACTCTGAGACGCAGAGCCACTGAGACGCAGAGACACTGAGACGCAGAGACGCTGAGGCGCAGAGACGCAGAGACTCTGGGACGCAGAGACGCAGAGACTCTGGGACGCAGAGACGCTGAGACGCAGAGACGCAGAGACCCTGAGACGCAGAGACACTGAGACGCAGAGACTCTGAGACGCAGAGACGCAGAGACCCTGAGACGCAGAGACACTTTGACACAGAGACACTGAGACACTGAGACGCAGAGAGTCTGAGACGCAGAGACTCTGAGACGCAAAGACACTGAGACGCATAGACACTGTGATACAGAGACACTGAGACACAGAGACGCAGAGACGCTAAGACACTGAGACGCAGGGACACTGTGACACAGAGACACTGAGACGCAGAGACGCAGAGACACGGAGACGCAGAGACGCAGATACTCTGAGACGCAGAGACTCTGAGACACTGAGACGCAGAGACGCAGAGACGCTGAGAAACTGAGACACTGAGACACAGAGACTCTGAGACGCAGAGACGTAGAGACACTGTGACACAGAGACGTTGAGACACTGATGCGCAGAGACGCTGAGACACTGAGACGCAGCGACTCTGAGACGCAGAGACGCAGAGACACTGTGACACAGCGACACTGAGACTCTGAGACGCAGAGACGCTGTGACACTGAGGCACAGAGACTCAGAGACTCTGAGACGCAGAGACGCTGAGACACTGAGACGCAGAGACGCTGAGACACTGAGACGCAGCGACTCTGAGACGCAGAGACGCTGAGACACTGAGACGCAGAGACTCAGAGACGCAGAGACACTGAGACGCAGAGAAACTGAGATGCTGAGACGCAGAGACGCTGAGACGCAGAGACACTGAGACGCAGAGACTCTGAGACGCAGAGACTCTGAGACGCAGAGACGCTGAGACGCAGAGAAACTGAGAGGCTGAGACGCAGAGACGCTGAGACGCAGAGACACTGAGACTCAGAAACGCTGTGACGCAGAGACACTGAGACGCAGAGACTCTGAGACGCAGAGACTCTGTGATACAGAGACACTGAGAAATAGAGACACTGAGACGCAGAGACGCAGAGACTCTGAGACGCAGAGACGCTGAGACGCAGAGACTCTGAGACGCAGAGACTCTGAGACGCAGAGACGTTGAGACGCTGAGACGCTGTGACACTGAGACGCAGAGACGCTGAGACGCAGAGACACTGAGACACTGAGGCACTGAGACTCTGAGACGCAGAGACTCGGAGACGCAGAGACTCTGAGACGCAGAGACGCAGAGACTCTGAGACGCTGAGACGCTGAGACACTGAGACGCAGAGACGCAGAGACGCAGAGACTCTGAGACGCAGAGACTCTGAGACGCAGCGACTCTGAGACGCAGAGACACTGTGACACAGAGACACTGAGACACTGAGACGCAGACACGCATAGACGCTTAGAAACTGAGACACTGAGACGCAGAGACTCTGAGACGCAGAGACTCTGAGAAGCAGAGACTCTGAGACGGGGAGACACTGTGACACAGAGACACTGAGACACTGAGACACTGAGACGCAGAGACGCTGAGACACTGAGACCCTGAGACTCTGAGACGCAGAGTCGCTGAGACACTGAGACTCAGAGGCACTGAGACGCAGAGACTCTGAGACGCTGAGACGCTGAGACGCAGAGACACTGAGACGCAGAGACGCTGAGGCGCAGAGACGCAGAGACTCTGGGACGCAGAGACGCAGAGACTCTGAGATGCAGAGACACTGAGACGCAGAGACACTGAGACGCAGAGACGCTGAGACGCAGAGACGCAGAGACCCTGAGACGCAGAGACCCTGAGACTCAGAGACACTGAGACGCAGATACGCTGAGACACAGAGACACTGTGTCACAGAGACACTGAGACACTGAGACGCAGAGACGCTGAGACGCTGAGACGCAGAGACGCATAGACGCTGAGACGCAGAGACGCTGAGACGCAGAGTCCAGAGACTCTGAGACGCAGAGACGCAGAGACTCAGAAATGCTGAGACTCTGAGACACTGAGACACTGAGACGCAGATACTCTGAGACGCAGAGACACAGAGAGTCTGAGATGCAGAGACTCTGAGACGCAGAGACTCTGAGACGCAGAGACTCTGAGACGCAGAGACACTGTGACACAGAGACACTGAGACGCTGAGTCGCAGAGACGCAGAGACGCTGAGACACTGAGACACTGAGATGCAGAGACTCTGAGTCGCAGAGACGCAGAGATTCTGAGCCGCAGAGACTCTGAGACGCAGAGACACTGTGACACAGAGACACTGAGACACTGAGACGCAGAGACACTGAGACACTGAGACGCAGAGACTCAGAGTCGCAGAGACTCTGAGACGCAAAGAAGCAGAGACTCTGAGACGCAGAGACTCTGAGACGCAGAGACACTGTGACACAGAGACACTGACACACTGAGACGCAGAGACGCAGAGACATTGTGACACAGAGACACTGAGACACTGAGACTCAGAGACGCTGAGACACTGAGACACTGAGACTCTGAGACGCAGAGACTCTGAGACGCAGAGACACTGTGACACAGAGACACTGAGACACTGAGACGCTGAGACGTTGAGACACTTAGACGCAGAGACTCTGAGACTCTGAGACGCAGAGACTCTGAGACGCAGAGAAATTGTGACACAGTGACACTGAGACACTGAGACTCAGAGACGCTGAGACACTGAGTCACTGAGACGCAGAGACTCTGAGACGCAAGAGACTCTGAGACGCTGAGACACTGTGACACAGAGACACTGAGACACAGAGATGCTGAGACACTGAGACACTGAGACGCAGAGACTCTGAGACCCAGAGACGCTGAGACTCTGAGACGCAGAGACTCAGAGACGCAGAGACACTGGGACGCAGAGACACTGAGACGCAGAGAAACTGAGATGCTGAGACGCAGAGACGCTGAGACGCAGAGACACTGAGACGCAGAGACTCTGAGACGCAGAGACTCTGAGACGCAGAGACGCTGAGACGCAGAGAAACTGAGAGGCTGAGACGCAGAGACGCTGAGACGCAGAGACACTGAGACTCAGAAACGCTGTGACGCAGAGACACTGAGACGCAGAGACTCTGAGACGCAGAGACTCTGTGATACAGAGACACTGAGAAATAGAGACACTGAGACGCAGAGACGCTGAGACACAGAGACTCTGAGACGCAGAGACTCTGAGACGCAGAGACGTTGAGACGCTGAGACGCAGTGACACTGAGACGCAGAGACTCTGAGACGCAGAGACTCGGAGACACAGAGACTCTGAGACGCAGAGACGCAGAGACGCAGTGACGCAGAGACTCTGAGACGCAGCGGCTCTGAGACGCAGAGACACTTTGACACAGAGACACTGAGACACTGTGACGCAGAGAGTCTGAGACGCAGAGACTCTGAGACGCAGAGACACTGTGACACAGAGACACTGAGACACAGAGACGCAGAGACGCTAAGACACTGAGACGCAGGGACACTGTGACACAGAGACACTGAAACACTGAGACTCAGAGACACACAGACTCTGAGACGCTGAGACACTATGACACAGAGACACTGAGACTCTGAGACGCAGAGAGTCGGAGACGCAGAGACTCTGAGACGCAGAGACGCAGAGACTCTGAGACGCAGAGACACTTTGACACAGAGACACTGAGACACTGAGACACTTTGACACAGAGACACTGAGACACTGAGACGCAGAGAGTCTGAGACGCAGAGACTCTGAGACGCAGAGACACTGTGATACAGAGACACTGAGACACAGAGACGCAGAGACGCTAAGACACTGAGACGCAGGGACACTGTGACACAGAGACACTGAAACACTGAGACGCAGAGACGCAGAGGCGCTGAGACACTGAGACTCTGAGACGCAGAGATGCCGAGACTCTGAGACACTGAGACGCAGAGACGCAGAGACGTTGAGACACAGAGAAACTGAGACACTGAGACGCAGAGACGCAGAGACGCTGAGAAACTGAGACACTGAGACGCAGAGACTCTGAGACGCAGAGACTCTGAGATGCAGAGACTCTGAGACGCAGAGACACAGTGACACAGAGACATTGAGACACTGAGGCGAAGAGACGCTGAGACACTGAGACGCAGCGACTCTGAGACGCAGAGACTCTGAGACGCAGAGACACTGTGACACAGCGACACTGAGACTCTGAGACGCAGAGACGCAGATACGCTGTGACACTGAGGCACAGAGTCTCTGAGACGCAGAGACGCTGAGGCACTGAGACGCAGAGACGCTGAGACACTGAGACGTAGCGACTCTGAGACGCAGAGAGTCTGAGACGCAGAGACACTGTGACACAGAGACACTGAAACACTGAGACGCTGAGACGTTGAGACACTGAGACACTGAGACGCAGAGACTCTGAGACGCAGAGACTCTGAGACGCAAGTGACTCTAAGACGCTGAGACACTGTGACACAGAGACACTGTGACACAGAGACGCTGAGACACAGAGACACTGAGACGCAGAGACTCTGAGACCCAGAGACGCTGAGACTCTGAGACGCAGAGACTCAGAGACGCAGAGACACTGAGACGCAGAGACACTGAGACGCAGAGAAACTGTGATGCTGAGATGCAGAGACACTGAGACACAGAGACACTGAGACGCAGAGACGCTGAGACGCAGAGACACTGAGACGCAAACACTCTGAGACGCGGAGACACTGAGACGCAGAGAAACTGAGAGGCTGAGACGCAGAGACGCTGAGACACAGAGACACTGAGACGCAGAGACACTGAGACGCAGAGACTCTGAGACGCAGAGACACTGAGACACTGAGACACAGAGACACAGAGACGCAGAGACGCAGGGACTCTGAGACGGAGAGACTCTGTGACGCAGAGACTCTGAGACGCAGAGACGCTGAGACGCAGAGACGCTGAGAGGCAGAGATGCTGAGACACTGAGACGCAGAGACGCGGAAACGCAGAGACGCTGAGAGGCAGAGACACTGAGACGCAGAGAAACTGAGACGCAGAGACTCTGAGACGCAGAGACGCTGAGACGCAGAGACTCTGAGACGCAGAGACACTGTGACGCAGAGACTCTGAGACGCAGAGACGCTGAGACGCAGAGACTCTGAGACGCAGAGACGCTGAGAGGCAGAGATGCTGAGACACTGAGACGCAGAGACGCGGAAACGCAGAGACGCTGAGAGGCAGAGACACTGAGACGCAGAGACACTGAGACACTGAGACGCAGAGACGCGGAGACGCAGAGACGCTGAGACACTGAGACACTGAGACGCAGAGACTCTGAGACGCAGAGACTCTGAGACGCAGAGACGCTGAGACATTGAGACACTTAGACGCAGAGACTCTGAGAGCAGAGACGCAGAGACTCTGAGACGCAGAGACACTGTGACACAGCGACACTGAGACACTGAGACACAGAGACGCAGAGATGCTGAGGCACAGAGACTCTGAGACGCAGACACTCGGAGACGCAGAGACGCAGAGACTCTGAGACGCAGACACTTGGAGACGCAGACACTCTGAGACACTGAGACGCAGAGACGCAGAGACGCTGAGACGCTGAGGCACTGAGACTCTGAGACGCAGAGACGCTGAGACTCTGAGACGCAGAGACTCTGAGACGCAGAGACGCAGAGAAACTGAGACACTGAGACACCGAGGCACAGAGACTCTGAGACGCAAACACTCGGAGACGCAGACACTCTGAGACGCAGAGACGCAGAGACTCTGAGACGCTGTGACTCTGAGACGCAGCGACTCTGAGACGCAGAGACACAGAGACACTGAGACGCAGAGACGCAGAGACTCTGAGACGCAGAGACGCAGAGAGTCTGAGATGCAGAGACTCTGAGAACCAGAGACTCTGAGACGCAGAGACACTGAGACGCAGAGACTCTGAGACGCAGAGACGCGGAGACTCTGAGACGCAGAGACACTGAGGCACAGAGACTCTGAGACATAGACACTCGGAGACGCAGACACTCTGAGACGCAGAGACTCTGAGACGCAGAGACTCTGAGACGCAGTGACTCTGAGACGCAGACACACTGTGACACAGAGACACTGAGACACTGAGACGCAGAGACGCTGAGACGCAGAGACGCTGAGACTCTGAGACGCAGAGACTCTGAGACGCAGAGACACTGTGACACAGCGAAACTGAGACACTGAGACGCAGAGACGCTGAGACACTGAGACGCTGAGGCACAGGGACTCTGAGACGCAGACACTCGGAGACGCAGACACTCTGAGACGCAGAGACGCAGAGACTCTGAGACGCAGAGACGCTGAGACGCAGAGACACTGAGACGCAGAGACGCTGAGACGCAGAGACTCTGAGACGCAGAGACTCTGAGACGCCGTGACTCTGAGACGCAGAGACACTGTGACACAGAGACACTGAGACGCAGAGACGCTTAGAAACTGAGACACTGAGACGCAGAGACTCTGTGACGCAGAGACGCGGAGACTCCGAGACACTGTGACACTGAGACGCAGAGACGCAGAGACTCTGAGACGCAGAGACTCTGAGACGCAGAGACACTGTGACACAGTGACACTGAGACACTGAGACGCAGAGACACTGAGACGCAGAGACGCTTAGAAACTGAGACACTGAGACGCAGAGACTCTGTGACGCAGAGACGCGGAGACTCCGAGACACTGAGACACTGAGACGCAGAGACTCTGAGACGCAGAGACTCTGAGACGCAGAGACTCTGAGACGCAGCGACTCTGAGACGCAGAGACACTGAGACACTGAGACGCAGAGACGCAGAGACTCTGAGACGCAGAGACGCTGAGACGCTGAGACTCTGAGACGCAGAGACTCTGAGACGCAGAGACGCTGAGACGCAGAGACGCTGAGACGCAGAGACGCTGAGACGCAGAGACACTGAGACGAAGAGACACTGAGACACTGAGACGCAGAGACGCAGAGACGCTGAGACACTGAGACACTGAGACGCAGAGACTCTGAGACGCAGAGACTCGGAGACGCAGAGACTCGGAGACGCAGAGACTCTGAGTCGCAGAGACGCAGAGACTCTGAGACGCAGCGACTCTAAGACGCAGACACACTGTGACACAGAGACACTGAGACACTGAGACGCAGACACGCAGAGACGCATAGAAACTGAGACACTGAGACGCAGACACCCTGAGACGCAGAGACGCGGAGACTCTGAGACACTGAGACACTGAGACACTGAGACGCAGAGACGCTGAGACACTGAGACACTGAGACGCAGAGACTCTGAGACGCAGAGACTCTGAGACGCGGAGACACTGTGACACAGTGACACTGAGACACTGAGACACAGAGACGCAGAGACACTGAGACCCTGAGACACTGAGACGCAGAGACGCTGAGACACAGAGACGCAGAGACTCTGAGACGCAGAGACTCTGAGACGCAGAGACACTGTGACACAGTGACACTGAGACACTGAGACGCAGAGACACTGAGACGCAGAGACGCTTAGAAACTGAGACACTGAGACGCAGAGACTCTGTGACGCAGAGACGCGGAGACTCCGAGACACTGAGACACTGAGACGCAGAGACGCAGAGACTCTGAGACGCAGAGACTCTGAGACGCAGAGACTCTGAGACGCAGCGACTCTGAGACGCAGAGACACTGAGACACTGAGACGCAGAGACGCAGAGACGCAGAGACTCTGAGACGCAGAGACGCTGAGACGCTGAGACTCTGAGACGCAGAGACTCTGAGACGCAGAGACGCTGAGACGCAGAGACGCTGAGACGCAGAGACGCTGAGACGCAGAGACACTGAGACGAAGAGACACTGAGACACTGAGACGCAGAGACGCAGAGACGCTGAGACACTGAGACACTGAGACGCAGAGACTCTGAGACGCAGAGACTCGGAGACGCAGAGACTCGGAGACGCAGAGACTCTGAGTCGCAGAGACGCAGAGACTCTGAGACGCAGCGACTCTAAGACGCAGACACACTGTGACACAGAGACACTGAGACACTGAGACGCAGACACGCAGAGACGCATAGAAACTGAGACACTGAGACGCAGACACCCTGAGACGCAGAGACGCGGAGACTCTGAGACACTGAGACACTGAGACACTGAGACGCAGAGACGCTGAGACACTGAGACACTGAGACGCAGAGACTCTGAGACGCAGAGACTCTGAGACGCGGAGACACTGTGACACAGTGACACTGAGACACTGAGACACAGAGACGCAGAGACACTGAGACCCTGAGACACTGAGACGCAGAGACGCTGAGACACAGAGACGCAGAGACTCTGAGACGCAGAGACTCTGAGACGCAGAGACACTGTGACACAGTGACACTGAGACACTGAGACGCAGAGACACTGAGACGCAGAGACGCTTAGAAACTGAGACACTGAGACGCAGAGACTCTGTGACGCAGAGACGCGGAGACTCCGAGACACTGAGACACTGAGACGCAGAGACGCAGAGACTCTGAGACGCAGAGACTCTGAGACGCAGAGACTCTGAGACGCAGCGAAACTGAGACACTGAGACGCAGAGACGCTGAGACACTGAGACGCTGAGGCACAGGGACTCTGAGACGCAGACACTCGGAGACGCAGACACTCTGAGACGCAGAGACGCAGAGACTCTGAGACGCAGAGACGCTGAGACGCAGAGACACTGAGACGCAGAGACGCTGAGACGCAGAGACTCTGAGACGCAGAGACTCTGAGACGCCGTGACTCTGAGACGCAGAGACACTGTGACACAGAGACACTGAGACGCAGAGACGCTTAGAAACTGAGACACTGAGACGCAGAGACTCTGTGACGCAGAGACGCGGAGACTCCGAGACACTGTGACACTGAGACGCAGAGACGCAGAGACTCTGAGACGCAGAGACTCTGAGACGCAGAGACACTGTGACACAGTGACACTGAGACACTGAGACGCAGAGACACTGAGACGCAGAGACGCTTAGAAACTGAGACACTGAGACGCAGAGACTCTGTGACGCAGAGACGCGGAGACTCCGAGACACTGAGACACTGAGACGCAGAGACTCTGAGACGCAGAGACTCTGAGACGCAGAGACTCTGAGACGCAGCGACTCTGAGACGCAGAGACACTGAGACACTGAGACGCAGAGACTCTGAGACGCAGAGACGCTGAGACGCTGAGACTCTGAGACGCAGAGACTCTGAGACGCAGAGACGCTGAGACGCAGAGACGCTGAGACGCAGAGACGCTGAGACGCAGAGACACTGAGACGAAGAGACACTGAGACACTGAGACGCAGAGACGCAGAGACGCTGAGACACTGAGACACTGAGACGCAGAGACTCTGAGACGCAGAGACTCGGAGACGCAGAGACTCGGAGACGCAGAGACTCTGAGTCGCAGAGACGCAGAGACTCTGAGACGCAGCGACTCTAAGACGCAGACACACTGTGACACAGAGACACTGAGACACTGAGACGCAGACACGCAGAGACGCATAGAAACTGAGACACTGAGACGCAGACACCCTGAGACGCAGAGACGCGGAGACTCTGAGACACTGAGACACTGAGACACTGAGACGCAGAGACGCTGAGACACTGAGACACTGAGACGCAGAGACTCTGAGACGCAGAGACTCTGAGACGCGGAGACACTGTGACACAGTGACACTGAGACACTGAGACACAGAGACGCAGAGACACTGAGACCCTGAGACACTGAGACGCAGAGACGCTGAGACACAGAGACGCAGAGACTCAGAGACGCAGAGACTCTGAGACGCAGAGACACTGTGACACAGTGACACTGAGACACTGAGACGCAGAGACACTGAGACGCAGAGACGCTTAGAAACTGAGACACTGAGACGCAGAGACTCTGTGACGCAGAGACGCGGAGACTCCGAGACACTGAGACACTGAGACGCAGAGACGCAGAGACTCTGAGACGCAGAGACTCTGAGACGCAGAGACTCTGAGACGCAGCGACTCTGAGACGCAGAGACACTGAGACACTGAGACGCAGAGACGCAGAGACTCTGAGACGCAGAGACGCTGAGACGCTGAGACTCTGAGACGCAGAGACTCTGAGACGCAGAGACGCTGAGACGCAGAGACGCTGAGACGCAGAGACGCTGAGACGCAGAGACACTGAGACGAAGAGACACTGAGACACTGAGACGCAGAGACGCAGAGACGCTGAGACACTGAGACACTGAGACGCAGAGACTCTGAGACGCAGAGACTCGGAGACGTAGAGACTCGGAGATGCAGAGACTCTGAGTCGCAGAGACGCAGAGACTCTGAGACGCAGCGACTCTAAGACGCAGACACACTGTGACACAGAGACACTGAGACACTGAGACGCAGACACGCAGAGACGCAGAGACGCGGAGACTCTGAGACACTGAGACACTGAGACGCAGAGACGCTGAGACACTGAGACACTGAGACGCAGAGACTCTGAGACGCAGAGACTCTGAGACGCGGAGACACTGTGACACAGTGACACTGAGACACTGAGACACAGAGACGCAGAGACACTGAGACCCTGAGACACTGAGACGCAGAGACGCTGAGACACAGAGACGCAGAGACACTGAGACGCAGAGACGCTGAGACGCAGAGACACTGTGACACAGAGACACTGAGACACTAAGACGCAGAGACGCAGAGATGTTGAGACGCTGAGACACTGAGACGCAGAGACGCTGAGACGCAGAGACGCAGAGACACTGAGACGCAGAGACGCAGAGTCCAGAGACTCTGAGACGCAGAGACACAGAGACTCTGAGATTCTGAGACTCTGAGACACTGAGACACTGAGACGCAGAGACTCTGAGACGCAGAGAGTCTGAGATGCAGAGACTCTGAGATGCAGAGACTCTGAGACGCAGAGACTCTGAGACGCAGAGTCTCTAAGACGCAGAGACACTGTGACACAGAGACACTAAGACGCTGAGACGCAGAAATGCAGAGACGCTGAGACACTGAGACACTGAGCCGCATTGACTCTGAGATGCAGAGACGCAGAGATTCTGAGCCGCAGAGACTCTGAGACGCAGAGACACTGTGACAATGAGACACTGAGACACAGAGATGCAGAGACACTGAGACCCTGAGACTCTGAGACGCAGAGACGCTGAGACACTGAGACGCAGAGGCACTGAGACGCAGAGGCTCTGAGACGCAGAGACGCAGAGACTCGGAGACGCTGAGACGCTGAGACACTGAGACGCAGAGACGCAGAGACTCTGAGACGCAGAGCCACTGAGACGCAGAGACACTGAGACGCAGAGACGCTGAGGCGCAGAGACGCAGAGACTCTGGGACGCAGAGACGCAGAGACGCAGAGACTCTGAGACGCAGAGACACTGAGACGCAGAGATGCTGAGACGCAGAGACGCAGAGACCCTGAGACGCAGAGACGCTGAGACGCAGAGACGCAGAGACACTGAGACACTGTGACACAGAGACACTGAGACACTGAGACGCAGAGACGCAGAGATGCTGAGACGCTGAGACACTGAGACGCAGAGACGCAGAGACTCTGAGACGCAGAGACGCAGAGACACTGAGACGCAGAGACGCAGAGTCCAGAGACTCTGAGAGGCAGAGACGCAGAGACTCTGAGATGCTGAGACTCTGAGACACTGAGACGCAGAGACTCTGAGACGCAGAGACTCTGAGATGCAGAGACTCTGAGATGCAGAGACTCTGAGACGCAGAGACTCTAAGACGCAGAGACTCTGAGACGCAGAGACACTGTGACACAGAGACACTAAGACGCTGAGACGCAGAAATGCAGAGACGCTGAGACACTGAGACACTGAGCCGCATTGACTCTGAGATGCAGAGAAGCAGAGATTCTGAGCCGCAGAGACTCTGAGACGCAGAGACACTGTGACAATGAGACACTGAGACACAGAGACGCAGAGACACTGAGACTCTGAGACGCAGAGACACTGTGACACAGAGACACTGAGACGCTGAGACGCAGAGACGCTGAGACACTGAGACGCAGAGACACTGAGACGCTGAGACGCAGAGACGCAGAGAAACTGAGACACTGAGACACCGAGGCACAGAGACTCTGAGACGCAGACACTCGGAGACGCAGACACTCTGAGACGCAGAGACGCAGAGACTCTGAGACGCAGAGACTCTGAGACGCAGCGACTCTGAGACGCAGAGACACTGTGACACAGACACTGAGACACTGAGACGCAGAGACGCAGAGACTCTGAGACGCAGAGACGCTGAGACGCAGAGACTCTGAGAACCAGAGACTCTGAGATGCAGAGACGCAGAGACGCTGAGACGCAGAGACACTGAGACGCAGAGACGCAGAGAAGCAGAGACACTGAGACTCTGAGACGCAGAGACTCGGAGACGCAGAGACTCGGAGACGCAGAGAAACTGTGACACAGAGACACTGAGACACTGAGACGCAGAGACGCAGAGACGCTGAGACACTGACACACTGAGACACTGAGACGCAGAGACTCTGAGACGCAGAGACTCTGAGACGGAGAGACTCTGAGACTCTGAGACGCAGACACTCTGAGACGCAGAGACACTGAGACGCAGAGAAACTGAGACGCAGAGACACTGAGACGCAGAGACACTGTGACACAGAGACTCTGAGACGCAAAGACGCTGAGACGCAGAGACTCTGAGACGCAGAGACTCTGAGACGCAGCGACTCTGAGACGCAGAGACACTTTGACACAGAGACACTGAGACACTGAGACGCAGAGAGTCTGAGACGCAGAGACTCTGAGACGCAGAGACACTGTGATACAGAGACACTGAGACACAGAGACGCAGAGACGCTAAGACACTGAGACGCAGGGACACTGTGACACTGTGACAATGAGACACTGAGACACAGAGACGCAGAGACACTGAGACCCTGAGACTCTGAGACGCAGAGACGCTAAGACACTGAGACACTGAGACGCAGAGAAACTGAGAGACTGAGACGCAGAGACGCTGAGACGCAGAGACACTGAGACGCAGAGACACTGAGACGCAGAGACACTGAGACGCAGAGACTCTGAGACGCAGAGACACTGAGACGCAGAGAAACTGAGAGACTGAGACGCAGAGACTCTGAGACGCAGAGACTCTGAGATGCAGAGACTCTGAGACGGAGAGACTCTGAGACTCTGAGACGCCGACACTCTGAGACGCAGAGACACTGAGACGCAGAGAAACTGAGACGCAGAGACACTGAGACGCAGAGACACTGTGACACAGAGACTCTGAGACGCAGAGACGCTGAGACGCAGAGACTCTGAGACGCAGAGACTCTGAGACGCAGAGACGCTGAGAGGCAGAGACGCTGAGACACTGAGACGCAGAGACGCGGAAACGCAGAGACGCTGTGAGGCAGAGACGCTGAGACGCAGAGACACTGAGACACTGAGACGCAGAGACTCTGAGACGCAGAGACTCTGAGACGCAGAGACGCTGAGACACTGAGACGCAGAGACTCTGAGACGCAGAGACTCTGAGACGCAGAGACGCTGAGACACTGAGACGCAGAGAAACTGTGATGCTGAGATGCAGAGACACTGAGACACAGAGACACTGAGACGCAGAGACGCTGAGACGCAGAGACACTGAGACACTGAGACGCAAACACTCTGAGACGCGGAGACACTGAGACGCAGAGAAACTGAGAGGCTGAGACGCAGAGACGCTGAGACACAGAGACACTGAGACGCAGAGACACTGAGACGCAGAGACTCTGAGACGCAGAGACACTGAGACACTGAGACACAGAGACACAGAGACGCAGAGACGCAGGGACTCTGAGACGGAGAGACTCTGTGACGCAGAGACTCTGAGACGCAGAGACGCTGAGACGCAGAGACGCTGAGAGGCAGAGATGCTGAGACACTGAGACGCAGAGACGCGGAAACGCAGAGACGCTGAGAGGCAGAGACACTGAGACGCAGAGAAACTGAGACGCAGAGACTCTGAGACGCAGAGACGCTGAGACGCAGAGACTCTGAGACGCAGAGACACTGTGACGCAGAGACTCTGAGACGCAGAGACGCTGAGACGCAGAGACTCTGAGACGCAGAGACGCTGAGAGGCAGAGATGCTGAGACACTGAGACGCAGAGACGCGGAAACGCAGAGACGCTGAGAGGCAGAGACACTGAGACGCAGAGACACTGAGACACTGAGACGCAGAGACGCGGAGACGCAGAGACGCTGAGACACTGAGACACTGCGACGCAGAGACTCTGAGACGCAGAGACTCTGAGACGCAGAGACGCTGAGACATTGAGACACTTAGACGCAGAGACTCTGAGAGCAGAGACGCAGAGACTCTGAGACGCAGAGACACTGTGACACAGCGACACTGAGACACTGAGACACAGAGACGCAGAGATGCTGAGGCACAGAGACTCTGAGACGCAGACACTCGGAGACGCAGAGACGCAGAGACTCTGAGACGCAGACACTTGGAGACGCAGACACTCTGAGACACTGAGACTCTGAGACGCAGAGACGCTGAGACTCTGAGACGCAGAGACTCTGAGACGCAGAGACGCAGAGAAACTGAGACACTGAGACACCGAGGCACAGAGACTCTGAGACGCAGACACTCGGAGACGCAGACACTCTGAGACGCAGAGACGCAGAGACTCTGAGACGCTGTGACTCTGAGACGCAGCGACTCTGAGACGCAGAGACACAGAGACACTGAGACGCAGAGACGCAGAGACTCTGAGATGCAGAGACGCTGAGACGCAGAGACTCTGAGACGCAGAGACTCTGAGACGCAGTGACTCTGAGACGCAGACACACTGTGACACAGAGACACTGAGACACTGAGACGCAGAGACGCTGAGACGCAGAGACGCTGAGACGCAGAGACGCGGAGACTCTGAGACGCAGAGACACTGAGGCACAGAGACTCTGAGACATAGACACTCGGAGACGCAGACACTCTGAGACGCAGAGACTCTGAGACGCAGAGAATCTGAGACGCAGTGACTCTGAGACGCAGACACACTGTGACACAGAGACACTGAGACACTGAGACGCAGAGACGCTGAGACGCAGAGACGCTGAGACTCTGAGACGCAGAGACTCTGAGACGCAGAGACACTGTGACACAGCGAAACTGAGACACTGAGACGCAGAGACGCTGAGACACTGAGACGCTGAGGCACAGGGACTCTGAGACGCAGACACTCGGAGACGCAGACACTCTGAGACGCAGAGACGCAGAGACTCTGAGACGCAGAGACGCTGAGACGCAGAGACACTGAGACGCAGAGACGCTGAGACGCAGAGACTCTGAGACGCAGAGACTCTGAGACGCCGTGACTCTGAGACGCAGAGACACTGTGACACAGAGACACTGAGACGCAGAGACGCTTAGAAACTGAGACACTGAGACGCAGAGACTCTGTGACGCAGAGACGCGGAGACTCCGAGACACTGTGACACTGAGACGCAGAGACGCAGAGACTCTGAGACGCAGAGACTCTGTGACGCAGAGACGCGGAGACTCCGAGACACTGAGACACTGAGACGCAGAGACGCAGAGACTCTGAGACGCAGAGACTCTGAGACGCAGAGACTCTGAGACGCAGAGACTCTGAGACGCAGCGACTCTGAGACGCAGAGACACTGAGACACTGAGACGCAGAGACGCAGAGACTCTGAGACGCAGAGACGCTGAGACGCTGAGACTCTGAGACGCAGAGACTCTGAGACGCAGAGACGCTGAGACGCAGAGACGCTGAGACGCAGAGACGCTGAGACGCAGAGACACTGAGACGAAGAGACACTGAGACACTGAGACGCAGAGACGCAGAGACGCTGAGACACTGAGACACTGAGACGCAGAGACTCTGAGACGCAGAGACTCGGAGACGTAGAGACTCGGAGACGCAGAGACTCTGAGTCGCAGAGACGCAGAGACTCTGAGACGCAGCGACTCTAAGACGCAGACACACTGTGACGCAGAGACACTGAGACACTGAGACGCAGACACGCAGAGACGCAGAGACGCGGAGACTCTGAGACACTGAGACACTGAGACGCAGAGACGCTGAGACACTGAGACGCAGAGACTCTGAGACGCAGAGACTCTGAGACGCGGAGACACTGTGACACAGTGACACTGAGACACTGAGACACAGAGACGCAGAGACACTGAGACCCTGAGACACTGAGACGCAGAGACGCTGAGACACAGAGACGCAGAGACACTGAGACGCAGAGACGCTGAGACGCAGAGACACTGTGACACAGAGACACTGAGACACTAAGACGCAGAGACGCAGAGACGCAGAGATGTTGAGACGCTGAGACACTGAGACGCAGAGACGCTGAGACGCAGAGACGCAGAGACACTGAGACGCAGAGACGCAGAGTCCCGAGACTCTGAGACGCAGAGACACAGAGACTCTGAGATTCTGAGACTCTGAGACACTGAGACACTGAGACGCAGAGACTCTGAGACGCAGAGAGTCTGAGATGCAGAGACTCTGAGATGCAGAGACTCTGAGACGCAGAGACTCTGAGACGCAGAGTCTCTAAGACGCAGAGACACTGTGACACAGAGACACTAAGACGCTGAGACGCAGAAATGCAGAGACGCTGAGACACTGAGACACTGAGCCGCATTGACTCTGAGATGCAGAGACGCAGAGATTCTGTGCCGCAGAGACTCTGAGACGCAGAGACACTGTGACAATGAGACACTGAGACACAGAGATGCAGAGACACTGAGACCCTGAGACTCTGAGACGCAGAGACGCTGAGACACTGAGACGCAGAGGCACTGAGACGCAGAGGCTCTGAGACGCAGAGACGCAGAGACTCGGAGACGCTGAGACGCTGAGACACTGAGACGCAGAGACGCAGAGACTCTGAGACGCAGAGCCACTGAGACGCAGAGACACTGAGACGCAGAGACGCTGAGGCGCAGAGACGCAGAGACTCTGGGACGCAGAGACGCAGAGACGCAGAGACTCTGAGACGCAGAGACACTGAGACGCAGAGATGCTGAGACGCAGAGACGCAGAGACCCTGAGACGCAGAGACGCTGAGACGCAGAGACGCAGAGACACTGAGACACTGTGACACAGAGACACTGAGACACTGAGACGCAGAGACGCAGAGATGCTGAGATGCTGAGACACTGAGACGCAGAGACGCAGAGACTCTGAGACGCAGAGACGCAGAGACACTGAGACGCAGAGACGCAGAGTCCAGAGACTCTGAGAGGCAGAGACGCAGAGACTCTGAGATGCTGAGACTCTGAGACACTGAGAGGCAGAGACTCTGAGACGCTGACACGCAGTGTCTCTGAGACGTAGAGACTCTGAGACGCACATACACTGAGAGACAGAGAATCTGAGACACAGGGACGCAGAGACGCAGAAACTCTGAGACGCAGAGACTCTGAGACGCAAAGACGCTGAGACGCAGAGACTACGAGACAAAGTGTTGCTGAGATGCAGAGACTCTGAGATTCTGAGACTCTGAGACTCAGAGACAGAGAGACTCTGAGACGCAGAGACGCAGAGACTCTGAGACGCAGAGTCTCTGAGACACAGAAACGCAGAGACTCTGAGACACAGACACCCTGAGATTCAGGGACGCTGAGACGCTGAAACTCTGAGACTCTGAGACACTGAGACGCAGAGACTTTGAGATGCAGAGACTTTGAGACGCAGAGACTTTGAGATGCAGAGACTTTGAGATGCAGAGACTTTGAGACGCAGAGACGTTGAGACGCTGAGACGTAGAGACGCTCAAACGCAGGGATGCTGAGGCGCAGAGAGTCTGAGACGCAGAGAGTCTGAGACGCAGAGACGCTGAGACGTAGAGGAGTAGAGATGCTGAGACACCGAGTCGCTGAGAAATAGAGGCGTAGAGGCGTAGAGACGCTGAGACGCCGAGACGCTGAGACGCTGAGACGCAGAGGAGCTGAGATGGAGCGACTCTGAGATGCAGAGAGACTGAGACGCTGAGACTCGGAGAGGCAGAGATGCTAAGACGCAGCGACGCTGAGACGCAGGGACGCTGAGACGCAGAGACGCTGAGACGCAGAGACGCTGAGAGGCAGAGACGCTGAGACTCAGAGACTCTGAGACACGAGGCGGAGAGACTCTGAGATGCAGAGACTCTGGGACGCAGAGACGCTGAGGCGTCGAGCCGTAGGGAGGCTGAGGCACAGAGATGCTGAGACGGAGAGACTCTGAGACGCAGAGAAGCTGAGACGCAAAGATACAGAGACTCTGAGACTCTGAGGCACAGAGAATCTGAGACGCTCAGATGCAGAGACGCAGAGATGCAGAGACTCTGAGACGCAGAGACTCTGAGACGCAGAGACACTGAGACGCAGAGACACTGAGACAGAGAGACGGAGAGACTCTGAGACGCAGAGACTCTGGGACACAGAGACGCTGAGGCGTCGAGCCGTAGGGAGGCTGAGGTGCAGAGACGCTGAGACGCAGAGACGCTGAGACACAGAGACTCTGAGATGCAGAAATTCTGAGACGCAGAGACACTGAGACGCTGAGGTGCAGAGACGCAGAGACGCTGAGACGCTGAGACTCTGAGACGCTGAGACGCAGAGACGCTGAGTCGCAGAGACGTAGAGATGCTGAGACGCTGAGTCGCAGAGACGCTGAGACGCAGAGACGCTGAGGCGCAGAGATTCTGAGACGCTGAGTCGCAGAGACGTAGAGACGCTGAGACGCTGAGACTCTGAGACGCTGAGACGCAGAGACGCTGAGTCGCAGAGACGCTGAGACGCAGAGATTCTGAGACGCAGATACTCTGAGGCACAGAGACGCTGAGAATCAGAGACACAGAGACTGTGAGATGCAGAGTCTCTGAGACACAGAGACACTGAGACGCAGACACGCAGAGACTGTGAGACGCAGAGACTGTGAGACGCAGGGACGCTGAGACGCAGAGACGCTGAGACGCAGAGACGCAGAGACACAAAGACTCTGAGACGCAGAGACTCTGAGACGCAGAGACTGTGAGACGCAGAGATCCTGAGACGCTGAGGCGCTGAGACGCAGAGTCGCTGAGACTCAGAGACGCTGAAACGCAAGGATGCTGAGGCAGAGAGAGTCTGAGATGCTGAGACGCAGAGACTCTGAGACGCAGAGACTTTGAGACGCTGAGATGCAGAGAATCTGAGAAACAGAGACGCTGAGACGAAGAGGTGCTTAGACACTGAGACTCAGAGACTCTAGACACAGAGACTCTGAGATGCAGACACAATGAGGCGAAGAGACCATGAGACACAGAGTCTCTGAGACATAGAGACTCAGAGACGGAGAGAATCTGAGACGCAGAGACTCTGAGATGCAGAGCCGCTGAGGTGCAGAGACCCTGAGATGCAGAGGCCCTTAGACGCAGAGACTCTGAGAGACAGAGATGCTGAGACGCAGACACTCTGAGAGACAGAGATGCTGAGACAAAGAGACTCTGAGACACAGAGACGCTGAGACGAAGAGATGCAGAGACACTGAGACGGAGAGACGTAGAGACGCTGAGATACAGAGACTCTGAGACGCAGAGACGCAGAGACTCTGAGACGCTGAGATGCTGAGACGCAGAGACTCTGAAATGCAGAGACTGTGAGACGCAGAGACGCCGAGACCCAAAGACGCTGAGAGGCAGAGAGTCTGAGACTCTTAGACTCTGAGACGCAGAGACTCAGAGAGGGAGAGACTCTGAGACTCTGAGACACAGAGACTCTGAGACACAGAAACTCTGAGACGCTGAGATGGTGAGTCGCAGAGACTCTGATAGGCAGAGACTCTGAGAGGCCAAGACGCTGAGATGCAGACACTCTGAGATGCAAAGACGCTGAGACGCAGAGACCCTGAGAGGCAGAGAGTCTGAGACGCTGAGACTCTGAGACGCTGAGACTCTGATAAGCAGAGGCGCAGAGACGCTGAGACACTGAGACGCAGAGACTCTGAGACGCAGACACTGAGACGCTGAGACACAGAGACTCTGAGACGCAGAGACTCTGTCTCAGAGTCTCAGAGTCTCTGCATCTCGGCATCTCTGCTTCTCTGCGTCTCAGAGTCTCTGCGTCTCAGAGTTTCACAGTCTCTGAGTCTCTGCTTCACTGCTTCTCTGCGTCTCAGAGTCTCTGCGTTTCAGCGTCTCAGAGTCTCTGCGTCTCAGCATCTCAGCTTATCTGCGTCTCAGAGTCTCACAGTCTCCGCATCTCAACGTCTCAGAGTCTCAGAGTGTCTGAGGCTCTGCGTCTCAGAGTCTCTGCGCCTCAGAGTCTCAGAGTGTCTGCGTCTCTGCGTCTCAGATTCTCTGCGTCTCTGCGTCTCAGAGTCTCTGCGTCTCAGAGTCTCTGCGTCTCAGAGTCTACGTCTCAGAGTCTCTGCGTCTCAGAGTCTACGTCTCAGACTCTCTGTGTCTCAGAGTCTACGTCTCAGAGTCTCTGCGTCTCTGAGTCTCTGCGTCTCTGGGTTTCAGAGTCTCAGGTTCACTGTGTCTCAGCATCTCAGCGTCTCTGCGTCTCTGTGCCTCTGCTTCACAGATTCTCTGAGTCTCTGCGTCTCAGCGTCTCTGCGTCTTCGCGTCTCAGAGTCTCAACGTCTCAGATTCTCTGAGTGTCTGCATCTCTGTGTCTCAGAGACTCAGCTTCTCAGTGTCTGTGCATCTCAGAGACTCTGAGTCTCTGCGTCTCAGCGTCTCTGAATCTCTGAGTCTCTGTGTTTCTGCGTCTCAACATCTCTGCATCTCAGTGTCGCAGACTCTCAGACTCTTTGCGTCTCTGCGTCTCTGCTTTTCAGAGTCGCTGAGTCTCTGCATCTTAACGTCTCTGCATTTCGGCGTCTCTGAGTCTCAGAGTCTCTGCATCTCGGCGTCTCTGAGTCTCAGAGTCTCTTCGTCTCAGAGACTCAGAGTCTCTGCGTCTCAGAGTGTCTGAGTCTCAGAGTCTCTGAGTCTCAGAGTCTATGAATCTCAGAGTCTCTTTGTCTCAGTGTCTCAGCATCTCTGCATCTCTGCGTCTCTGCGTGTCTGAGTCTCTGCGTCTCTGCGTCTCAGAGTCTCAGAGAATCTGCGTTTCAGCTTCCCTGCGTCTCTGCACCTCAGAGTCACTGAGTCACTGAGTCTCTGAGTCTCTGCGTCTCTGCGTCTCAGAGTGTCTGCGTCTCAGAGTCTGCGTCTTTGCGTCTCAGAGTCTCAGCGTCTCAGTGTCTCCGTGTCTCAGAGTCTCAGCGTCTCAGCATCTCAGATTCTCTGTGCCTCTGCGTCTCAGAGTCTCTGCATCTCTGCATCTCAGAGTCTCTGCGTCTCTGCATCTCAGATTCTCAGGAACTCCGCATTTCAGAGTCACAGTGTCTTAGATTCTCAGAGTCTCAGAGTCTCGGAGTCTCTGTGTCTCAGAGTCTCTGTGTCTCAGAGTCTCTGTGACTGCGTCTCTGAGTCTCAGAGTGTCTGCGTCTCAGAGTCTCGGGGTCTCTGAGTCGCTGTGTCTCATCATCTCAGCGTCTCTGCGACTCAGTGTCTTTGCGTCTCAGAGTCTCAGAGTCTCTGAGTCACTGCGTCTCATTGTCTCAGCGTCTCAGAATCTCGCGTCTCAGATTCTCTGTGTCTCAGAGTCTCAGCATTTCAGTCTCGTCGTCTCAGAGTCTCTGCGTCTCAGAGTCTCTGCGTCTCAGAGTCTCAGAGTGTCTGCGTCTCAGAGTCTCAGAGTCTCTGCATCTCAGATTCTCAGAGACTCTGCGTCTTAGAGTCACTGCGTCTCTCCGTCTCAGCGTCCCAGAGTGTCTGCGTCTCAGAGTCTCCGTGTCTCAGGGTCTCTGTGTCTCAGAGTCTCTGCGTCTCTGTGTCTCAGAGTCTCTGCGACTCAGTCTGTGTGGCTCAGAGTCTCTGCGTCTCAGAGTCTCGGAGTGTCTGCGTATGAGAGTCTCTGCGTCTATGCATCTCAGTCTCAGCATCTCAGTGTCTCTGCATCTCAGAGTCTCAGCGTCTCAGAGTCTCTGCGTCTCTGTGTCTCAGAGTCTCTGCGTCTCAGTCTGTGTGGCTCAGAGTCTCTGCGTCTCAGAGTCTCGGAGTGTCTGCGTATGAGAGTCTCTGCGTCTATGCATCTCAGTCTCAGCATCTCAGTGTCTCTGCATCTCAGAGTCTCAGCGTCTCAGAGTCTCTGCGTCTCTGTGTCTCTACATCTCAGAGTCTCAGCGTCTCAGAGTCTCTGCGTCTCTGCATCTCAGAGTCTCAGAGTCTTTGCGTCTGAGTCTCAGAGTCTCAGATTCTCAGCGTCTCAGAGTCTTAGAATCTCATAGTCTCAGAGTTTCTTCGTCTTTGCATCTCTGTGTCTCAGTGTCTCTGAGTCTCTGCGTCTCAGCTTCTCTGCGTCTCAGAATCTCAGAGTCTCAGAGTCTCTGCTTGTGTGCGTCTCAGTGTCTCAGAGTCTCTGCATCTCAGAGTCTCTGCGTCTCTGTGTGTCTGCGTCTCTGAGGCTCTGCATCTCAGCGTCTCTCCGTCTCAAAGTCTCAGAGTCAGTGCGTCTCAGTGTTTCAACGTTTCAGCGTCTCTGCATCTCAGCGACTTAGAGTCTCAGAGTCTCTGCGCCTCTGCGTTTCTGCGTCTCTGCGTCTCAGAGTCTCAGACACTTGGAGTCTCTGCGTCTCAGCGTCTCTGCATCTCACAGTCTCAGAGTCTCAGCGTCTCTGCGTCTCAGAGTCTCAGTTTCTCTGTGTCTCTTTGTCTGAACATCTCTGAGTCGCTGCATCTCTGCATCTCAGATCCTCTGAGTCTCTGCGTCTTAGCGTCTCTGAATCTCAGCGTCTCAGAGTCTCAGAGTCTCTGCGTCTCAGAATCTCTGCATCTCAGATTCTCTGCGTTTGAGAGTCTCTGCGTCTCAGAGTCTCTGAGTCTCTGCATCTCAGAGTCTCAGAGACCCTGCGTCTTAGACTCTCTGTGCCTCTGGGTCTCTGCTTCTCAGAGTCTCTGTGTCTCAGAATTCCTGCGTCTCAGAGTCTCTGCGTCTCAGAGTCTCTGAGTCTCAGAGTCTCTGCGTCTCTGTGACTCTGCGTCTCTGCATCTCAGAGTCTCTGCGTCTCGGAGTCTCTGCGTCTCAGAGACTCTGTGTCTCAGAGTGTATGCGTCTCTGCGTCTCAGAGTGTCTGCATCTCTGCGTCTCCGCACCTCAGAGTCTCCGAGACTCAGTGTCTCAGAGTCACAGTGTCTTAGAGTCTTGGAATCTCAGAGTCTCAGAGTCTCTGCGTCACCGCGGCTCAGAGTCTCTGCATCTCAGAGTCTCGGAGTCTCTGCCGATCAGAGTCTCTGTGTCTCTGCGTATCTGTGTCTCTGCGTCTCAGAGTCTCTGCGTCTCAGAGTCTCAGCATCTCAGCTTCTCAGATTCTCTGCGTCTCAGAGTCTCTGCGTCTCAGAGTCTCAGCATCTCAGCTTCTCAGATTCTCTGCGTCTCAGAGTCTCTGCGTCTCTGCGTCTCAGAGTTTCAGCGTCACAGTGTCTCTGCATCTCAGAGTCTCTGCATCTCTGCGTCTCAGAGTCTCTGCGTCTCAGAATCTCTGCATCTCTGCATCTCAGAGTCTCAGTGTCTGTATGTCTCAGAGTCTCTGCACCTCTGCGTCTCAGAGTCTCTGCGTCTCTGTGTCTCAGAGTCACTGGGGCTCTGAGTATCTGAGTCTGTGTCTCAGCGTCTCTGCATCTCAGAGTCTCAGAATCTCTGCGTCTCAGAGTCTCAGAGTCTCTGCTTGTCAGCGTCTCAGTGTCGCCGTGTCTCTGTATCTCAGAGTCTCTGCGTCTCTGCGTCTCAGAGCCTCTGCGTCTCAGTGTCACTGAGTCTCTCAGCCTCTGAGTCTCTGTGTCTCAGCGCCTCAGCGTCCCTGCGTCCTAGAGTCTCAGAGTCTCAGAGGCTCTGCCTGTCTGCGTCTCAGTGTCTCACAGTCTCTGTGTCTCAGAGTCTCTACGTCTCTGCGTCTCAGGGTCTCTGCGTCTCTGCGTCTCTGCATTTCAGAGTCTCTGCGTCTCAGTGTCTCACAGTCTCAGCATCTCAGCATCTCTGACCCTCAGAGTCTCTGAGGCTCTGCGTCTCAGCGTCTTTACGTCTCAGAGTCTCAGAGTCAGTGTGTCTCAGCGTTTCAGCATCTCTGTGTCTCTGCATCTCTGCGTCTCAAAGCCTCTGAGTCTCTGCATCTCAGCGTCTCAGTGACTCAGAGTCTCAGAGTCTCTGCGCCTCTGCATTTCTGCGTCTCTGCATCTCACAGTCTCAGAGTTTCAGCATCTCTGCGTTTCAGCGTCTCAGAGTCTCAGTTTCTCTGCGTCTCAGAATCTCTGCATTTCAAATTCTCTGCATTTCAAATTCTCTGTGTCTCAGAGTCTTTGTGTCTCAGAGTGTCTGCATCTCAGAGTCTCAGAGTCTCAGCGTCTCAGAGTCCCTGCATCTCAGAGTCTCAGGGACCCTGCGTCTTAGAGTCACTGCATCTCTGCGACTCAGCGTCCCAGTGTCTCTGCGTTTCAGAGTCTCAGCATCTTAGAGTCACTACGTCTCTGTGCCTCAGAGTCTCTGCGCATCAGAGTCTCTGCGTCTCAGAGTGTCAGTCTCAGAGTCTCAGCGTCTCAGAGTCTGAGAGTCTCTGCGTCTCTGCATCTCAGAGTCACTGCGTCACAGAGTCTCAGTGTGTCATAGTCCCAGCGTCTCTGCGTCTCAGAGTCTCTGAGGATATGTGTCTCAGCGTCACAGCGCCTCTGCGTCTCAGAGTCACGTAGTCTCTGCGTCTCTGCGTCTCAGAATCTCAGAGTCTCTGAGGATATGCATCTCAGCGCCTCTGCGTCTCAGAGTCTCGGACTCTCTGCATCTCAGAGTTTCCGAGTCTCAGATTCACTGCGCCTCAGCATCTCAGCGTCTCTGCGTCTCTGTGCCTCTACTTCACAGAGTCTCTGAGCCTCTGCGTCTTTGCATCTCTGCGTCTCAGAGTCTCTGAGTCTCTGCGTCTCTGCGTCTCAGAGTCTCAGCGCCTCTGCGTCTCAGGGTCTCTGCGTCTCAGAGTCTCAGCACTTCAGAGTCTCAGAGTCTCTGTGTCTCAGAGTCACTGAGTCTCTGAGTCTCTGTGTCTCTGTGTCTCAGCATCTCAGCGTCTCTGCGTCTCAGCGTGTCAGAGTCTCAGAGTCTTTGCGTCTGAGTCTCAAAGTCTCAGAGTCTCAGCGTCTCAGAGTCTCAGAGTCTCATAGTCCTAGAATTTCTTCATCTCTGCGTCTCAGCTTCTCTGCAACTCAGAATCCCAGAGTCTCAGAGTCTCTGCTTGTCTGTGACTCAGTGTCTCAGAGTCTTTGTGTCTCAGAGTCTCTACTTCTCTGCATCTCAGAGTCTCTGCGTCCCTGCGTCTCAGTGCCTCTGCGTCTCAGAGTCTCAGCGTCTCAGAGTCGCTACGTCTCTGCGCCTCAGAGTCTTTGCCTCTCTGCATCTCTGCGTCTCAGCGTCTCTGCATCTCAGAGTCTCACAGTCTCAGCATCTCAGCATCTCTGAGCCTCAGAGTCTCTGAGGCTCTGCGTCTCAGCGTCCCTACGTCTCAGAATCTCTGCGTCTCTGCGTCTCAGAGTGTCTACGAACCTGAGTCTCTGCATCTCAGAGTCCCAGAGTCACTGCGTCTCAGAGTCTCAGAATCTCTGCATCTCTGCATCACTGTATCTCAGAGTCTCTGCTTCTCAAAGTCTCTGCGTCTCTGCGTCTCAGAGTCTCAGAGTCTTTGCGTCTCAGAGTCTCAGAGTCACTGCGTCACAGAGTCTCTGCGTCTCTGCATCTCAGTGAGTCAGAGTCTCAGAGTCTCTGCGCCTCTGCGTCTCTGCATCTAGAGTCTCGGACACTTGGAGTCTCTGCGTCTCAGCATCTCACAGCCTCAGAGTCTCAGCGTCTCTGCATCTCTGCATCTCAGTGTCTCAGTTTCTCTGCATCTCTGTGTCTTAGAATCTCTGCGTCTCTGCGTCTCAGAGTCTCTGAGTCTCTGAACCTCTGTGTCTCATCGTCTCTGCATCTCAGATCCTCTACGTCTCTGCATCTTAGCGTCTCTGCATCTCTGAGTCTCTGCATCTCAGCGTCTCAGTTTCTCTGCGTCTCAGAATCTCTGCATCTCAGATTCTCTGCATTTCAGAGTCTCTGTGACTCAGAGTCCCTGTGTCTCAGAGTGTCTGCGTCTCAGACCCTCAGAGTCTCAGCGTCTCAGCGTCTCAGAGTCTCTGCATCTCAGAGTCTCAGAGTCTCAGAGACCCTGCGTCTTAGAGTCACTGCGTCTCTGTGACTCAGCATCACAGTGTCTCTGCGTCTCAGAGTCTCAGCGTCTCAGAGTCTCTGCGTCTCTGCATCTCAGAGTCTCTACGTCTCAGAGTCTCTACGTCTCAGAGTCTCAGAGACTCAGAGTCTCCGCGTCTGAGAGTGTGTGCGTCTGAGAGTGTCTGCGTCTCTGTGTCTCAGAGTCTCTGCGTCTCAGAGTCGCTGCGACTCAGAGTCGCTGCGGCTCAGAGTCTCTGCGTCTCAGAGTCTCTGTTTCACTGTGAATCTGCGTCACTACGTCTCAGAGTCTCTGTTTCTCTCAGTCTCTGTGTCTCAGAATCTCTGTGTCTCAGTGTCTGTGCCTCAGAATGTCTGCGTCTCAGAGTCTCTGTGTCTCTGTCTCTACGTCTCTGCGTCTCATAGTCTCTGCATCTCAGAGTCTCTGTGTTTCTGCGTCTCAGTGTCTCTATGTCTCTGTGTCTCCTCATCTCAGAGTCATTGTGTCTCTGAGTCTTTGCGTCTCAGAGTCTCTGCGTCTCTTCGCCTCTGCATCTCAGAGTCTCTGCGTCTCAGAGTTTCTGCGTCTCTTCGCCTCTGCGTCTCTGCGCCTTAGAGTCTCTGCGCCTCTGTGCCTCTGCGTCTCTGCATGTCAGAATCTATGTTTCAGAGTCTCAGAGGCTCAGAGTTTCTCCTTCTCAGAGTGTCTGCGTCTCAGTCTCTGTGTCTCTACGTCTCTGCATCTCATAGTCTCTGCATCTCAGAGTCTCTGCATCTCTGCGTCTCTGCGTCTCAGTGTCTCTATGTTTCTGTGTCTCTTCATCTCAGAGTCATTGTGTCTCTGAGTCTTTGCGTCTCAGAGTCTCTGCGTCTCTTCGCCTCTGCGTCTCTGCATCTCTGCGCCTCAGAGTCTCTGCATCTCTGTGCCTCAGAGTCTCTGCGTCTCTGTGCCTCAGTGTCTCTGCGTCTCTGCGTCTCTGCATCTCAGAGTCTCAGAGTCTCAACGTCTCAGAGTCTCAGAGGCTCTGAGTCTCTCCTTCTCAGAGTGTCTGCGTCTCAGAGTCTCTGCGTCTCTTCGCCTCTGCGTCTCTGCGTCTCTGCGCCTCAGAGTCTCTGCGTCTCTGCGCCTCAGAGTCTCTGCGTCTCTGCGCCTCAGAGTCTCTGCGTCTCTGCGCCTCTGCGTCTCTGCATCTCAGAGTCTCAGAGTCTCTACGTCTCAGAGGCTCAGAGTGTCTCCTTCTCAGAGTGTCTCCGTCTCAGAGTCTCTGCGTCTCTTCGCCTCTGCGTCTCTGTGTCTCTGTGCCATAGAGTCTCTGTGTCTCTGCGCCTCAGAGTCTCTGCGCCTCTGCGTCTCTGCATCTCAGAGTCTCAGAGTCTCGACGTCTCAGAGGCTCAGAGATTCTCCTTCTCAGAGTGTCTGCGTCTCAGAGTCTCTCCATCTCAGAGTCTCTGCATCTCTGCGTCTCAGAGTCTCTGCTTCTCTGCTTCTCAGTGTATCTGCGTCTCAGGGTCTCTGGGTCTCAGGGTCTCAGCGTCTCTGGGTCTCAGGGTCTCTGTGTCTCTGGGTCTCTGTGTCTCTGCGACTCCGGTTCTCAGGGTCTCTGGATCTCAGTGTCTCTGGGTCTCTGGATCTCAGTGTCCCTGGGTCCCAGGGTTTCAGTGTCTCAGGGTCTCTGGGTCTTTGTGTCTCTGATTCTCTGGGTCTCTGGTTCTCTGGTTCTCTGGGTCTCAGTGTCTCTGTGTCTCAGCCTCTCAGGGTCTCTGTGTCTCAGGGTCTTTGGGTCTCAGGAGCTTAGGGTCTCAGTTTCTCTGTGTCTCAGTGCCTCAGGGTCTGAGTGTCTCAGGGTCTCTGGGTCTCTGGTTCACTCAGTCTCAGTGTTTCAGGGTCTCCGTGTCTCAGGGTCTCAGTGTCTCAGGGTCTCAGGGTCTCAGTGTCTCAGGGTCTCAGGGACTCAGTATCTCAGTTCCTCAATGTCTCAGGGTCTCAGTTTCTCAGTGTCTCATGTTCTCAGTGTCTCAGGGTCTCAGTGTCTCAGGGTCTCATGTTCTCAGGGTCTCAGTGTCCCAGGGTCTCAGTATTTCTGCGTCTCTGGGTCTCTGGGTAACTGGGTCTCAGTGTCTCAATTCCTCAATGTCTCAGGGTCTCAGGGTCTCTGGGTCTCTGGGTCTCAGGGTCTGAGTGTCTCTGGGTCTCAGGGTCAGAGTGCCTCAGGGTCTCTGGGTCTCTGTGTCCAAGGGTCTCAGGGTCTCAGTGTCTCAGTGTCTCAGGGTCTCAGTGTCTCAGTGTCTCAGGGTCTCAGTGTCCCTGGGTCTCTGGGTGTCTGGGTCTCAGGGTCTCCGCGTCTTCGGGTCTCAGGGTCGTTGGGTCTCTGGGCCTCAGGGTCTCTGGGTCTCTGGGTCTCTTGTTCTCTGGGTCTCTGGGTCTCAGTGTCACTGGGTCTCTGTGCCTCAGGTCTCAGGGTCTCAGGGTCTCTGTGTCTCAGGGTCTTTGGGTCTCAGGGTTCAGGTTCTCAGTGTCTCAGGGTCTCAGTGTCTCAGAGTCTCAGGGTCTCAGTGTCTCAGTGTCCCAGGGTCTCTGGTTCTCTGGGTCTCTCATTCTCAGGGCGACTGGGTCTCAGGCTCTCAGCGTCTTAGTGTCTCAGGGTCTCAGTGCCTCAAGGTCCAGGGTATCAGTGTCTCAGTGTCTCAGGGTCTCTGGGTCTCAGGGTCTCTGGTTCACTGGGCCTCAGTGTCTCAGGGACTCAGGGTCTCAGTGTCTCAGGGTCTCAGTGTCTCAGGGTCTCATGTTCTCAGGGTCTCTGTGTCTCAGTGTCTCAATGTCTCAGGCTCTCAGTGTCTCAGTGTGTCAGGGTCTCAGTGTCTCAGGGTCTCAGTGTCTCAGGGTCTCATGTTCTCAGGATCTCAGTGTCTCAGGGTCTCAGAGGGTCAGTGACTCAATGTCTCAGGGTCTCTGGGTCCCAGGATCTCATGGTCTCAGTGTCTCAGGGTCTCAGTTTCTCTGGGTCTCTGGGTCTCTGGTTCTCTGGGTCTCTGGTTTTCTGGGTCTCTGCGTCTCAGGGTCTCAGGTTCTTTGTGGCTCAGGGTCTCAGTGTCTCAGGGTTTCAGTGTCTCAGTGCCTCAGGGTGTGAAGGTCTCAGGGTCTCAGTGTCTCAGTCTCTCGGTGTCTCAAGGTCCAGTGTCTCAGTGTCTCAGTGCCTCAGGGTCTGAGTGTCTCAGGGTCTCAGTGTCGCAAGGCCCAGGGTCTCAGTGTCTCAGTGTCTCAGGGTCTCAGTGTCTCAGTGTCTCAGGTTTTCAGGGTCTCTGGGTCTCTGGTTCATTGGGTCTCAGTGTCTCAGGGTCTCAGTGTCTCAGTGTCTCAGAGTCTCAGGGTCTCAGGGTCTCAGGGTCTCCGTGTCTCAGTGTCTCAATGTCTCAGGGTCTCAGCGTCTCAGCTCTGAGGGTCACAGGGCATTTGGGTCTCAGTGTCTCGGTGTGTCAGGGTCTCTGGGTCTCAGTGTCTCAGGGTCTCAGGTTCTCAGGGTCTCTGGGTCACAGGGTCTGAGTGTCTCAGGGTCTCATTGTCTCAGGGTCTCAGTGTCTCACTGTCTCAGGGTCTCAGTGTCTCAGTGTCTCAGGGTCTCTGGTTCGCCGGGTCTCAGGGTCTCTGTGTCTCTGGAGCTCTGTGTCTCAGGGTCTCTGGGTCTCTGTTTCTGTGTCTCTGTGTCTCTGGGTCTCTAAGTCTCTGGGTCTCTGTGTCTCAGGGTCTCTGGGTCTTTGTGTCTCTGGGTCTCTGGGTCTCTAGGTCTATGTGTCTCAGTGTCTCAGGGTCTCAGGGTCTCTGTGTCTCAGGGTCTCTGGGTCTCTGGAGCTCTGTGTCTCAGTGTCTCTGGGTCTCTAGGTCTATGTGTCTCAGTGTCAGCATGCTGAATTTGGGGAGTGGGGCCACTGTCTCTCTGCAGGATCGGCTGCAGGGAAGATAAGCAGAACATCATGCCCCAATCAAACTGATCTTTTACCCTCCCGCTCCCCCCTCTCTCTCACTGGGACCCTCTCTTCCCCATTTCCCTGTCTGATAACCCACAACACAGGAGACAGAGAGAGAAACAGAGATAGAGAGAGACAGAGTGAGAGATTGAGAGAGAGAGACAGAGAAAGAGAGAGTGAGGCAGAGAGACAGAGAGAAAGAGAGACAGAGATAGAGACAGTGAGAGAGAGAGAGAGAGACAGTGAGAAAGAGAGAGAGAGAGAGACAGAGAGATATAGAGAGAGAGGGAGAGAGAGAGAAAGACAGAGAGAGAGACAGAGAGAGAAAGAGAGAGAGGGAGACAGACAGAGAGAAAGACAGAGAGAGAGAAACAGAGAGAGAGATAGAGAGAGAGACACAGAGGGAGACAGAGAGAGAGAGAGACAGATAGAGAGAGAGGGACAGAGACAGAGACAGAGAGAGACAGCGAGAGAGGGAGACAGGGAGGGAGAGAGACAGAGGGGGATAGAGAGAGAGACATGGAGAGAGGGAAAGAGAGAGAGTGGCAGGGAGACAGAGACAGCGAGAAACAGGGAGAGTGATGGGGGAGACACAGAGAGACAGAGAGAGAGAGAGACAGAGAGAGACAGAGGGAGCGAGAAAGAGAGAGACAGACAGAGAGTGAGACAGAGAGAAAGAAACAGAGAGAGACAGAGAGAGAGAGAGAGAGACAGAGGGGGACAGAGAGAGAGAGACACACACAGAGGGAAATAGAGTGCGAGAGACAGAGACAGATAGAGTGAGTGAGAGCGAGAGATAGAGACTGAGAGAGAGACAGAGAGAGAAAGACAGAAGGATAGAGAGCAAAAGACAGAGAGAGACAGAGAGAGAGAGTGAGTGAGAGAGAAAGAGATAGACGACAGAGAGAGACAGAGAGAGAAATAGTGACAGAGAGAGAGTGTGAAACAGAAATTGACAGAGAGAGAGAGACAGAGAGAGAGAGACAGAGAGAGACAGACAGAGAAACAGAGAGAGAGAGAGACAGAGAGAGAGAGAGACAGAGAGAGAGAGAGAGAGAGAGTCAGAGAGAGAGAGAGACAGAAAGTGAGAGTCAGAGAGAGAGATGGGAGGGAGGGGGGGGGGGAGAGAGAGAGAGAGAGACAGAGAGAGATGGGGAGAGAGAGAGAGAGAGTGAGAGACATAGAGACAGAAAGAGAGAGACAGAGAGAGACAAGACTGAGAGAGACAGAGAGAGAAACAGAGAGACAGAGGC